>NW_003852397.1:4770821-4784615 GCF_000181295.1 Otolemur garnettii | reverse complement strand
TAGCCGGTTGAGCTATAGGCGCCGAGCCCTTTTGTTATTTTTTTAATTAGAAAAAAAGTTTGAAAATGATGACAGAAACTACTAATTGAATTTTTTTTATTTTTGCATGTTTTAAATTAAATCATATCCGTGTACAGTAATGCTATCATGGGGTACAGAGTGCTGTTGCTATATACAATTTGAAATACTTTCATCTGACTGGTTAACATAGCCTTCATGTCTTTTTCTTAGTTACTGTGTTAAGACATTTATATTCTACATTTAGAGAGATTTACATGTACCCTTATAGGATAAACCATAGGCGTAATTCCACCAATCATAATACATGTAGGGCAACTCCAAGAATGTTTCAAGTTTAATAATGTATATGTAATTATGTAAAAGGATATTCAGACTTAGTGAATAAATTTATTTTTAGATTCTCAAAGGACCTTAATGGTCTTCTGATTTTTAACCCAATCATTTTATATATTAAGGTTCAGTGATCTTGAGAAATACAATAAGTTACTTGCCCAAGATAACACAGCTCCTACACCTTCTAGTAGTTAACTGAATAGTAACAGGAATGGAAAGGTTGTTTATTTGACACAGTAAATAGCCCTTAAATCAGTGGTTCTCAACCTTCCTAACACCTTGATGTATTTTCATTACAAGATCCCTTTCATTACAAAGGGATCTTGACCTACAGGTTGAGAACCGCTGCCTTAACTGAAACAGCCTGTGGGCCTGGTATGGGCCTAGCACTCTGGAAGGCTGAGGTGAGTGGATTGCCTAAGCTCAGGAGTTCGAGATGCCAAGGCACTCTACCAAGGGCCACAGAGTGAGACTCTGCCCCCCCGCCAAAAAAGGTGAATAGCCTGTACATCAGACAACGAGTAGACTATATCATGTAAGACTTAGCTGCTCACTGATGGTCGTGACTGAAGTGTTTTTGAGTTTGGTAGACTACTTATTCAGAGAAACTACAGCTGGTCTAAAATGCAGCTAACCCTCAAAACTCAAAGATGCCATAACAGAACTACCATATGAACTCATTTATTAGTACTTGCTCCAGGTGACTACATGGAAAATTAGACATGATCTGGCCTAGAATTCAAAGAAATCAGCTGTTTCTGTTTTGTTTTTCAAATGGACTTCTTGGGAAAGTAACCTGGAGAAGATGTAAATCAAGGTATATTTACCCAAATTTACTGATAATAGAGAAGTTCTCAAGACTAGATAATAAAACCCAAATATCTTTTAGTCATGAACATAGCTAATTTCTTTTTTTGAGACAGAGTCTCACTTTGTCACCCTCAGTAGAGTGCTCTGACATCATAGCTCACGGCAACCTCCAACTCTTGGGCTCAAGCGATTCCCTTGTCTCTGTAAGTACCTGTGACTACAGGTGCCCACCCAGCTCTTTTAGAGACCGGGGTCTTGCTCTGGCTCAGGCTGGTTTCAAACCTGTGAACTCAGGCAATCCACTTGCATCGGCCTCCCAGGGTGCTGGGATTACAGGCATGAGCCACCACACCCAGTCAGGACTTAGCTAATTTCATATAGTGTTCTTCCCAAAGCTGAGTGTCTTCTGCCAAAACCAGAACTGGAGAAAACTGAGGACCAGATGAGGAAAGTGTCATGAGACCTTGAATGTCTATACACACCAATTGTCAAGGAGCCAGTTTTCTCAGCAAGTATCTCACTCACCAAAGCAATTCTCATCAACTTCAAAGAGAGTGATGCACATCCACAATATGGAGTTTGCTGTATACAGGACTTTCTCAGCAGGAATACATACTATAAATTATGGTACCAAGCTTCACCTTTTCAGTCAAATTAACTCAGCTAGATTTTGAACCTTTAGTTCTTAGTCATAATCAGCTATCCCTTAAAATATCAAATCCACTTGGCTTTATTTGACACATCAATACAGCAATCCTATTTATTACCTAGGATAAACCTAGGTTTATAGATTTTTTTTTTTGAGACAGAGTGTTCCTCTGTTGCCCTGAGTAGAGTGCCATCATATCACAGCTCATAGCAACCTGAAACTCTTGGGCTCAAGTGACCTTCTTGCCTTAACCTCCCAAAGAGCTGGGACTACAGGCATCTGGCACCATACCTGGCTAATTTTTCTATTTTTAGTAGGTCTTGCTCTTGCTAAGGCTGGTTTCAAACTCCTAAACTCAAGCAATCTACCCACCTCAGCCTCCCAGAGCGCTAGGATTACAGGTTGAGCCACCATAATCCAGCTGTAGGCCTTACGTAATCCACCATAAGGAGATGAGCCCGGCCTTACCGTGGAGCTTTATAGTACCAAATCACCAAAGTCCTGGAGGTAGTTTTATGTTTAGCAAAGAGAGAAGCAGGAAATATAATTTCACATGTTTGCAGTTCAACAACTTTGTAAAAAATATATAATTCTGTTTACACGTACTGTTTTTCAGCCTTAATTTGATACTTTACTACTAGGTAAATTATCATTTAATGTAATTACTTTTATATAATAATTATCATCTTGAAAGTCTGCAAAGTGATTAAAGGGCATATTCTAAGAAATAGATTTCTGGATTTAAATTATGGTTTTTTCTGCTTATGGTTTGGTGTTATGCCTAATTTATTATTATCATTATCATTATTATTATTATTAAATACTTATGAAATGGCATGTATAGAGGTAGATCTTTACAAATATCTAAGACTTTAGGTCTAAAATGCTTTTACTCATGGATTATGAAACTTGACACAAGCATATCTCCATTATTTTGTTCCTTTAGCATTTATTAGTTTTGACTCACTCTAGCATGTTACACACATCAGCACCTGTGCCCATTTAGCAAAGAATTTCAGTACAAATCACTCTGAATTGAATAGACATCTCTAAGAAGCATTACAATTGTTGCAATATTTTTAGAAACTGAAACAAGGAAATAAACAACTTCAGTAAAAGTGATTTAAATAACAAATAACGTATCTTTATAAACAGCTTATCTCCTTGAGAACAAAGAATAAACAAGGAGACAAGGGGTTTTTTTTTTCTTCCACTATTAAAGCAGATCACAATATGAATGGGTGAAATGTCATGAATAATTGGAGAAAATCACAGAGTAATCTTCGACAAAAACATCTGATTTATTTAAATTGTCACTGTTTGTCTTATTAGAACCTTTATTTAACCTTGTTATCTACAATGCGGTATTCAAACCAGTTTATCAAAAATATACTTTGGAACTAACCATATTTTGAAGATTTTGACTTTCTCAAATGTAAGCTAAGGTAACGTAAACCTCTCCTGACAACTGTTATACTTCAGACCTATTTAATTGACATTGCATTAGACAAATACCTATGAAAACCAATGTTTTGAATCTAAAACAACAAGTAAATCAAGACATTCGAACATTCTAGTAATAGATTTAAGCTCAAGTGGCCAGCCAAGAGGATCAATTTCAGTATTAGATGCACCAGGCTAGCACCATAACCACTGGACTATTGACTTCTACACAGATTCCATGTATTTCGGGGCTTAGCAATGTGTCTGGCCTGTTTAAATACTTTACAAATATTAACTCTTCCAGTCCTCATAACCACCCCATGAATTAGAGACTATTCTTGTTCTCATTTTATACATAAAGAAATGGAGGCACAGACATGTGAAATAACTTGTAAAAGATTACACAGCTACTAAAGATTTTGCCTATCTCTCCTACCAAGCCCTGATTAACTACAATTGATTTGCTCATAGTATCATTTTCAAGCCAGCTTTACATAAAATATAAAATTCTAGCCAACAATGCACTCTACCTAGCTGAGAAGCACACTTATCACTTTGAAGCAAACTATACAAAAAAATTCATACTCAAAACATTTGGGCTCAGCACCCGTAGCATGGTGGTTACAGCGCCAGCCACATACACCAAGGTTGGAGGGTTCAAAGCCACCTCAGGCCTGCGAAACGACAACGACAACTGCAACAGAAAATAGCCAGGTGTCGTCGTGGCAGGCGCCTGTAATCCCAGCTATTTGGGAGGCTGAGGCAAGAGAATCGCTTAAGCCCAGGAGTTGGAGGTTGCTGTGAGCTGTGATGCCACAGCACTCTACCAAGGGCGACAAAATGAGACTCTGTCTCAAAAAAAAGAAAAAATATTTGTACCCCCATAATATTCTGAAATAGAAAATAAAAAAAAGAAAATTCTAGCCAAGAAATATTTGTGTGTGTGGACCTTGCATCTTTTTCTTTTTTCCAGATTATGGGGGTACAAATATTTTGGTTACATAGATGGCTTTTGTACTGTTTCAGTCAAAGATAAAAGTGTGCCCATCAAGTAGTGTATACTGTCCCCACTAGGTATGATTTCATCTATTCCCACCTTCCCTTCCTACCTGTGAGATTTTCATTGTGTCTTACCTCCATCTGTGCATGACTGCTGACTGGTTAGTTCCAGTTTAATGTCTTTCCACTCTTGACATACTTCATTTAGGAGAATGGTCTGCAGTTCCATCCAGATTGTTGCAAAAAGTATTAATTCCTTTTTTCTATAGTTTAGTACTCCATGTTATCTGTATACCATATTTTATTGATTCACTCATGAATTGATGAACACTTGGGTTGTTTCTACATTTTTGCGATCATGAATTAAGCTGTGATAAATATTCTACTGCAAATGTCCTTATGGTAAAATGATTTTTCTTCTTCTAGGTAGATACCTAATAATGGGATTGTAGGATCAAATGGAAGGTTTTAGCTCTTTGAGAATTCTCTATACTTCTTTCCAAAAAGGCTGTATTAGTTTGCATTCCCACCAACAGTATATAAGTGTTCTGTCTCTCCATGCTCATGCCAGCATCTGCAGCTTTGGGACTCTGTGATGTGGTGCTATTTTCACTGGGGTTCTCTTTGAATTTTTTTTTTTTTTGAGACAGAGCCCATGCTATCCCCCTGGGTAGAGTGCCATGGCATCTCACTCACAGCAACCTCCAACTCCTGGGCTTAGACGATTCTCTTGCCTCAGCCTCCCAAGTAGCTGGGACTACAGGCACCCACCACAACGCTGGCTATTTTTGTTGTTGTTGTTGTTGTTGTTGCAGTTTGGCCGGGCTGGGTTCGAACCCACCACCCTCGCATATAGATAGGGCCAGCGCCCTAGCTACTGAGCCACAGGCGCCACCCGGTTCTCTTTGAATTTGAATAATCCTGAGAGACAGACTAGGTTTGTTCAGGTGTGATTATATTCTTAGTTTTACAGGGAAGGAATGGGAAAAAAATGTCCTTTTTGGTAAGTCTAACCCCTTAGGCAAATAAAGAAACTTGAGAGAACAATTTCATCCAGGTATTGAGAGAGTTGATGGGTGCTCAGAGAGACCTTGAGACTTCCTCTTCAGAACATTGAAACACCGTATTTTGGGCGTCAGTTTCTAAGACATAATGCATCTTCCTCTGATTCAGCACCTCAAAGAATTCTGGTCCGAGCAATCCTCAGTTGTACCTTCTTTGGGTCAAAACAAAGAGACAGGATGAATATTTCTCAAGTCCATTCACTTTTCCACATTCCCACTACTACTACTTTAGTTCTGCCAGAGTGATCTTTCTAACTTAAAAATCAGGTCACTCCCATCCAATAATTTCCTTTAGAATGTCTTTAGATAATGTCCAGAACCATAAACCACAAACATAGACTGTAATGTTCTTCATGTTTTTTTCCCTTCAGCCTGAGTCCTTGCTTTTTTTTTTTTTTTTTTTTTTTTGAGACAAAGTCTCACTTTGTAGTCCCAATGGCATCATAGCTCACAGCAACCTCAGACTCTTGGACTCAAGTGATTGTCTTGCCTCAGTCTCCCAAGTACCTGGGAGTACAAGTACCCACCACTGACACTTGGGGTGTCAGAGATGGGGGTCTCTTTGGCGCAGGTAGGTCTCAAACACAAGAGCTCAGGCAATCCGCCTGCCTCAGTGAGTCCTTGTTGTATTTCATTTTCATTCCAGTAGTCTTGAACTATGTTAGTTTCCTAGTTATGCCCTGCTCTTTCCCTTCACCTCTTCAGGTGTTTATCCCTGCCTCTCTCTCTTTTATTTTTAGAGATAGAGTCTCACTTTATCGCCCTCAGTAGAGAGCCGTGGCATCACAGCTCACAGCAACCTCCAATTTCTGAGCTTAGGCAATTCTCTTGCCTCAGCCTCCTGAGTAGCTGGTGTGACAGGTGTCCGCCACAATGCCTGGCTATTTTTTGTTGCAGTTTGACCAGGGCCGGATTTGAACTCGCCACACCCTTGGTATATGGGGCTGGCACCCTTCTCACTGAGCCACGGGCACCGCCCTATCCCTGTCTCTGGAATGCACCTACCTCTAACCCCAGGCACACCCAAATCACAGGCAATTGCCATGCCAGATACTACCTTCTCATGGCTTCCTTCTGGAATCTTTCCTCTACTAACTTCCCCCAAGACTGGGCTGTGGTTCTTATCATAGTCTACTGACTTGACTTGTTCTTTTTTATGCCCCTATGACCAGACTGAAAATCCTGGAAGCAAAACCTGTATCTTGGCTCGGCGCCTATAGCTCAACCGGCTAAGGCGCCAGCCACGTACACCTAAGGTGGCGGGTTCGAATCCCCAGCCCGGACCCGCCAAAACAACAATGATGGCTGCACTTAAAAAAATAGCCGGGCGTTGTGGCGGGCGCCTGTGGTCCCAGCTACTTGGGAGGCAGAGGCAGGAGACTCACTTGAGCCCAGGAGTTGGAGGTTGCTGTGAGCTGTAATGCCATGGCACTCTACCCAGGGGGACAGCTTGAGGCTCTGTCTCAAAAAAAAAAAAAAAAAAAAAAAACGTATCTTGTTTACTCCCTTTTCTCCTCCCTATCCCTATCCTGGCACCAAGCACAGCACCTGACTTATTGCAGGTGCTCAACACATATTTGTTACATGGTTCACCAGAAGGTTCCAAGAGTCATGATGTTAATAAAAGTTTGGCACCTGTCCATGAAGCTGCATCAGAAAAAAAAGGCAAGAGGTTGTTGAAAAGGAAAGAGAAGTTTACTACTTTGCCAAGAAAGGAGGAAAAATGGGGGATTCTTGTCCCAAAGTACCAAATTTCCTGTACATGAGCAGAAGCACAGAGCTTTTAAAGTGAGGGCCCTAAGCTCTTGGATATTTAACTGCAGCTGGTGATTCTAATCTTCCCATCCCTGCTGAAGACAATCTTCCCTCCTCTGCCTACCTGGGAGGCCCACTTGGTCCATCTTAGTGAAAAGAACACAAGATATTCCCTTGCTCCTCTCACCAGTCCCTGAGGTAGGGAAGCATGTCTCAGCTTCCATATACTGAGGGTGGTGGGTTCGAACTCGGCCCAGGCCAAATTGCAAAAACAAAAAATCGCCGGGCATTGTGGTGGGTGCCTGTAAGGCTGAGGCAAGAGATTCACCTAAGCCCAGGAGTTGGAGGTTGCTGTGAGCTGTGATGTCACAGCACCCTACTGAGGGAGACAAAGTGAGAGCCTGTCTCTTAAAAAAAAAAAAAAAAGAATCTTCACCATTTTTTCAGTCCATTCTCTCTGTTACCTATTCCCCACTCCCAATTTTACCCTTCCATGTCTATGGGAGGAGGGGCAACTTAGGGCCATTTCCCGCAGAGTCAGGGTGATATTTTAGATGGAAGGTTTATATGTATGTATATGTATCATTTTTTTTTTTTTTTGAGACAGAGTATGTTGCCCTTGGCAGAGTGTCGTGGAGTCACAGCTCACAGAAACCTCAAACTCTTGGGCTTACGCTATTCTCTTACCTCATCTTCCCAAATAGCTGGGACAACAGGCATCTGGCTATTTTTGTTGTTGTTGTAGTTGTCATTGTTGTTTGGCAGGCCCGGGCTGGGTTGGAACCAGAAAGCCCTGGTGCATGTGGCCAGTGCCCTAGCTGCTGAGCTACAGGCCCTGAGCCTATACATATCATCTTAAAACATGTGGCAGTATAACTACAGATTGCCAAGTGAAATAATCATAAGCAACAACTCTAACAGTGTGGATTAACAAGGCAAAATGGACTGCTGCTGTAAACAATGTCTGATATGAGACTGGGTTAGAAAGAAACATAGGACCTCTGAGTATAGCACTATTAGCCACACCCTGCAGATGCAGCTAATATTATTTCTGTAAATTCAGAAATCATATATAGCACTAAAGAGGTACAGAATAACAAATCCAGCACCAAGACCGATCAACAGAAGAGGTGATAGCCTGTGGAAATTCTCATTAAGGAGTTGTCTCCCCAACCTATAGACGGGATGAATAAACAAAGAAAGGTAGAAATTATATCAACATTTTCATTCTCCCTTTTTCCTTAAATGGTTACGTGAGATTGCCTATATCCTGCCCCACCACCACCACTTGGGGCTTGGGGGCTTCTTCTTCCATGGGACGCCTCTTTATTTTGGTATGATGGACCCAGGGTTTTCACTTCTGACAATTTTCACAAGCTGTGAGTCATTAGAGGCACTTTATAGGGTCATTTCCACTTCTTTGTTTCAAACCAAGGTGGGGATCTGAAAAAAGGAAACTCACTTGACTCATTCATTGCCAGATTGCTTTACTCTGCTTTATCTATTCATGGTTATATTAGGACACTTACCTCAGGGTGTTAGTGAGGGCCTCTCCTAACCGTTTCTTAGGAGCTTAACTTAAACCTTTTCCTAAGGGCTACCCTTATCAGGAGGGGGAAAGCTATAATACCTTAACTCATTTTCTTGTATCAATTTCAGGATGTATGCAATTTCCATGTAAAGCTTTGCTTATTTGCTGGGCAACCTCTGACTCAAAAGAGCATCCACTATCACTGTGTGGAGAAGGGGAGCCTATAAGCATTTGGAAGGATTGCCAGATCTATGTCCAACATTTTTTTTTTTTGGAGACAGAGTCTCACTTTTTGCCCTCAGTAGAGTGCTATGGTGTTATAGCTCACAGCAACCTCCAACTCCTGGGCTTAGGCGATTGTCTTGCCTCAGCCTCCCAAGTAGTTGGAACTACAGGCACCACCACAATACCCAGCTATTTTTAGAGGTGGAGTCTTGCTCTTCTTGCTCAGGCTGGTCTCAAACCTGTGAGCGAAAGCAATCCACCTGCCTTGGTCTCCCAGAGTGCTTACAGGCGTGAGCCACCATGCCTGGCCTCATGTCCATCTTTTTGGAAAAATGGCTCATCAGGTTCCCCGTGGGGGTCCACTTGAAGAGTTTATGGATGACCACAGGACATTGTGTAGTAGATCCAGGTACAGACAGTGAGAAGCAAAGATCCCCCCAAGGGCACTGCCATTGAGTAGCCAAACACAGTGATACCTCGAGCTGGTGAGCCATAGCTACAGCTGCCTGTCCATAGCATCCATCACCAAAAAGCCATTTTCCATCTGCCTGGCCTGTTCTCTGGACTGGTGATGCCTGTCATGCTGTTGCCCTCCAAGGCTTGTTCCTATCTGTGCTGATATACATGCAAACTGCTTCTGGTAGGAACCTATGTTGGAACTTCAGATGCTCTCTCCATCAGGTGCCTCCTCCATTCAGGTAGAACAAGCCTCTTCTCAGATTGAAAATGTATTTACTAGAGTAAGTTCAGGCACCTGAGTGAAAGTTTTTCCAGTCACTGGAACCTCACGTTAGGCTCCTTCTTCAGCCGGCTACCTCTCTATCCTTAGATCACCCCATGCACATAAACACTTTGTTGCAAACAGGGTCTTCTCAGATGAGGTTCCCCCAAGTCCATTAAGGTTAAGTACACAGCAGTCCACTGTAAACAGGATCCTCCCAAACCCACTAAGGCATCATGTCCATAATGTGTGCCTTCATCTAGATGCCTCACAACAGGCTGAACCAAGGCCACTGGCAGGAAATTAACTCCATCAGAACTCTGTCTCCACTTAGCTGTCCCATCCCAAATGAGAGAGTCTCAGTCTTTAGCATTGATCTACCGGGGGTATCGAGGCCCTAGAGAGGCTCGGTGCCCGTAACACAGTGCCATAGCATAGTAGTTATGGTGTCAGCCACATATACCGAGGCTGTCAGGTTTGAACCCAGCTGGGGCCAGCTAAATAATGACAACTGCCACAAAAAATAGCCTGGTGTTGTGGTGGGCACCTGTAGTCCCAGCTACTCTGGAGGCTGAGGCAAGAGAATCACCTAAGCCTAAGAGCTGGAGGTTGCTGTGAGCTGTGACACTGCAGCACTCTACCAAGGGCAACAAAGTGAGATAAATAAAAATAAAAAAATAAAAAAGGGCAGCACCTGTGGCTCAGTGAGTAGGACACTGGCCCCATATACCAAGGGTGGCGGGTTCAAACTCGGTTCCAGCCAAACTGCAACAAAAAATAGCCAGACATTGAGGCAGGTGCCTGTAGTCCCAGCTACTCAGGAGGCTGAGGCAAGAGAATCACCTAAGCTCAGGAGCTGGAGGTTGCTGTGAGCTGTGATTCCACAGTACTCTACTGAGGGTGACAAGAATCTCCTTGCTGAAGAGTTCTTATAACTCAGTCTCTATCCCTCTTCCTTTCCAGGGAGATGAGGGGTTGGATTGAAAGTTTCCACCCGCTATTCATAAGAGTTTGGTTTTTCTGATGATCAGCCCCTATACTGAAACTATATACCCCCCAAATTAGTTTAGGAAGAATCCCATCCCTGACGCTTGGACCCTTTATATCTAATCAAGTTCTTCATCCCTCACTCTTGATGGCTAAGTCATTGGCCTACCTTTAGCCACAGAATCCCCATACACTTTATGTCTCCTCTCAGTTACTTTCCATCCATTGACTCCCTCACCCTGGTCCACTTGTCTTTGCTGTTTTAGCATTCGAGCCTAATCTCTCTCCTCTAGGGCAATAGCCATGACCCCTATTGTGATAACAGTAACTAAACTCTTATCATTTTAGTAGTATCAGAATAACTTTTTCTCTAACAATTCAAAACTCAGAAGCAATAAAAGATTGATAAATTCAACTCATAAAATGAACTACAATATATCTGATAAAACCCAGCATTACCAAAGTCAAAAGTTAAACTGGAAGAATTGTTTACAATTTATATCACACAAAAGGCTTATCCATATTTTTAATAAGCTCTAACTTACCGAGATAAAAAAACAACAATCAATGGGCAAAGGATTTGAATAAATTGTAAAAAAATTAATAGCTCAGTCAGTGCCTATGGCTCAAGTGGCTAAGGCACCAGCCACATACACCTAAGGTGGTGGGTTCGAATCCAGCCCAGGCCTGCCAAACAATAATGACAGCTGCAACCAAAAAAAAAAAAAAAAAAATAGCCGGGCGTTGTGCTGGGTGCCTGTGATCCCAGCAACTTGGGAGGCAGAGGCAGGAGATTCGCTTGAGCCCAGGACTTGGAGGTTGCTGTAGTTGTGATGCCAAGGCATTCTACCCAGGGGGACAGCATGAGGCTCTATCTCAAAAAAAAAAAACAATTAGCTCACAGACATATGAAAAGAGTCTCAACTACACTCACAATAAAGAAAATTCAAATAAGGTTATCATTCACACTAGTAAAGATTGAAAAGTATGATAACACACAGTGATGAGGCTGTGCCACTTACATATATGGTTGAACAGGGAATAAATTGCTTTAAACCTATGCTAACTCTGAGGTCATGGGTGGTGGCTCACACCTGTAATCCCAGAACTCTGGGAGGCTGAAGCGGGTGGATCACCTGAGCTCATGAGTTGGAGACCAGCCTGAGCCAGAAGGTGACCTCATCTCTAAAAATAGACTAGCATAGTGGCAGGGCACCTGTAGTCCCAACTACTTAGGAGATTGAAGTAGGAGAATCTCTTGAGCCCAAGAGTTTGATATTGCTGTGAGCTGTGACCCTACAGCACTCTACCAAGGGTGACAAAGTGAAACACTATTTCAAAATAATAATAATAATAATATTTTTAAAATATGGGAAGTACACAAGTTATGTGAGCCCAAAGCTTGAGGATGACCACCTAGAATACATTCAAATTGTCAGGAATATACACTTCGATTAGCAAAGCTGCCTCCCTCATATTTTAACTTCAGCCTAAAGATTCTCTATAAATGATGAACTGTAACCTAACTAGATATATAAACAGGCCAATCACTGAGTTTTGGCCAAAGGAGGCCCATTGTCCAAACGGTGTTCAAATAAAGCAAACACTGAGCTATAACGAATTCAATTGTTTCTGTACCTCATTGCCATTTTCTGTATGTCACTTTCCCTTTTCTGTCCATAAATCTTCAACCACGTGGCAGCACTGGAGCAATTCTGGTTCTAGGAGCAGACTGATTCCAGAATCAATCTTTCTTCAATTTAACTCTATTAAATTTAATTTATCTAAAATTTTTTTTTCAGACAGTCTCACTTTGTCAAACTCGGTAGAGTGCCATGGCATCATAGCTCACAGCAAACTCAAACTCTTGGGCTCAAGGGATCCTCTTGCCTCAGCCTTTCAAGTAGCTGGCACTGTACGAGACCACCACAAAGCCCAGCTATTTTTAGAGACTGGGTCTCCCTCTGGCTCAGGCTACTCTCCAACTCCTGAGCTCAGGCAATCCACTCAGCTCAGCCTCCCTGACTATTAGGATTACAGGCATGAGCCACTGCGCCCTACCTTAAAGTTTTTCTTTTAACAAAGCGTGGTTTTAAAGGAAAAAAGAGGCAGTTCCTGCTGGGTGTGGTGGCTCACACCCTTAATCCTAGCTCTCTGGGAAGCCAAGGTAGTAGGATCCCTTGAGCTCTGGAGTTGTAGACCAGCCTGAGATCCCAGTCTCAGACCCCAGACAGTGAGCCCCCATCTCTGCTAAAATAGAAAGATAAAGATATATATATATATATTAGCCAGGTGTTGTAGCAGGCACCTGTAGTCCCAGTTAGAGGGGTGCCTGAGGCAGAAAGAAGGCTTGAACTCTGTGAGGTTGCTGTGAATTAGACTGATGCCAGGGCACTCTAGCCTGAATGAGAGTCTGACTCAGAAGGAAAAAAAAGGGGGACAGTTCCTAGATTGTTTCCCAATAATTTATATTAAAATAATATAATGGCTAGGTAGGGTGACTCACACCTATATTTCTACTACTCTAGGAGCCTAAGAGGAGGAGGATCAATTGAGCTCAGAAGTTTGAAATCAGCCTGAGCAAGAGAGAGACCCCATCTTTACTAAATATAGAAAAATTGGCCAGGTGCAGTGGCTCACACCTGTAATCCTAGCACTCTGGGAAGCCGAGGTGGGTGGACTGCTTGTGTTGCAGGAAGATGAGGCCCAATGGAGAGAAAGAGCACACAAACACCAAGTTTATAAGAGGAAGGGCTTTATTCACCAGCCGGGAGCTTATGGCATAAAAGAATTACAAATGGCCGTGCTGCCTAACTGGCTTGGTCTTTCCCTTTTTATTGACAATCAAAAAGTTCCACCCCACAGGTGCCCTTCTCATTGGCCAGTTTGAATCAAGTGGGGGATGCTATTCCAGCTCTTATAGAAGTACAGGATTTCACAGAACTTGGAAATTTCCAAGTTCCAGGAAGTTAAGTTTACAAATTCCCAAAAGCTGAGTCACCATGGAGAGGACCCTGTAGGTGTATCTTTGTGGTCTCCTTCAGAAGACCTGTTCTCCTAGACTTCACCTTTCTCGGGTATCCTCTCTCACTTGAGCTCACAGGTTCAAGACCAGCCTGAAGGAGAGCAAGGCCTCATCTCTAAAAAAATAGCCAGGTGTAGGGCAGCGCCTGTGGCTCAAAGGAGTAGGGCACCAGCCCCATATGCCGGAGGTGGCGGGTTCAAACCCAGCCCTGGCCAAAAACTGCAAAAAAAA
>NW_003852397.1:4767311-4770615 GCF_000181295.1 Otolemur garnettii | reverse complement strand
GTAGCAAAATGTCTTTATTTTCTACTTCCTTTTATTGGGAGCTAGTCACGTACACCACATTGATCAATAATCCTAACATCCTCATTTCTTATCTTAAACTATAGAAAAGAAAGAAAGTAATCCTAGCATCCTCATTTCTTATCTTAAACTATAGAAAAGAAAGAAAGAAAGTCCAGGAATGTGAGATAGTCATCATAAGATTAGCCTAAAGAAAGAAAGTCCGGGAAAGTAAGCCGACCATCTTAAGCTAGCCTCAGGCTATTCCTCTTGGAAGATCTAAAAGAACAATACATTATCTGACTTCTATTGTTGAAGTTAAAGGTTAGGATAAACAGAGGAGGAAAACCTTTCTCTTCTATGTACTCAATTAAATTTCCGAGAAACTGGCTTCACGACTGTTTTCTTATGGCTTTGGAGACCCTGCAGTTACGATGGAGTATTTTACTCGACATCATTACGATGGAGTTTTTCTTTTTACTCACATCAACCTTTGAGTCATGTCTTCTGCACAGATGGGCCGTTCCAACCCTTATCTGACAGGCTGACTTGACTGCACAGTCAGGGTTACCTGTAAGAGGTTTTTACGCCTGGCTTGCAGGCCCCCACCGTGTTTTCCCAGGTCGCTTAGGGCCTCGACAAAAGCACATAATACTCACAAGTCTTTTCGCTCAGTTCTGGAATTAAAAGAGCACGTTTCATTTAATTTTTGTGGGGGTTTACCCCACAGACGTCAGGGTGACTAAGTGAAATTTTGTCTCTAAAAAATTAAAATAAAAACAGAAAAACTAGCTGGGTGGGTAGTGGGCACCTATAGTCCCAGTTACTTGGGAGGCTGCAGTAGGAAGATTTCTTGAACCCAGGAATTTGAGGTTGCTTTGAGTTAGGTTGATGCCAGGGCACTCTAGCCTAGGGCAACACACTTAGACTGTCTCAAAAACAAACAAACAAACAAACAAACAACATGTTATTGTTACCTATACATTGTTCTTTGTGTAAGAAATTCCTTTGGGGTGGCGCCTGTGGCTCAGTGGGTAGGGCACCGGCCCCATGTACAAGGGTGGCAGGTTCTAACCAGGCCCCAGCCAAACTGCAACAACAAAAAAAACAGCCGGATGTTGTGGCAGATACCTGTAGTCCCAGCTACTCGGGAGGCTGAGACAAGAGAATTGCCTAGGCCCAGGAGCTGGAGGTTGCTGTGAGCTGTGATGTCAGAGCACTCTTCTGAGGGTGACAAAGTAAGACTCTGTCTCAAAAAAAAAAAAAAAAAGAAAAGAAAGAAAGAAAGAAATTGCTTCGGCTGGCTTGGTGCCTGTAGCTCAAGAGGGTAAAGTGCCAGCCACATACACCAGAGCTGGAGGGTTTGAATCCAGCCTGGGCCTGCCAAACAACAATGATGGCTGCAACCAAAAAATAGCCAAGCGTTGTGGCGGGCACCTGTAGTCCCAGCTACTTGGGAGGCTGAGGCAAGAGAATCACTTAAACTCAATAGTTGGAGGTTGCTGTGAGCTGTGATGTCATGGCATTCTACCCAGGGCAACAACTTGAGGCTCTGTCTCAAAAAGAAAGAAAGAAAGAAATTCCTTTGGCTATTAAAAAAAAAAAAGAAGGAAAGAAAGAAATTCTAGGAACTTGAAGATAAGGAGTAAAGCCCCCAGTCAGGAATAAAGTGCCTTTAAACAATTGTCCCCAGGCATGGTCACAAAAGGGAATAACTGAAGTCCCATAACATCTCTCTGGATCTCATAAATTTTGCATGCCTTACATAGAGTATACCACTCTCAGCTATTTTTCTTTTTTGTCTCACTTTATCATCCTTGGTAGAGTGCTGTGGCATCACAGCTCACAGCAACCTCAGACTCCTGGGCTTAAGCGATTCTCTTGCCTCAGCCTCCAGAGTAGATGGGACCCTAGGCACCTGCCACAGTGCCCAGCTATCCTGGCTATTTTTTGTTGCAGTGTGGCCGGGGCCAGGTTCAAACCTGCCACCCTTGGTATATGGGGCCAGCACCCTACCCACTGGGTCACAGGCGCCGCCCTCAGCTATTTTTCTTTTCTCCACATATACAGAAGGAAATTTTTGCAGTTATCTCGCAAAATTACAAATGAATATATCCTTTGACTCAGTATTATTTCATTCATAGCATTTATCCTACAAATAGATAAACTGCATCCTACAAATAGGATAAATTATAATGATTGGCATGTTTAAGATTATTCATTGTGGCACTGTTACAGTGAAAACACTTGGATCAACATATACATTTGCCAGCATAAGACAAGTTAAATAAATATGACACATCATATAATGTAATACTTTGCTGCTGTACAGATGTGGAACTAATGAAAGGATACAGCAAAAAAGGAAGTGGGAAAGAGCCTGAGTACAGCCATTTTGGCTGATACCAGACCCTAACCACCCTGAACAAGAAAGTCTCCATTCTGGCTCCTAGAGGGTCAGAAAACAAACAACGTCTCCATCAAGTTCTCAGCCTGGGACGACCTGAGGATGGATAAATTACTAAGTCAAATGCCTTACAAATTGCATGCACTTACCTTTTCCCACTCAGCCTTTTATGACAACAGTTTATGATTAACCTTTATGGCCTGATCACAAGACAGTGTTTGTCAGATACAGCTTTTTCCTAAAGGGGATTTCTAACACTTAATAATATTACCATTGTGGCTCGGCACCTGTAACTCAGCAGCTAAGGAGCCAGCCACATACACCAGAGCTGGTAAGTTCGAACCTAGCCCAGACCTGCCAAACAACGACATCTATAACTAAAAAAAATAGGTGGGGGTTGTCCCAGCTACTTGGGAGGCTGAGGCAGGAGAATCGCTTATGCCCAAGAGTTTGAGGTTGCTGTGAGCTGTGATGCCACAGCACTCTACCAAGGGCAACATAGTAAAATTATGTCACACACACAAAAACTTACCATTGCCTCATAAGGGATCCCCTCCTGTTGGGGAGAGGACTCCTACTCTCTCTGTGGAGCAGGATCTGTCCCCTCTCTTTCTCAATATAAACTGTCGTCTCTAGTTGGCTTGCCCTCGAATTCATTGCTAGAGGAAGAACCCACTTGGTGAGTTCATGGGGCCATCTTCCCTTCATTGGGCACCCCCTGCATCAGAACTACCTATGGATATATCATTATGCAACCTAAGGTGTAAAAATGTGTATATTGAGGGAAATCAGGAAATTTCACCCCAAAATATGACTTCTTGGTATAAAGAATATTTTGGGCTCAGCACCTGTGGTTCAGGTGGCTAAGGCCCCAGCCACATACACTTAAGGTGGCGGGTT
>NW_003852397.1:4763705-4766585 GCF_000181295.1 Otolemur garnettii | reverse complement strand
GGGACAAAAGACTCCTCTTCCTTCTTCCTATTACCTCGATATATTGCAGGAATGAAGGTCAAGAATGTAAGCAGGCTTAGCGCCTGTGGCTCAAGCTGCTAAGGCACCAGCCACATACACCAGAGCTGGAGGGTTTGAATCCAGCCCGGGCATGCCAAACAATGATGACTACAACCAAAAAATAGACGGGCGTTGTGGCGGGTGCCTGTAGTCCTAGTGACTTGGGAGGCAGAGGCAGGAAAATTGCTTGAGCCCAGGAGTTGGAGGTTGCTGTGAGTTGTGGATACCACAGCATTCTACCCAGAGTAACAGCTTGAGGCTCTGTCTCAAAAAATAAATAAATAAATAAATAATGTAAGCAGACCTGGTCCAAATTATTCCAGTCTCTCAGGTTAATCTACAAGGTCAACCTATTTCCCCCATTCATTTGTCCTCCCTAGCAAGCCTTTATTGCCTTATACTTCTCAATCCCCTCCAAAAAGTGTTTATAAAATATCTAAACTACACTAGAATACTGTGATTTCTCCCTGTGCACATGGCAAATAAATCCTTTATTAATCTGCCTTAAGTGTAAGTTGAACCCTCAGCAAACTTCTGGGGGATCTAACTTTCCCCTCACCCTACTATATCATATGGTACTCTTTCTGTTTAGTCTGAATATGTTCACACACTCTTATGTTGTACATGCTAAAATATTTCTGGAAGTACACAAAGATAACCAAAAAACTGGTAACAAGTTTGGTGCCTGTAGCTCAATGGCTAGGGCACCAGCCACATACACCAGAGTTGGTGGGTTTGAACCTGGCCCAGGCCTGCCAAACAATGACAACTACAACAACAACAACAACAAATAGCCAGGTGTTGTGGCAGGCACCTGTAATCCCACCTACTTGGGAGGCTGAGGCAAGAGAATCATTTAAGCCCAAGAGTTGGAGGTTGCTGCGAGCTTCAATGTCACAGCACTCTACTCAGGGTAGGTGACACAGTGAGACTCTGTCTCAAAAACAACAACAACAACAACAACAAAACTGGTAACAGTGACTGTCAGTCAATAGAAAAGCGAACTAGATGGCTAGAGAAGGGCACTGAAGGAAGATTATTCACTGAATACCTTTTAAATACATTTTGATTTGTAAATAGCACAAATGCTTTATCTACTTAAAATCAACAAACTGCATGGGGGGTGCTAGGCATGGTGGCTCACCCCTATAATCCTAGCACTCTGAGAGGCCAACACAAGAGGATTACTTGAGGTCAGGAGGAGAACAGCTAGAGCAAGAAAGAGGCCCCATCTCTATCAAAAACAGAAAAATTAACTGGGTGTGGTGGTAGGCACCTGTAGTTCCAGCTACTTGGGAGGCTGAGGCAGGAGGATTGCTCGAGCCCAGGAGTTTGAGGTAAGCTAGACTAAGTCTATGACACTCTAATCAGGGTAACAGAACAAAGACCCTATCTCAAAAATAAATAAATAAAATATAAATGCCTGTTTTCCTACATTCTTTCTAACCCTGCATGTTTCTGTCCATTTGGATTTTTGCCAATGTAATGGGCAGAAAACAGTATTTTATGCCTTGTTTTAAGGTGCATTTACATGATTAGTGAGTTTGGGCATACTTTTTGCTTATTATCCATCTGAATTTCTTTTCCTAAAAGGCAGAATGAATATAATAAATTCCGGAGCTGGTTTTGTGATTTCTGAGTGACCATTAAATTGTTGAGATTTTGTGTCTCTATTTTCCCATTTGTAAAACTGTGATAAACGCACCTACTAAAAGTTGTTCCGAGGACCAGATAATTATCTGAAGAACACATAGCACAGTACTTATCCATTTTCCTTGCCTATTTTTCTTTTAGGTTGCCTTTCATTTATCAATTTACAGGGGTTCTTTTAATAACAGGAATATTAGGCATAATTACCCTATGCATTGTACTTATACTTCTTTCTTTTTAAATGACTTTTGCCATGTAATTTTCTTTTTTCTTGTGAGTCTTACTACGTCAACCTCAGTAGAGCGCTGTCACATCACAGCTCACAGCAACCTCAAACTCTTGGGCTTAAGTGATTCTCTTGCCTCAGTCATTATTGTTTAGCAGGCCCAGGCCAGGTTCCAACTCACCAGCCCTGATGCATATGGCTGGCACCCTAACCACTGTGCAACAGGCACCAAGCCTCTCCTAAATTTTCTCTAAATATTTTTGTTTTTATATTTAAATCTATCTATCTGGAATTTTTTCTTTCTTTCTTTTCTTTTTTTTTTTTTTTGAGACAGAGTCTCACTTTGTCACCCTGGATAGAGTGCCATAGCATCACAGCTCACAGCAACCTCCAATTCCTAGGCTTAGGTGATTCTCTTGCCTCAGCCTCCTGAGTAGCTGAGACTACAGGCGCCTGCCACAATGCCTGGCTATTTTTTTGTTGCAGTTTGGCCGGGCCAGGTTCAGACCTACCACCCTCAGTATATGGGGCTGGTGCCCTACCTACTGAGCCACAGATGCCACCCCACATTGAGATTCTAATTGTGTTAAATTATTAATTTTGGATAGAGTGACATTTTTCTGATATTAAGTCCTCCCATCCAAGAACACATGCTTTTGGGGGGAGTTATGTTTTGTCTTTTAATAAAATTTCAGAATGTTGTTCCTCTAGATCCTGTTCCTTCCTTCCTAGGTATTTTGTACTTTTAGTCACTGTTGTGTATAAGAGTATTTTTGTTTTTGTTTTTTGAGACAGAGTCTCACTTTATCACCCTTGGTAGAGTGCTGTGGCATCATAGCTCACAGCAACCTCCAACTCTTGGACTCAAGTGATCCCCTTGCCTCAGCCTCCCAGGTAGCTGGGACTATAGGTGCCCACCACAATGCCCAGCTATTGTTTTATTT
>NW_003852397.1:4761859-4763483 GCF_000181295.1 Otolemur garnettii | reverse complement strand
GGCTGGGGATTCGAACCCGCCACCTTAGGTGTACGTGGCTGGCGCCTTAGCCGGTTGAGCTATAGGCGCCGAGCCCAGCTATTGTTTTAGAAAGAAGGTCTCGCTTTGGCTCAGGCCAGTCTTGAACCTGTGAGCTCAGGGTAGTCCACTCACCTCGGCCTCCCAGAGTGCTGGGATTACAGGTGTGAGCCGCTGCACCAGGCCTAAAGATAATTCTTTTCCCGATATGTACATCAAGAAGGTTGTCTTTAGCTATATGACTATATGATGCTATGCTGCTATTCTTTGTGCCAATTTTTCACTCCAGAAATTTGTTGCTGTGACCCAGGCTGCCCTTAGTGGCCTTCAAGGAATGAGACAGAAACTTTTGATGAGAATATTCCATAATTTGCTTTGTGCAGGTGTCATGGATTACAACACAATACAGTGACTCCTGGTGTCTTAGCTCTCATATACTCCATTTCAGAGTCATTTATGAGCTCATAGATGTAATCACATCAGTCAAATTTCCATTTGGTCTCTTGCTTCAGGAGGCAGGCCCAGCAGGGAGTTCTGTCTGGACCTATCTCTTTGAAAGAGAGATGTATTAAGACCCCCTTCAAAGAGGTCTTAAGCTGACCACAGTATGTAATGAGCTTGTCTCAGTCAGTCTCATATTTTCCAGTTTTACTTTCCTCATAGCACCAATCTTATTAACAGGTATATTACTTATTGATTTGTTTGTTTCCTGAGATAAACTATATATTAGACCATAGCCCTGATTTATTTTTTTTCCTATGGTATCTAGAGTGAAAACACCTAGTAAACCTTAAATACTTGTTGAATGAATGAATGAATGAATGTTGAAGTTTCTGGAAAATAATTCACATCACTTTTATTCCAATGTTTCTTAGTGTTGTTAAAAATGGTTGTGTGGCTGGGCATGGTGACTCCTGCCTGTAATCCTATCACTCTGGGAGGTCAAAACAGGTGGATTGCTTGGGCTGAGGAGCTAGAGAGCAGCCTGAACAAGAGTGAGACCCCATCTCTACTAAAAATAGAAAAAAAACTAGCCATAGTCTCAGCTACTCGGTTGAGCCCAAGAGTTTGAGGTTGCTATGAGCTATGACAACACTGTGGCACTCTACCCAGGGCGACAGAGTAAGACTCTGCCTCAAGAAAAGAAAAGGTTGCCTGGGAGGGGTTGGGTGATGAGAAATTACTTAATGGGAACAATGTATATTATTTGGGCAACGGATGCACTCAAAGCTCAGACTTCATTCATCAGTACAAAATTGCACTGTACCCCTTAAATGAATACAATTTTGTTAAAGCTTGCTAATTATCTTACCAGAAACTGTTCACGTTAAGGAACCGATCAGATTAAACTATGAGGTTACTGAAACTCAGCATAGTTAAATAAAAGCAAGAATAGTTGTGAGACCATAATTCAAAGGGAGAGAACTCTCCCAGCAAAGATAGAAAATTTTTTCTATCTTAACGTCTCAAACCTGCACGAATTAGAATCTAATTCGTTGTTTTGTCTTTTTTTCCAGTTCTTATAAAGGCTTACCTGTGTTGCATTTTGAGTCCTGTAGAGATACGTTCACCAATTTTTTTTTTTGAGACAGAGCCTCAAGCTGTC
>NW_003852397.1:4761448-4761716 GCF_000181295.1 Otolemur garnettii | reverse complement strand
GGTGTATGTGGCGGGCGCCTTAGCCGCTGAGACAGTTCACCACGTTTTTTGTTTTTTAAACTTCCCAGGACTTTGTGGGAAATAAAGGAAAAGGGTGGCAGCTAGAGCATACAAGCAACTTTCGGCCTACTCCCTATTATTCTGTTTTAGCAGGCCGATCTGTCTCCAAAAACGGTTTGACCTCAGTGCTATGACGTCGCCAGGATTTTCTGACTCTAATTTACCAATCCAGAACGGTCTAGTGAAACTCAGGCTCCTGTCAAAAGCA
>NW_003852397.1:4759410-4761205 GCF_000181295.1 Otolemur garnettii | reverse complement strand
GTTAGCCCCCAGACCTCCCAGGCCACGAAGACCGCTTCCGGCGGCCTGCGGGCGCGCAGACAGGAAGCGCAGCCCCCGGCGTCAGGGTCTCCAGCGCCGAGGCCGCAGCCGGCGGCGCGCTCGCCCGGTGCATTGTGGGTGTTGTAGTCCGGCCAGGACCGGCTCGCGACCGCAAGTCCCTTGACACGGCTTCTCCTCAATCCCCAGCCCGTGCGCCCCTCCCGGCGTTGGCTGGGCCTTCCCCGCGCGGCATTCCGGCGAGTCAGCTGTTTCTCCCCAGGCCACAGGGGCGGAAGCCTGAGGGCCGTGGGGAGGAGCTTCGCGCGCCGGTGAACGCCCGCCCTACGTGCTCGTTCGCTTCGCGACCGCTGCGCGCGAGCTCCGTGTCCCCGCGGCGGGCAGCGGCGGCAGAGTCGGAGGAAGGCGGAGGGGGCGGAGGGAGCCCGCGGCGGCGGCGGCTACAGCGAAATGGCGGAGACCGTGGCGGACACCCGGCGACTGATTACCAAGCCGCAGAACCTGAATGACGCCTACGGGCCGCCCAGCAACTTCCTCGAGATCGATGTGAGCAACCCGCAGACGGTGGGGGTCGGCCGGGGCCGCTTCACCACCTACGAGATCAGGGTCAAGGTGAGGCCGTCTTTCCCCTCTCCGGAGAAGTGCCTTCAGCCGGCCGTGGTTGCCCCCACCCTGCCTAGGGGCGAATCTCTCCAGGCAGCCACGGCCGACTGGCCGGGACCCCCCTTGCAGAGGCCGTCAGGCGGCCCTTTTGGTGGGCCAGGGTCGTCAGCCAGGTCTTCCTTTTCGTGTAGGGCTTGTATGGGGCTGCAGAGCGAGCCCAGCGCTGCCACTTGAAGAAGGTACTGAAAGGAGAGGGCGTGGGTTGAGCGCCACTTGCCCCTCAAGCAGCTGGTCTTGGAATGACATTTGAGTTGGAAAGGGGTAGATCATTCGAGAACACAGCCCTTCACCGGAATGGGAGTGAGATGTTGAGCGAGAAAGGAGGGTTGCGCAAAGTTGAAGCCTTTCCCCAGTTTCTTTTCCTGGAGACTTCCCAGAGGTGGCCAAGCCAAGCCCAGCCGCTTGCTCTAGGCCCTAGCCGAGCTACCAAACCAACGTAGGTTGCATACTATTCTGAACTGAATTGGAGGACACAAAAGCCCGATTCCAGTTTTTTGATAGGGCTAAGCCAGGCAAGAACTGTTTTTGGAAATGATCGACCTTAGCATTTGGAGCCATCGTCTTGCTAAAAAGACTGAGGTGTGATGAGTGTTGCCTACTTCACAATCCAAAACTACAACTGCTTTAAGAAAAGGCTGTTCATTTAGAATTTGCGATCTTAATTTTGAGATTTACACTTGCCTGAATGCAGGAATCAACTGAAGTAAAAACACTTAGGATTTCCTAACTAGTATTTGTTGGCAACAAGTAATTCAGATGATTTGAAAGATGCTAATTGAATGGTGCTTCTTTTTCACTGTGGTTCAGGATTAAAGAATTTGCTCATGTGTGGAAGTATCTAAAAATTAATTACATAAACTAATCGAGCTACTAAAGACAACAAATTGCTTTATTGAAAATTAAGCATAAGATGATTTTGGCTTTAGAGCAATAAAATTTACATAACCAGTTACTATTACTGTTTAAGTGAATAATTTACCTTTCTGTGTGTTGTGAAAAATACAACATAAAATTTAGCATCCTAATAAATTTTAAGCATACAGTTTAGTAGTACATTCACATTATTGTATATGTACTATGCATTTTTTAAAAATGATTTTTTTTTTTTTTTTTT
>NW_003852397.1:4757201-4758354 GCF_000181295.1 Otolemur garnettii | reverse complement strand
GAGAGGCTGAGGCAAGAGGATTGCTTGAGCAAGAGTTGAAGTTGCTGTGAGCTGTGATGCCACACCACTCTACCTCGGACTGTAGAGTGAGATGCTGTCTCAAAAATACATACATAAAATACAAAAGTAACAGTTTGATTTTACAAGCCAACCCTTATCTGCCTATGGGAGGTGCAAAATGTAAGCTGTAAAGATGTCTTGTTACAGAGAAACTGGAAAATCCAGGCTTCCATATATCGAGGGAACCCATTTTTGTCTAAACCTAGTGGGAAAGTTTTATTTTTTGAACTTTTGGAATGATTGTGGATTGTCTTTAATACATGGCAGATGATTTACTAAAAAGAACAACTTCTTTTGCCCTTATTCAACAGCGGTGCTTTCTTTTCTTTCTTTTTTTTTTTCCTTGTGCTGAAACAGAACTTGGTATTCCTGTTTCTAAAGTTCCGCTGCAAAACTGCTTCCTGTCACACAATTGAATTAGAGTCTCCTGCCTGCACTTCCTTCACTTAATAACTTTATGTTTATCTTGCTGAGTGCATTATATTAAATGGATTCTAGTATAATAATTTTTATACATCTGATATTTACTACTAAATACCTAATGTGACACTTAAAAATAAATTGGTTAAATTGGTTTTGGGCTGAGCAGTGTGGCTCACGCCTGTAATCCTAGTGCTTTGGGAGGCTGAGGTGGAGTGAATTCCAGACCTGCCTGAACAAGAGAGTTTTTGTCTCTACTAAAAATATAAAAATCAGGGCGATGCCTGTGGCTCAGTGGGTAGGGCGCTGGCCCCATATACTGAGGGTGGTGAGTTCAAACCCGGCCCCGGCCAAACTGCAACAACAACAACAACAACAAAAATAGCTGGGCATTGTGGTAGGCGCCTGTGGTCCCAGCTACTCGGGAGGCTGAGGCAAGAGAATTGCCTAGGCCAAGGAGTTGGAGGTTGCTGTAAGTTGTGTGGCACCATGGCACTCTGCTGAGGGCAATAAGTCAGACTCTGGCTCTACAAAAAAATAAATAAAAATAAAATAAATAAATCAGCTGGCAGTGTGGTAGGCAACTGTAGCCCCAGCTACCCAGGGCTGTGGCAGGAAGGTGACTTGAGCCCAGTAGTTTGAGGTTGCTATATGCTTGGCTGCTGCCATGGCA
>NW_003852397.1:4743113-4756658 GCF_000181295.1 Otolemur garnettii | reverse complement strand
TTTTTTTTTTTTTTTTTTTGCAGTTTTTGGCCAGGGCTGGGTTTGAACCCACAACCTCTGGCATATGGGGCAAGTGCCCTACTCCTTGAACCACAAGCGCCACCCCTGATTTTTTATTTTATTTATTTATTTACTTTTTTGAGACAAAGTCTTACTTTGTCATCCTCAGTATAGTACTGTGGTGTCACAGCTCATAGCAATCTCAAACTCTTGGGCTCAAGTGGTTCTCTTACCTCAGCCTCCCAAGTAGCTGGGACTATAGGTGCCCACCACAATGCCCAGCTATTTTTTAGAGACAAGGTCTTGCTCTGGCTCAGGCTGGTCTCAAATTCCTGAGCTCAGGCAATCCACCTGCGTTGGCCTCCCAGAGTACTAGGAGTCCAGGCATGAGCCCCCACACCTGGCCAGCATATGATTTTTTAGAGTATAATTTTGTATTAAGTTAGAATAGCCATGAGATGAGTAGGTTAATCTTGCTCTCCGTAACACCTACTGGGTGACATTTTTGCTATTGAACTTGCCTTGTCAAAACCATTTTATGTTCTGGAATTTGGGCCCTTAAACTATCTTAAAGTTACTCTCTAATTCTGGTCTTGAGAAAAATGTTCAATTTTACAGGATCTGATTGAAATTACTCTAATTTATAAGGTAATTTTATCTAGATGGTGACACTTTAGATTGCAAGTTTTCTAATCTCCATTTATCTTTCAGTTTGAGGATAGTATTTAAGACTGTTAGGATCACTTGATTAGTATCTCTGGGCTTTTGAAAATAATTGGCATACTGTTAATGTTTTTTAAAATTGTTTTAATGGGTAGTTACAGCAGAGAGCACCATAAACGATCAAAGATAGGAATGCTTTGGTTCTAAAATTACTTGGCATGTTAAAGAAGACTAAAGAGAAATACAGTTACTGTTTATGAAGTTTTTCCTATATTGTAACTTTAATTTTCTGGAGATTTTAAATTAAGATCTTATTATACCTGGAGACAACTGTTTCAAGCAGGAGTGAAATTAAGGATCTTTCTTGAGCTCTGAGTTAGTCCTAGGTTGAAAGAATAGATTTATCATTTACTAGCAGAGTAAGATACAAATGCAAAACTCCACTTCCCCTGTGTGCAAAAGATATGCTACCTCTTAGAACTAAGTACCTACCTTAGAAAAGTACCTACCTCTTAGAACTAAATGAGATAAGGCACATAATAAGCACTCACAAGTTGGCTCTTTGTTTTCTTTTATTTTGAGACAGAGTCTCAATATGTCACCCTCGGTAGAGTGCTGTGATGTCACAGCTCACAGCAACCTCCAGCTCTTGGGCTAAAGCAATTCTCTTGCCTCAGCCTCCAAAGTAGGTGGGATTACAGGCGCCTGCCACAAGGCCTGGCTGTTTTTTTGTTGTGGTTGTCATTGTTGTTTAGCTGGCTGGGGCTGGGTTCAAACCCGCCAGCCTGGCTGTATGTGGTTGGTGCTGTAACCACTGTACTATGGGCACCAAGCCTTTTTACTTTTTTTTTGAGACAGAGTCTCACTTGGTCACCCTTGGTAGAGTGACATAGCATCTCAGCTCACAGCAAACTCAAACTCTTGGGTTCAAGTGATCCTCTTGCCTCAGCCTCCCAAGTAGCTGGAACTACAGGTGCCTGCGTGCCTGCCACAACACCCCGCTATTTTTTTAGAGATGAGGTCTCATTCTGGCTCAGGCTGGTGTGGAACCTGTGAGTTCTGGCATTCTACCCACCTTGGCCTACCAAATGGTGGGATTACAGGCATGAGCCACCACACCCGGCCTCTTTGTTTTCTTTCTTGACTGAATCTGACTCTTGCCCCATGCTGGAGTTGTGGCCGGGTCACCCTAGCTCACAGCAAGCAACTTCAAACTCCTGGGTTCAAGCAGTCCCTCTGCCTTAGCCTCCCTAGTAGTTGAAACTACAGTTGAGACTCCTGCCACAATGCCCAGCTAATTTTTGTATTTTTAGTAGAGATAGGGTCTTGCTTTGACTCAGGCTGGCATCAAACTCCTGAGCTCAAGGGAGCCCTTTCTAAATATAGATGTCTTCTAAGTCAGTGATCATTTTCTCTGTGCCAATATACAGTTGAGTTACTAAAATTGTTAAGATTTCCTTATCAAGAAAACTCATTTTCATGGAAGTATATATTTATTAAGCAAATGTGGTATAAAAAGAAGCCTTTGAGAATGGTGACTTATACCTGTAATCCTGGTACTCTGGCAGGCTAAGGTGGGAGGATCACTTGAAGTCTATAGAGTTTGAGACCAGCCTGGACAGCATAGCAAGATCTTATCTCTACAGTAAATACAGAACTTCGATTTTTATCAAAGTGTGTGGTGGCATGTGCTTGTATTCCCAGCTAGTTGGGAGACTGAGGTGGGAGAATCACCTGAGCCCAGGAACTTGAGGCTGTAGTGAGCTATGATCCCACCACTACACTACAGCTTGGGTGACAGAGGGAGACCTTGTCTTCAAAAAACAAAAAAAAAGCTATCTTGTTTAGTACTTAACCAAATAGCCATTTATTTTTTATTTATTTTTGTGACAGAGTCTCACTGTGTCACAGTAGAGTGCTATGGCTTCAGAGCTCAGAGCAACCTCAAACTCTTGGGCTTAAGTGATTCTTTTGCCTCAGCCTCCCAAGTAGCTGGGATTACAGACTCCTGCCACAACGCCCAGCTATTTTTGTTGTCATTACAGTTGTTTTAACTGGCCCTGGCCAGGTTTGAACCCACCAGCCTCTGTGTATCTGGCTGGCACCCTACCCACTGAGCTATGGGCGCTGCCCAGAATCAAAGCATTTTGATGTCAAAGGACATCTTTTTTTTTTTTTTTATTTTTTTTTTTTTTTTGAGACGGAGCCTCAAGCTATCCCCATGGGTAGAGTGCCATAGCATCCCAGCTCACAGCAACCTCCAACTCCTGGGCTCAAGCGAGTCTCCCGCTTCAGCCTCCCAAGTAGCTGGGACTACAGGTGCCTGCCACAACGCCCGGCTATTTTTTTGGTTGCAGCCATCATTGTTGTTTGGCGGGCCGGGCTGGGGATTCGAACCCGCCACCTTAGGTGTATGTGGCTGGCGCCTTAGCCGCTTGAGCCACAGGCGCCAAGCCCAAAGGGCATCTTTAGAAAGCCTTTTCTTTTTTTGGCAGAGTCTCGCTTTGTTGTCCTCAATAGAGTGCCCTCGCATTACAGCTCACAGGAGCTTCAAACTTTTGGGCTTAAGCAGTTCTCTTGCCTCACCCTCTCAAGTAGCTGGGACTACAGGTGCCTTGTCACAATATCTGGCTATTTTTAGAGACAGGTTCTCTTGCTAAGGCTGGTCTCAAACCTGTGAGCTCAGGCAGTCCCCCACTTTGGCTTCCCAGAGTGCGCCACTGTACCTGGCCTGTAGAAAATCTTTGTGTCTCCACATAAGATGTTGTCTGATATACATTTTTACTGCTAGATGCAGGTGACTTTTCCAGGATTTCCATGAGAGAGGTTAGCAGTAAAGATTCTGTCCTTATCTAACCCATCTCGGGAAAGGGACGGGAGAGCAGTGACAATTAAAAAATAGCCCTGGCTCGGCGCCTGTGGCTCAAGCGGCTAAGGCGCCAGCCATACCAGAGCTGGCGGGTTCAAATCCAGCCTGGGCCTGCCAAACAACAATGATGG
The DNA here is from genome assembly GCF_000181295.1 of Otolemur garnettii. Classification (NCBI taxonomy): domain Eukaryota; kingdom Metazoa; phylum Chordata; class Mammalia; order Primates; family Galagidae; genus Otolemur; species Otolemur garnettii. The sequence goes on along the minus strand of NW_003852397.1, from coordinate 4,752,995 downwards.
CTGCAACCAAAAAATAGCCGGACGTTGTGGCAGGCTCCTGTAATCCCAGCTACTTGGGAGGCAGAGGCAAGAGAATTGCTTGAGTCCAGGAGTTGGAGGTTGCTGTGAGCTGTGATGCCACAGCACTCTACCCAGGGGGATAGCTTGAGGCTCTGTCTCAAACAAACAAACAAAAAAGTAGCCCTGTTATCAGTTAGGTTTTTATGTACTCTGTTCGATAAAATGTATTTTAATAACATTTCAGGGAACCAATGCACAATGGTTGTCTCTCAGCCAAAGTTAGTTATCTAATTAATGTTAGAGCCAGAGTTATATGTGAAGTAGTCTAGTCTTGGGTTAGAATTGGTTCACAGCTGCGGATTATTAAAACCTTTGTTCTCTTCAGCCTAGTGTTAGGGCACCTTTGAAGGAAATCCCAGTACTTGCATCCTTGAGACCTGGAAGTTGACTTCAGTAGTCCACAGTGGGTAAGATAAAACTGCTGAAAAGAGCTTCCTATTAAATTCTGTGCTTTGAAAAAATCACCAGGAGAAGTGTTAACACATGACTAGTGATGCTTATCAAAGGTGAGCTTATTATTTGTGTAGCAATTATGTGCAAGGCGTTGTGCATATATATAAAATTCAAACTTTGACTTAACCAATCAGAACAGATAGTATCCCCATTTTGCTGATGTAGTAACGGAGGTCCCTGTTAATCCTCATCTGTTGTCCCTTCTTTATTTTTTTTGCAGTTTTTTGGCCAGGGCTGGGTCAGAAACTGCCACCTCGCGTATATGGGGCCAGCGCCCTATTCCTTTGAGCCACAGGCGCTGCCTCATTGTATTTTTTTGTTTGTTTTTGAGATAGAGTCTTACTATGTCATCCTCGATAGAGTTCTATGGTGTCACAGCTCACAGCAACTTCAGACTCTAGGGTTCAAGCAATTCTTTTGTCTCAGCTTCCCGAATAGCTGGCACTACAGGTACCTGCCACAACACCTGGGTATTTTTTTAGAGGTCTCTATGTGGCTCAGGCTGGTCTTGAACTCATGAGCTCAGGCACTCCACCTGCCTCAGCCTCCCAGAGTGCTAGGATGACAGGCCTGAGCCACCAGTGTCCGGCCCCTTCTTCATTCTTATTTATGCTCCAGTCCTAAACTGCTCATATCTCCCAGATAAGCTGAATTCTTTTATATCCAGGCCTTTATACACACTTCTTCCTCTGTAAAAAACAGCTTTTCTTTCTTTTCTTTTTTTTTTGAGACAAAGTCTTATTAGGTCACTCTTGGTAGAGTGCCATGGTGTCACAGCTCACAGCAATCTCAAACTGTTATGCTTATCTCTTGCCTCAGCCTCCTGAGTAGCTGGGACTACCGGTGCCCGCCACAGTGCCAGGCTTTTTTGTTGTTGTAGCTGTCATTGTTTTAGCTGGCCCAGACCAGGCTGGAACCCGCCAGCCCCTACGCACTGAGCTACGGGCACCGAGCCTAAAAACAGCTTTTCTTTAGCATCCTCATCTTGCTACCATTATCTATTCTATAGGACTCAGCCTTAATGTCTCCTTTTTAGAGATTTTGTTAGTCTCTTAACTCTAGATTTCCTTCCTGTGTGCCCTGGTATCCCTATTAGGATTAAATTTATTTGCTTGTCCCTGGCTTCCTTTAGTTCCTTTATCTCTTACTGTTACTTCGTAGAGGACAGGGATTGTCAAAATCATCCTTAATCATCACTCCAACAATGTTTGGCATATAGCAGACAGTTAAGAATAAATGAAGCTTAGGAAAGTTAACTCCTAAAGCCCCAGGTCACAACTATTCAACGGCAAGACTGAGATTTGAATTTAAATTCCTTAACCTTCAGAGCCCATACTTTTTCTTCTTCCCTCGCTGAACATTCTCATCACTTGGAGAGCTTTTGAAATCATTGAGATTGTGTTTTAATTAGTAAAGGGTGAGGTTTGGGCAGTGGAAATTTAAGAAGCATCCCAGCGGCTCGGCGCCTGTGGCTCAAGCGGCTAAGGTGCCAGCCAAATACACCTAAGGTGGCGGGTTTGAATCCAGCCCGGGCCCACCAAACAATGACTGCTGCAACCAAAAAAATAGCCAGGCGTTGCAGTGGCTGCCTGTGGTCCCAGCTACTTGGGAGGCTGAGGCAGGAGACTCGCTTGAACCCAGGAGTTGGAGGTTGCTGTGAGCTGTGGTGCCATAGCACTCTACCCAGGGGGACAGCTTGAGGTTCTGTCTCAGAAAAAAAAAAAAGAAGCACCCCAGCAAGGGCACTTGGCTGATGCACTGCAAGGATTTCTCCTGGTGTGCATCATAGCTTTTTGTCCCATTGAGAAATAACAGGCAGTAGAAAAGTAGGAGAAAAACAGAGCAACAACGGTTGGCAGTTTGGCATTTTTTATGGGGGTGAAAAATACACATACACATGCAAAACAGATTCTAAAATAGTAAAACATAAAATAAATAGCAGATCCTGACAGCAGACAGGAAAACTAGTGGCATTTGTTGAAGATTTGAAAAGTGTTTTTGGAGGGGAGACAATTTATTGTTTGAAAGTATGCCAATCTCTATGGTTTAGCTTTTCAGAGGAAAGGGAGGCACTGTCTGAATTTTGCTCCTCTCTTGCATTATAATGTCTGGATCGCCATATATAATAATCATGAAAATAAGCTAGAATATAAGAAAAGACAATATGTATCCTTTTTAGGAAAGGAATTTTTATTTATATTATTTTGGTATAGAGTCTCTCTCCATCGCCTCAGGCTAGAGTGTGACAATGTCAGCCTAGCTTACAGCAACCTCAAACTCCTGAGTTCAAGTGATTCTCCTGCCTCAGCCTCCCAAGTAGATGGGAATACGGGCATCTACCATTAACAACTGGCTTAAATTTTCTATTTTTACTAGAGACAGGGATCTTACTCTTCCTGAGGCTGGTCTCGAACTGTTGAGCTCAAGCAGTCCTCTTGCCTTGATCTCCCAGGATTATAGGTGAGAGTCACTGCACCCAACCAGGACTCTTTCTATTTTATAAACATTGCTGCTCTACACCTTTAAAGAGGAAAATCCAAAAATGCTTGACTTTTAGCTATCCTGGTAATTCCATGTAATGGAGGTTTTCTTTTCATGGTCATTCTTACTCCCCAACCCCTTCAAAAAAACACTGTTGTTAGCAGATTTTTTTCTTTTCTTTTCTTTCTATCTTTTTTTTTTTTTTTTTGAGACAGAGTCTCACTTTGTCACCCTTGGAAGAGTGTGGTGATATCATAGCTCACAGCAACCTCAAACTCTTGTTCTCAAGTGGTTCTCTTACCTCAGCCTCCCAAGTAGCTGGGACTACAGGCACCTGTCCACAGTGCCTGGCTATTTTTAAAGACAAGTTCTTGCTCTGGCTCAGGCTGGTTTCAGACCTGTGAGCTCAGGCAGTCCACCCACCTTGGCCTCCCACGGTGCTAGGATTACACGCGTGAGCCACCGTACCTAGCCTTGTTGATATTTGTACCAAAGTATGCTGCTTCCAATGTAAGCACAGCCAGCAATTTTTGAACATCAGATAAAAAAGATGGTGTCCAAGAAAATCTTGGAACTGCTGTTCTCTTGTCTTTTTTTTTTTTTTTTTTTTGAGACAGTTTCACTTTGTCACCCTTGGTAGAGTGCTGTGGCGTCTTAGCTCACAGCAACCTCAAACTCCTGTGCTCAAGTGATTCTCTTGCCTCAGCCTCCCAAGTAGCTGGGACTACAGGTCCCTGCCACAACACCTGGCTATTTTTTAGCAGCAGGGTCTCCCTGTGGCTCAGGCTGGTCTGGAACCTGTGAGCTCAGCCAATCCATCTTCCTTGGCCTCTCAAGTGCTAGGATTACAGGCATGAGCCACCTAGCCAGGCCATCTGTTCTCTCTTTTAAAATAAACAAAAATTTATTCTTAAATGTACAACAGGCTCCAAGATAGTACTTCATTCTAGCTGTAGGTGGCAAAGGATGTTATGGCAGGGAAGAATATAGACCTTTAAGTAGGAATGAAGTAAAAGGGCATCACTGCCTCAGGCAGAAGAAAAGCTTTTTGCCATATTTTTTAATTCTTGGTGGGGGGGGGAGGGCAGCTTCTGCTTGACCTCAGGTTTTAGCTTCTCAAGTGTTCTTCTGCTCCTCTTTTTATTCCTGCTTGAAAGCCTTATCTTCCTCACCCAGCTCTTTGGTCTGCTTCTTAGGCTGGCTGTTTTAGAGATTTCTTGCCACCTTGAGGCTGGACTTGGTGCCTGCTTGGTACCCCTTCTCCAGAACCTGCCACAGGAAACCAGGACTGTCTACTGATTTGATTCCATAGTTAAAAAACTTAAAAGCTCTCAACCAAAGTTCTGCTTCTTTAAAGAAATAGAGTAGAACCTCTATAGTTGACCATCTCTCTACACTGACCACCTCCTTAACCTATCCTAGAACAGACATATATCACATGTACATATCAGTTCAACAGGGTTCTAGTTCCGTATTGACCACTTCCGTCTGTTGACAAATTTGTTACAGACTCTTGGGTGGTCAGCTTAATACAGGTTCTTTTTTTTTTTTTAGACAGAGTCTCAAGCTGTCACCCTTGGTAGAATGCTTGGTGTCACAGCTCACAGCAACCTTAAACTCTTGGGCTTAAGTGATTATCTTGCCTCAGCCTCCCAAGTAGCTGGGACCACAGGCTATTGTTGTCATTGTTGTTTATCAGGCCCGGGCTGGGTTTGAATCCACCAGCCTCGGTGTGTGTGGCTGACACCCTACCCACTGAGCTACAGGCGCCACCATTAACAGAGGTTCTTGACAGCTCTTTTTTTGTTTTGCAGTTTTATGCGGAGGCTGGGTTTGAACCCACCACCTCTTTCATATGGGGCCAGCGTCCTACTCCTTTCAGCCACAGGCACCGCCTCATTGACAGCTCTTAACATCATATCTACATGCTGGCCAAGGGGAAGGCATATCCCTGCCCTTGAAGGATAAAACCTAAAAGTTGTTTCATTTCTGTTTCTACCCCATGACCACACTTAGCTACAAAGGAAGCTAGGAAATTTAGTTGCTTGGGCAGCCTAGTGAAGAAGGGAAGAACAAATGCTGGTGTTTGGCTCTTCTAGGGTATGATTGTAGCTCTTCCCCAATCATTTCTTAATTTTTTCCTTTGTTATGTTTTTCCTGATGCCTAAAATTTCAGATTAAAGTTCATATCTGATAGGGGCATATACACTGGGATTGAGATTGGGCTAAAAGGTCTAAAAACAAATGATGAATTTTTTTTTAACCTATTCAATGGTTGCTAAAAACTACATAGGACCTATATTTTACTTAGGACTAGCAATGTAGTTGATAACATAGAATGGAGTATGTAATTTGAACCACCAAAATATGTGAGATCAGTACCTGTAAACAGAATCATAGAAAGACTTAAAATAATTTTTGTAAAATTGCTTCATGTTTGGCAATATTGGCATGGTCATTTTCTAATTTTTTGCCTTATAAACTTTGATTTCATCACTATTATAGCATCTCATTTTGCTTGGCTTTCCTAAAATTATTCTAGGACCTGCCACAAGTAGCTTGTTTGCATTTTGCTTTTTCTAGTCCTGCCTTTGTGAGATGAGCTTCTTTGTTCCAGTAAGTTTGAGAATCCTAATCCATATAGAGAAACAAAGTAGTCTCAAAGCTCCCTCCGTGTGTCTAGTCTCAGACCTCACCTCTCTCTTGCCTTGATTGTATTGGTAATTGTCAAGTGGAAATAGGAACAGGAAAATCTTGTCAGCTAGGCATACACACATGTATGTATTACTAAATCTTTATTGGGTCTACAGCACAAGTTGGCAAACTGTGGGCTTACCTATTTTTTATAAATAAAGTCTTATTGGGACATGGCACATCTATTTGTTTACATATTATCTATGACCAATTTTGCGTGATAGAGGCAGATATGAGTAATGGAAACAGGCTAAGATATTTACCATCTGGCCCTTTAAGAAAAAGTTTTCCAGCTCGGCGCCTGTGGCTCAGGTGGCTAAGGCGCCAGCCACATACACCTAAGGTGGCAGGTTCAAATCCAGCCCGGGCCTGCCAAACAACCATGATGGCTGCAACCCAAAAATAGCCAGGCGTTGTGGCGGGCGCCTGTGGTCCCAGCTACTTGGGAGGCAGAGGCAGAAGACTCGCTTGAGCCCAGAGTTGGAGGTTGCTGTGAGCTGTGAGGCCACGGCACTCTACCCAGGGTGACAGCTTGAGGCTCTGTCTCAAAAAAAAAGAAAAAGTTTCCCAGTTTCTGGCTTGGAGTTGTTTGTTTTTGGAAACAGGGTTTCACTCTGTTGTCTAGGCTGTAGTGCAGTGATGGTGATGGGATCAGAGCTCACTGCAACCTTGAATTTCTGGGCTAAAAAGATCCTCCTCCTACCTTAGCCTGCCAAAGCACTGAGATTATAGGTATGAGTCACTGTACCTGGCCTAGAGTTTTTTTATGTAGCATTGAAATAATGGAAATGAAAATGTACTTAGAGAATCTAATATCAAAACATAGGACTATGAAAAAACATTCAGCTTAGGAAGCCGATAGTAAATGATTTAGGAAGTGGTAGTTAGATATAACACTGGGTATTTTTTCCTTACACATTCTCAAATATGAGTAGGATCTTTTTCTTTCTTTTTGAGACAGAGCCTCAAGCTGTCCCCCTGGGTAGAGAGCTGTGGCATCACAGCTCACAGCAGCCTCCTCCTTGTGGCGCCGAGCCACAAGTAGGATCTTAATGCATAGCCCTATTGCTGGATGCTGAATGAATTGTTAGACACCATTTTTTCTTTCTGGAGGCACAGTTTTGTTTTGTTTTGTTTTTTTGAGACAAAGTCTTACTTTGTCATCCTTGGTAGAGTGCTGTGGTGTCATAGCTCACAGCAACCTCAAACTCCTGGGCTTAAGCGATTCTCTCGCCTCAGCCTCCCAAGTAGCTGGGACTACAGGTGCCCACCACAACTACTGACTGGTTTTAGAGACAGGGTCTCACTCTGGCTCAGGCTGGTATTGAACCTGTGAGCTTAGGCAATCACACACCTCGGCAGTCCCAAGTGCTGGGATTACAGGCGTGAGCCACTGTACCTAACGGGGCACCTTTCTTTTTTTAACATAGGCAGATTCTAACCTTGTGTTGTTATTCTACTGTTCATATTAAGGCCACAAGGATTTTCAATTTATAAAGCTTATTTACTCACTTGAAGTCACTTATAAATTCCTTTGAATAGCCATTTAAAGGAGGGAAAGTTGGGTGCTATAAACTAATAGGCAGCTGGTTCATGGTGTGTTAGGGTCAACAAACTAGTTGACAAAACTGAAGACAGAATTGACTGCAGTAAATTCTAGCCAGGATCATGGTTTAGATATTTTCTAGCCCAGAATTAATTAATTAATTTTTTTTTGAGACAGAGTCTCACTTTGTTGCCCACTGTAGAGCGTAAAGAGCGCAGTGGCATCATAGCTCATAGCAACCTCAAACTATTGGGCTTAAGCAATCCTTTTGTCTCAGCCTCCCGAGTATCTGGGACTACAGGTGCCTGCCACAGTGCCCAGCTATTTTTAGAGATTGGGGTGGGGGTCTCACTCTAGTTCAGGCTGGTCTCAAACTCCTGAGTTCTACCTGCCTCAGCCTCCCATAGTGCTAGGATTACAGGCTTGAGCCACCATGCCTGGCAAATTTCTTTCTTTTTTTTCTTTGTTGAGACAGAGTCTCAAGCTGTCACCCTGGGTAGAGTGCTGTTTCATCAAGCTCACAGCAACCCCCAACTCTTGGGCTTAAGAAATTCTCTTGCCTCAGCCTCCCAAGTAGCTGGGACTACAGGTGCCTGCCACAATGCCCGGCTATTTTTTAGTTGTAGTTGTTGTTTTGGCAGGCCCAGGCTCGATTTGAACCTGCCAGCTTCATTGTATGTGGCTGGCTCTGAGCTATAGGCACCGAGCCTCTTTTTTTCTTCATTAATTTTTTTTTTTGGAGACAGAGTCTCAATGTCACTGGCTAGAATACTGTGGCATCATCATAGCTCACAGTAGCCTCAGACTCTTGGGCTTGAGCAGTCCTCTTGCCTCAGCCTCCCAGGTATCTGGGACTACACATGTACACTAAGATGCTGGGCTGGTTTTTCTGTTTTTAGTAGAGATGGGTTCTCACTCTTGCTCAGGCTGGTTTTGAACTCTTGAGCTCAAGCAGTCTACCAGCTTCAGCCTTTCAGAGTGCTAGGATTATAGGCATGAGCCACTGTGTCAGGCCTCAGAATAAATTTTGTACACTATATCACCATTTAATATTTTGTAGTTTTGCATATTAACTCCTACATAATGTGGCTGTATGTCATTATATAAATCTTTCTCTTTTTTTTTTTTTTTGAGACAGAGTCTTACTCTGTTGCCCTGGGTAGAGAGCCCTGGCATAATAGCTCACAGCAACCACACACTCTTGGGCTCAAGAACTCCTCTTGCCTCAGCCTCACAAGTAGCTGGGACTACAAGTCCCCACTACAATACCTGGCTAATTTTTCTATTTTTAATAGAGATAGGGGTCTCACTTTTGCTCAAGCTGGTATCAAACTGGGCTCAGGCAGTCTACCCACCTTGGCCCTCCAGAGTACTAAGATTATAGGCATGAGCCACCTTGCTTAGCCTAGATTCCATTTTTTGATGGGAAGAGCTTCAGAAAATTTGTGCCAACATTTATCATCCACGAGATACTCATTAATTGGGAATCTCTAAATGCTATAGCTTATGGCAGCAGCTATGATGTTGATGACTGTGGTGGGCAGAGTGATAACTCCTGAAAGATTTCTTGTCCTTGAACCTGTGAGTGAGTTAACCTAACATGGTAAAAGTGACTTTGCACATATAGGGTCTTCAGACAGATTGTCCTGAATTATTTGTTTGAGACCAGTGCAATCACTGGGAACCTTATAAGTTAAATAGGGAGGCAAGTAGTCAGAGTCAGAGAAGGAGGTACAACAATGGAAGCACAGGTTGGAATGATGAAGTAGTTGACTTTGGGCTTGGTGCCCATAGCTCAGTGAGTAGGGTGCCGGCCATGGCCACATACACCAAAGCTGGTGGGTTTGAGTCTGGCCTGGGCCTGGTAAACAACAATGACAACTGCAACCAAAAAATAGCCGGGCATTTGTGGCAGGTACCTGTGGTCCCAGCTACTCAGGAGGCTGAGGCAAGGGAGTTTAAGCCCAAGAGTTTGAGGTTGCTGTGAGCTATGATGCCATGGCACTCTACCAAGGGTAACATAGTAAGTCTCTGTCTGTAAACAACAATGACAACTGCAACCAAAAAATAGCTGGGCATTTGTGGCAGGTACCTGTGGTCCCAGCTACTCAGGAGACTGAGGCAAGGGAGTTTAAGCCCAAGAGTTTGAGGTTGCTGTGAGCTATGATGCCATGGCACTCTACCAAGGGTAACATAGTAAGTCTCTGTCTCAAAAAAAAAATGAAAAATAAAAAGAATGCCTGGCTATTTTTAGAGACAGGTTCAGGCTGATCTGAACTCCTGACCTCCCCCTTAGCCTCCCAGAGCTAGGATTTACCTGTGTGAGCAACTAGCCCAGCCTCCCTAGTTTTGGACTTCTGATCTCTAAATCTTTAAGATAATAAAGTGCTGTATTAGGCTACTAAGTCCATGGTAATTTGTTGCAACAGCTATAAGAAATGGATAGCAGTGGCTATGTCTTTGTTCTGAAGACATTTCCATCAGAAGATACTTTAAACTCACTCAGGAATATGATAGTAAGATCTCAGTCTGAGCCTGACTTGAGCCTTGGCGATAAGTTTACAGCCTCATCTTTTTTCCTGCCAGAATGTAGCACCTTTGACTCTCATCCCTTTCTTAGTCTGCTGAGATATTTTCCTAAGGATGTT
>NW_003852397.1:4742670-4743093 GCF_000181295.1 Otolemur garnettii | reverse complement strand
AAAAGACTAAGTCACTTTGGCTATCCAAGTCAAGATTAATAATGGTAAGTGATCAGTACTTTTTATTTTAAAGACTGAGTGTAAAAGAAAAAAACCACATAATCTCTGATAGTTCTTGCTGTTGCAGTCTGGTTTCCTTGTACTACGTATGATAGAGGGCTAACTTCTGAGATTACACAAGTGTGTAATTCTGAGTGTTAGGTGATAAATACCTTAGGATATTGGCTTTTGATTAAAATTTAACTTAGAAAATATTTCATACTTCATTGTCATGGCTTTGAATCACCATAATTCCAAGCAAGGTCTTAGGCAATTGTATCTTCCATTCACTGCACACATTATGAGAAAAGTACTTTGACTTTTGCAACTTGTGATTCTGAGTCTCTGTCTAATATGTATTTAAGCATTTCAGTTAGTAAATAC
>NW_003852397.1:4736552-4740917 GCF_000181295.1 Otolemur garnettii | reverse complement strand
CGACCCACAGGAACTGTATTGAAGGGCCATGGCATTAGGAAGGTTGAGAAACCACTGGTCTAGATTAAATGTTAAGAATGGGAAAGTGTCAGACCCCAGACAGATTTTAGTTGTATCAGCTTTCCCATCTGTTGAGAACACCAGGTCCTCCCAGGGTAATTTAGCTCAGGGGCCTTAGAATTTCCTGATTTTTTTTTTTGCAGTTTTTGGCCTGGGCTGGGTTTGAACCTGCCACCTCTGGCATATGGGGCAGGCATCCTACTCCTTTGAGCTACAGGCACTGCCCGCTGCCTGAATTTCCTGTTCTGTAACTGGTTTGGACCTCTTATAAGTCTTGCTGTGGCCAGTGGAAGAGGACATGCTCCCCAAATTTCCTTCCTGCCCCACTTTTATGAAAGTTCTTTGTGAAGGCCTCAGAAACAGTCTGTTAGGTTAAAGCATTGAAGTCTTATGACCTAAGTTCTCGGGTAGGCGAACATAAGATAAACTGACTAAACTTAGATTTTTTTTTTTTTTTGAAACAGCCTCACCCTGTTGCCCAGGCTAGGCAACAGTCTAGCTAACAGCAAATCCTCCTGCCTCTGTCTCCCAAATAGGTGGGACCACAGGCACCTGCCATAGCACCTGGCTAATTTTTCTGTTTTTAGTAGAGATACTGTCTTGCTTTAGCTCAGGCTGGTCTTGAACTCCTGAGTTCAAGCAATCCTTCCTTCAGCCTCCCAGAGTGCTAGGACTACAAGAGTGAGCCACTGTGTCAGGCCAAATTTAGATTTTAAAGCACTTTCATAAATCAGCTTTGTCCTTGAACATATATATATATATATATTAATCTTTTCATAAACACCTTAAGTGATTAAGAAGTCAGGGTGGCTTATTTTGAACAACTGCGAAGCATAAACAAACTTAAGTTGTAGCTTCATTGAAATGCCCTACAGAACTTTTCATTTTTATAACTTCCTAATTTAAATTCTTGGTGGTTGAACAAGTCAGCAAGTATAAAGTTTGAACTCTTGCAGTATTTTCTTTGACTGGTTTTGATGGATTGTCGTTCTGCTTAGTGTTTGTACTTATTTCACTTGACTTTATTGAAAAAGTACAGTTTTTTGTTTTTTGTTTTTTGTTTTTTTTTTTGAGACAGGCTCAAGCTGTCACCCTAGGTAGAGTTCTGTGGCATCACAGCTCACAGCAACCTCCAACTTTTGGATTTAAGCAGTTCTCTTGCCTCCGCCTCCCAAGTAGCTGGGACCACAGGCGCCTGCCACAACGCCCGGCTGTTTTTTTGGTTGCAGCCATCCTTGTTGTTTGGCAGGCCTGGGCTGGATTCGAACCCGCCACCTTAGGTGTATGTGGCTGGCGCCCTAGCCACTTGAGCCACAGGCACCGAGCCAAGAGTACAGTTTCTTATAAACTATCATGTCGTTTCATAGACATCTTGGCAGCTTTTTAGTAGCAGTATTCCTAGGAATTCTGTATTCTATGCCAGAATCTGCAGAGAAATTTTGTTGTGTTAGTAATCCCCACTTACCCTGACATTTCACTATTTCTCATTCTGCAACAATCCTGGGAGGGCTCCCTATTCCTCTCCCACCAACAGAAGATGTGATCTCTATCTCATTTTTTTGGCTGGGTTTGATCCAAGTATCTGGGGCTATCTTTTCCTATCCAGTGATGATAGAACTAAAGGTAGGGCAGTGCCTGTGGCTCAGTGGGTAGGGCGCCGGCCCCATATACTGAGGGTGGCAGGTTCGAAACTGGCCCCAGCCAAACTGCACCAAAAAAAAATAGCCCGGCGTTCTGGAAGGTGCCTGTAGTCCCAGCTACTCAGGAGGCTGAGGCAAGAGATTTGCCTAAGCGCAGGAGTCGGAGGTTGCTGTGAGCTGTGATGCCACAGCAGTCTACCGAGGGCAGTAAAGTAAGACTGTCTCTAAAATAAATAAAATAAAATAAAATAAAATAAGAACTAAAGGTAGATGTCTATATTTGGGGGTTTGGGGGAGCAGTGAGAAGGAGTGAGGTCTTAGAAGAGCAAAACTATTACTAAGTATGGTACTTACGTCATAAGGACTCTGATTCTATTAGAGTCTGCATTAAGTTTTCTTCTTTAGAGTGTAGTGTTTAATGCAATCTTTAAGCATACTGAAAAAAATTCTTTTCTTCCTCCAGTGTTCAGAGAGCTTTGAAGGAATACTCAAATTATGGTCATATATCTTAATTTTGCTCTATTAACTGAGTGCCCTTAGGCGATTTCTTAACTCCTCTGACCGTAATGTCCTTCGTAATATTGAGAGTGCTAGCTAGTATCTTCCTCAAAGTTACATGAGAATTAAATCATATGTGCTTTGGACTTTTAATGCTACCTCATTTATTCAGTATTAGCTGTTGTTATTATTATCATTATCTGAGAGTTGTCTCTAGCTTTGTTGCCCTACCAGAAAAAAAGATGGGGGTACTGATTTTAGTTAAGTAGTTTTCTGACATAAGTTATCAGATATTCATTTTTTCCCCCAGCTCTCTAATTTATCATTGGGATATATGTAAGGAAAGGTCAAAACTTGTTTAAGAATCCCTTATTCATATATTTGAGGGTTTTTTGTTTATTTTTTGGAGACAGAGTCTCACTTTGTCACCCATGGTAGAGTGCTGTGGCATCATAGCTCACAGCAATCTCAAACTCCTGGGTTCCAAGAAGTCTCTGCTTCATCCTCCTGAGTAGCTGGGACTCAGGCACCTGCCACAACGCCTGGCTCTTTTTTGGAGACGAGGTCTCGTTCTAGCGCAGGTTGAGCCTAACAGTTTGACTTACTGCAGGTCTCTAACCCACAGGCAGTCCACCTTCCTCACCCTCCCAGGTGCTAGGATTATAGTCGTGAACCACCAAGCCCAGCCTTTTTAAGTTCAAATTAATATGAGGATATAATTTTTAGGTTACACTGTTCTACATTCCAGGGCAAAGTTCCATTTGTAGAAGAGCCCCTCACCCATACACCCTCACAATGTGCACATTAGGTAAGATCCCGCCTCATGCCCTCCCTCCTCCTACCATATGTCCTCCTCCTTCCCGCTTCTCTCTACCCATCACACTGGACTATATTAATGTTTTATAGTTAGTATGAACATGTAATTGTTGATATATTGATTTCATATTAGTATGGAGTACATTGGATATTTATTTTTACATTATTGCAATACTTTAAGAAGAATGTATTTCAACTCCATCCAGATAAATGTAAAAGGTGTAAAGTCTCCCTTTTTTTGAGACAGAGTCTCACTTTCTTGCCCTTGGTAGAGTGCCATGGCGTCACAGCTCACAGCAACCTCAAACTGTTAGGCTCAAGCAATTTTCTTGCCTCAGCCTCCCGAGTAGCTGGGACTACAGGTGCTCACCACAACGCCTAGTTACTTTTTATTGTTGTTGCAATTTGGCTGGGGCTAGGTTTGAACCTGCCACCCTCTGTATATGGGGCCAGTGCCCTACTTATTGAGCCACAGGAGCCACCCAGGTCTCCATCTTTTTTAATGACTGAATAATATTTCATGGTATCCATATGTCACATTTGTTGATCTGTTCACGGGTTGATGGGCATTTAGATTGCTTCCGCGACTTGGCAGAAATGATGGTTAGATACCACAAAGTAGATGGCAGTGCCTTAACCATATATGTGTCATCAGGCCCAAGGGCCTTTTCCATCCTTATCAAGGGCTAACCTTCTCTCCTTTCATACAACACTGTTTTTTTAAGTCAGAGACTTACTGTTTGCCCTGAGTAGAGTGCCTTAGCATCATCATAGCATACAGCAACCTCAAACTGTTAGGCTCAAGCAATTCTCTTGCCTCGGCTTCCCAAGTAGCTGGGACTGCAGGTGCCTGCCAGAATGTCTGGCTATTTTTTTTGGTTGCAGTTTGGTCGAGGCCAGGTTCGAACATGTCACCCTCAGTATATGGGGCTGGCGCCCTATTCACTGAGACACAGGCGCCGTCCAGTAATACAGTTCCATATAATTGTCTTTTTAATCAGCTATGGGAAGAAAAGAGAAAAATACCTTTACCTATGTAATTACTTTTACTGCCACTGTTTATATTCCTTCATATGGATTCCAGTTACCATCTGATATGATTTTTTTTTCAGCCTGAAGGGCTTTCTTTAGTATTTCTTTTTTTCCTTTTTTTGCAGTTTTTGGCTGGGGCTGCATTTGAACCCACCACCTCCAGCATATGGGGCCAGTGCCCTACTCCTTGAGCCACAGGCACCGCCCCTTTTAGTATTTCTTGTAAGGCAGGTCTGCTAACTATGAAACTTTGAAGTCTTTGTTCATCTGGGAACGTCTTATATTTGACATATTATATCTGTGGATATATTACTTTTCT
>NW_003852397.1:4733050-4734319 GCF_000181295.1 Otolemur garnettii | reverse complement strand
GGACCACAGGCACCCGCCACAACGCCCAGCTCTTTTTTGGTTGCAGCCGTCATTGTTGTTTGGCAGGCCCCCGGCTGGATTCGAACCTGCCACCTTCCGTGTACGTGGCTGGCGCCTTAGCCACTTGAGCCACAGGTGCTGAGCCTCCAATTTTTCTAAGTGAGAAGTATGAGTATGAGTACCTGAGTCTTTGCTCAGAGTGTCATAATGCCTTCAGTCAAAGGGTTGGCCAAGGTTGTGGTTTCATCTGAGACTGACATGTTCTCTTCCAGGCTTATGTAGTTGAGGGGAGAAGTAATCTTCTTGCATCTGTAAAATTTATAGCAGTCTTCTTAAAACAGAAAAATCTCAGGTGGCACCTGTGGCTCAGTGGGTAGGGCGCCAGCCCCATGTACTAAGGGTAGCGGGTTCAAATCCGGCCCCAGCCAAACTGCAATAAAAAATAGCTGGACGTTGTGGCAGGCTCCTATAGTCCCAGCTATTGGGGAGGCTGAGGCAAGAGAATCACCTAAGCCCAGGAGTTGGAGGTTGCTGTGAGCTGTGACACCGGCACTCTACCAAGGGCAACAAAGTAAGACTCTGTCTCTAAAAATAAAAAGAATAGAAAAATCTCTTACAGGGAAGACTAATGCCTGTTGTTAAGGGGCTTGCCACATTTTTAAGACTGCTAACAGGAATCTTTCTTTGGTGAATTCAAAGTCAACCTGATTAGTGACTTTAGTTACATTTGTAAAATCCCTACATCTTTGCTCTACTGATAGTCCTCAAGTTGCAAACGTCCAACATACATACACCTCCCACTTAACAGACTATTACAATGATTGTCTGTGTTACAAATATCCAAATGATGTATAACTTGTACTTCCAAAAGGAGGCTATTACAGGTAATAGATAAATGTACCTATTCAAACTTCCATACAAATTCAACTTACGAACAAACCTGTGGACCGAATGCAGTGGCTCATACCTATAATCCTAGCACTCAGGGAGGCCACAGGGGGTGGATTGCTTGGGCTCAGGAGTTTGAGACCAGCTTGAGTAAGAGCGAGACCCCATCTCTACTAAATATAGAAAAATTAGCCAGGTGTTGTTGCAGACACCTGTAGTCCCAGCTACTCAAGAGGCCAATGACATTCTACCCGGGACTACAGAGTGAGATTCTGTCTCAAGAAAATAAAAAAAAAAAAAAAAAAGGACAAATCTATGGAATCTATCTCATCTGTAACCTGGAGGCTGTGACCTAATCATGGATATGACATCCATCATACC
>NW_003852397.1:4730722-4732099 GCF_000181295.1 Otolemur garnettii | reverse complement strand
ACAGCTCACAGCAACCTCCAACTCTTGGGTTTAAGCAGTTCTCTTGCCTCAGCCTCCCAAATAGCTAAGACTACAGGCACCTGCCACAATGCCTGGCTATTTTTTGGTTGCAGCCGTCATTGTTGTTTGGATTTGAACCTGCCAGCTCTGGTGTGTGGGCTGGCACCTTATTTTCTACTTAGAGTTCATCAGATTCCTTGGAAGTATAGATTAAAGGTCTTAGTCAAGTTCAGGAAGCCTTTAGTCATTATCATTTCTTTTTCTCATTGTGGGGATACCATTGCACTTGTGTTGATAAATCTGATGGTGTCCCACAGTTCTCTGAGGCTCTCTGTTCATTCTTCATTTTTTTCTTTCTGTTCTTTAGAATGGACAATTTCTTGATCTGTCTTCACGTTTCCTGATTCTTTGCCAGTTTGAATCTGCTGTTGAGTCCCTTCAGTGAGTTTTTCATTTCAGTTATACTTTCCAACTCCAGAATTCCAAATGGGTGGTTCTTTGTAATCTTTTTTTTTTTTTTTTTAATATTTTCTATTCTTTGAATCACTGTCACTATAAGTCAGTGGTTCTCAAGCTGTGGGTTGCGGCCCACAGGAACTGTATTAAAGGGCTGCGGCATTATTAAGTTTGAGAACCACTGCTTTAAGTGTTTAAGCATGGTTTCCTGTAGTTCTTTAAACATATTTATGATAGCTGCTTTGAAATCCTTGACAGCCAAGCCTCTTTAGAGACAGTGTCCTGGAGTTTTCTTCCCTCCTCCTTATATGGTTCATACTTGGCTTATTTGCATATCATAATTTTTTGTTAAACTGAACATTTTAGGAAATACACTGTACAGTCTCTGAGTTAGATCACCTTCTGTACCTCCCATTAGGGGAGGTTATTGTTGCTGTTTAGGAACTTGCCCACATTTAGTTTGTAGTATGAGGCTGCTGATACTGGTGATCAATTCTTTATTTGTTTTTTCCTAATTCTTTTTCCTTGTCTTTTTTTTTCTTTTCATCACCTCTGAACTTTTTTTTGAGTCTCAGACTACCTCACAGCAACCTCAAATTACTGAGTTCAAGCTGTCTTCCTGCCTCAGTCCCTGAAGAACCTGCCCCAACACCTGATTAATTTTTTCTCTTTTTAGTAGTGTCTCACTATTGATCAGGCTGGTCTTGAATTCCTGAGCTTAAGAGATTCTCCTGCCTCTGCCTCCCAGAATGCTAGGATTACACGTATAAGCCACTATGGCCAGCCTACTTTTTTTTTTTTTTTTAAAGCCAGCCTTTCCAGGTTAGTTTGTCAGCTTAGTTTATTGATCAGAAATGATTAGTCGGCTCGGCACCTGTGGCTCAAATGGCTAAGGCGACATACACCTAAGGTGGCGGGTTC
>NW_003852397.1:4720593-4730506 GCF_000181295.1 Otolemur garnettii | reverse complement strand
AAAAAAAAAAAAAAAGAAATGATTAGTCAAAGGTTTTGCATAAATACCTTGCAAAAAACTTTGAGCCAGTAAGGCTTTTGCCAGTGAATCTGTATGTAGGTTGGGAAATGAATTTGAAGGGGTTTTTTTGTTTGTTTGGGTTTTTTTGAGACAGAGTCTCATTTTGTTGCCCTCAGTAGTGTTGTGTCATAGCTCAAAGCAACTTCAAACTTTGGAGCTCAATGGATTCTCTTACCTCAGCTTCCTGAGTAGCTGGGACTACAGGCATCCGCCACAATGCCTGGCTATTTTTAGAGACGGGGGGCTTGCTCTACCTCAGAACTGGTCTCAAACTCGGGAGCTCAGGTGATCCACCTGCCTCAGCCTTCCAGAGCGCTGGGATTACAGGCGTTGAGGCCCTGTGCCTGGCTGAATTCAGAGTTTAGACAATTCAGGTTTGCCGGAGCTTTTTGCTTTGTGGCAAGTCTTCTCGTGTCCTTGGCTCTCTTATATCTGTGAAAGGTCTCATTTTCAGCTGTGGAAGTGTAGATAACTAGGGTTCACTGCAGGCTTTCCTGAGCATATGCACAGCTTTGTGTGAACACAAAGATTTTTCAGACCACCTAGGAGGGATGACTGGGAGCTTTTTAAGGCCCATTAATGGCTGTGTACTTCTGACAAGTCTGTAGATTTTTGTTACAATCTTGGATTGCCATTAATATTGGCCTTCCCCATTGTTCGTGGCCATATCGCTACTGTTTTCAGCCATATCCCCCTGTATTTTGGACTTTGCTGTGTTCTACACCTAACCTGTGCTAGAAGTAATAGTGCTGGTTTTTACAGCTTGCCCCATCCTGGTAGAGCCACCATTGATAGAACTGGTGGACCATGGTAATAAGGTAGCAGCCGTAGGCTAAAAACACTACAGACTTCCACTGCTCTTAACTGAGGTTCAGCAGTTTTTCTTGAATGCTTTTCAGTTTCAGTTTTCAATGAATGCCTTCACCCAGTTTCTAGAATCCTGATATATTTGTTTTTGAAATGTTTGTTTAGTTTTATCATCAAATTGTTAGCTTTTTTAAGCTGCTCCCTCTACTGTTCCAGCAACTCCCACCCTTAACTTTTTACTTTGTAACTTTCTCTTAGGTTCCATATTTTGAAGAGAAAAGGTCTTATTATGTTCATTTGTACATTATTATGTTTCCACTATAAAAAGTGATAAAAACAATTATTTGACCCTTAACTGTCTCATAAGATGCAGTCTTAGTGAATATAACTGTGAATTTATTAGGTGAATGTAAAGAGCAGACTTCAAACTCTTCATCCACAAAAATGAACATTACAACTTGGAACACTTTTTGATATCTAATAGTATAAGCAGCCATAAAATTATACTTAGAAAAATTTTGTTAGCTTTAAAGGCTCTGAGTCTGGGCAGCGCGTGTGGCTCAAAGGAGTAGGGCGCCGGCCCCATATGCTGGAGGTGGCGGGTTCAAACCCAGCCCCAGCCAAAAATAAATAAATAAAGGCTCTGAATCTATAAGGTTGTACATATATATAGTGATACCTTGGAATATGAACTTACTCCATTCCAGAACCCCATTTGAGTTCCGAGACAGTTTTTTCCTTTAAAATAATAGAAACTGGATTAATCCATTCCTGAGTCCCACAAACTCAAATTTTCAAAATGATTTAAGTAAATGTACTGGATTTTAAGGAAAATTGTTAGCAAACTATTAGAATAAAAATGTAAATTAATAAAATAAAAAATGCAAAAACCTCAAAATATAGAGGCCTGTTTTGACAATTGAACACTTGGTTCAAAACATACCCCTCACTGTTCGCAAACTCCTTTATGAACTTTGCTGCTGCTTCCGAATTAGAACTGGCAGCCTCTACGTGCGTAAACTATGGACCCTAGTCCTTTCCTTAAAGTTCCCAAACCACCCCCTACTGGCTTTACTTATTTATTTATTTATTATTGAGACAGAGTCTCACTATGTTGCCAACAGTAGAGTCCTGTGGACTCACAGCTCTCACAGCAAGCTCAAACTCATGGGCTTAAGCGATTCTCTTGCCTTAGCCTCCCACATAGCTGGGGCGCCCTCCACAGTGCCTGACTATTTTTGTTGTTGTTGCAGTTGCCATTGTTGTTTAGCTGGCCCAGGCTGGGTTTGAACCTGCCAGCCTTGGTGTATGTGGCCGACGTTGTAACCACTGTGCTACAGGCACCAAGCCCTCCCACTGGCTTTAAAGGTCTCCTTTTTTTTGAGCGCTAGTTTCAGGCATGCCTTTCACTAAATCATCATGGAGGACCTTTCTCACAAATTATCATCTCAGAAATATCACCAGCCAGTTGTTTTTCATTAATCCAAACTAAGAGGAGTTTTTCCATCTCTTCCATATTTTTCCATCTCCTAGAAGTCAGCGTTGTAACTCCTTTTGCCACATCAGCTGCTTTGTTAGCTTTTTTATTTCTCAAAACTGTATAGTCGATTTAGGCATCCCGAATGTGGTAGTGAGATCAGCCACGCTGGTACCGGTTTCATGCTTAGCAAAAAGATCTTTCTTAACTTCAATTGTAGCTCTAACAGCTTTCCTCTTACTCTTATTTTCCTCACTACACTTTTTAGAAACCACAGCAAATACACTAAGTTGTTACTATATAAAAAAATAACACAAATCAGTCACAAAGGCATAAAATTAGCAGTGAAAATCACATGAGATACTTTCACTACAGCTTCTGACAACAAACTGAACTAAATGACAAGGCATATGGATGGCCTGAGCTCTGGGGAAACGTACACACAAAGACACAGAGCAATGTGCTGGGCATTCGGATTCCAAAGCAGCATTCAGATTTGGGGCAAAATTTGCTCAAATTTTTTGTTTAGATTCCAAATTGTCTGAATTCTGGGGCATTAGGATTCTGGGGGCAATACTGTATCTTTATTATAATGTACTCCTAAAATTATGTACTGTCTTATAGAAACTTCCCCAATTGTATTCCAATATCCTTAATTTTCCCTTATCCTGACCTTTCTTTGTCTGTATTGTGGGACTTAACTCTGCTTTGATATCCTCTTATAGTCCTTAACTATGTTATTAAAACAGCTAACACAGGGACTATGTCTCTATACTTAGTTTTTTTAATAGGGCAGGGTTCATGGTAGATTATTTGAGGGGAGGTATCTCATGGTCATTAAGCTGTATACTTATTAGCATTCTAAGAGACTCCATAATTAATATTTATAAGTGTTCTGACTTAAAATATCTTATTTATCATACTTCAACCTAAGGTTTGGGGATAGAAATGAGGATCTGGATTTATTTCCACTACCCCCCGACCACCTTTTTTGGAGACAGTCTTACTCTGTTGTCCTGGGTAGAGTGCTGTGGCATCACAGCTCACAGCAACCTCAAACTCTTGGGCTCAAGTGATGCTCTTGCTTCAGCCTCCCAAGTAGCTGAGACTACAGGCATGTGCTACCACACCTGGCTAGTTTTTTTCTGTTTGTAAGGGAGGTCTCAATCTTGCTTGGGGTTGTCTAAAACTCCTGAGCTCAAGCAATCCACCCTCGGGCTTTCAGAGTGTTAGGATTACAGGCAAGATCCACCGCCCACTCCCCACCCCCCCTTTTTTTGAGATAGGTCTCCCTGTGTTGCATGAGCTGGAGCTGGAGTGCAATGGCTTCATCATAGCTTACTGCAACCTCAAATGCTTAGTCTCAGATAGTCTATCCCCTGCAGCCTCCTGAGTAATTGGGACTATAGGCACACACCACCATGCCTGGCTAATTTTTTATTTTTATTTTTTGTAGAGAAAGGATCTTAACTACGTTACCCAGGCTGATCTCAAACTCCTGGGCTAAAGGGATCATCCCATCTTGGCCTCACAAAGTGCTAGAATTACAGGCTGAGCTCAGCCTGGAATGATTTCATTTTCCTTAGAAACTTTATAACTCAGAGGAGAGGATAAGGTGTGGGAAGTATGGGGAGAAAGTAGGCTAGACACACCCAGAAATGAACATTAATTTATGGGGAAAAGAATCAGAACATCCTGCTCTCTAACCCCACCTCAAACACTGATTATACCTAACAATTAAAGGGGGTATGCTGGCTAGAAAATATTTTAAATTGTGCTGGTCTAATTGTTTGTATATTGAAACGTTTGCTGGCAAGTTGCACCTCCTCTTGGAAACTGTGCCTTTAGCCTTGATTAGGATTTTTTTTCTTTTTTTGAGACAGAGTCTCACTATGTTGTCCTTGATAGAGTGCTGTGGCATCATAGCTCACAGCAACTTCAAACTCTTGGGCTCAAGTGATTCTCTTGCCTCAGCTTCCTGAGTAACTGGGACTACAGGCACCTGCCACAGTGCCTGGCTATTTTTAGAGATGAGGTCTCTCTCTGGCTCAGGCTGGTCTTGAACCTGTGAGCTCAGGCAATCCACTCGCCTCTGCCGCCCAGAGTACTAGGATTACAGGTGGGAGCTGGGCGTGATGGTTAGGATTCTTACACAAAGAGTTATTTTCTATAACTGAAAAAGATTTTTATGTTAGTGATTTGAGTACTGTCAAGCTTTTAGAACAATAATCACTCTTTGTGATGCTTTATGAAAGGAATAAAGTATTGTAATGGCACTGCTGTCAATCTGCACATTTAAAGCATGTGTGTGTGTAGTGTTTAACATCATTGTCTAGTTGCTCTTATTATAGCTAATCATTCTGACTAAAAGAGAAAGGAATTTATTAATATATGTATGATTTATGTCTTAGGGAATTAAGACTCATTAAGCATTTGTTTTCATGTTTTTTATAGTTTTTCAGGTAATACTTCATGCTTCAAAGAAACAGCTCAGCTTTGTTCTTTTATGATATGACTGGCAAACTATTCTTAGAGATTTATTAAGTTATTCATTGATATATATTCTTAAGAGGTCTGTCAAGGTATTTGTTGTATTTCTTTGGTTGGTCTAAGGTACTGGTTCTTGACCCTGGCTGCACTTTAGACTCACTTAAAAATACTGATGTTTATATGCCGGGTGCAGTGGTTGACACCTGTAATCCTAGTACTCTGGGTGGCCAACACAGGTGGGTTGCCTGAGCTCACATGTTCAAGACCATCCTGAGCAAGAGCAAGACTCCCATCTCTTAAAAAAAATAGCTGGGTTTTGTGGCACATGCCTGTGGTCCCAGCTACTTAGAAGGCTGAGACAAGAGGACCACTTGAGCCCAAGAGTTTGATGGTGCTGTGAGTTATGATGCGACAGTTCTCAACTGAGGGCAATGAAGTGAAAGTCTGTCTCACACACACAAAAAAAGGCTCAGTGCCCATAGCATAGTGGTTACGGCGCTGGCCACATACACCCAGGTTGGCGGGTTTGAACCTGGCCTGGGCCAGCTATACAACAACAACAACAACAAGTAGCCAGGCATGGTGGCGGGCGCCTGTAGTACCAGCTACTGAGAGGCTGAGGCAAGAGAATCATTAA
This sequence comes from Otolemur garnettii, assembly GCF_000181295.1. Classification (NCBI taxonomy): domain Eukaryota; kingdom Metazoa; phylum Chordata; class Mammalia; order Primates; family Galagidae; genus Otolemur; species Otolemur garnettii. Next base: position 4,725,035 of record NW_003852397.1, on the reverse strand, counting down.
GCCCAGCAGTTTGAGGTTGCTGTGAGCTGTGACGTCGTGGCATTCTACGAGGGTGACAAAATGAAATTGTTTCAAAAAAAAAAAAAATACTGGTCAGGCACAGTGGCTCACACCTGTAATCCTACTGCCCTGGAAGGCCGAGGCAGGTGCATTGCTTGAGCACATGAGTTCAAGACCAGCCTGAGCAAAAGCAAGACCCCATCTCTACTAAAAAATAGAAAAACTGAAGTGAGAGGATCTCTTGAGCCCAGGAGTTGGAGGTTGCTGTAAGCTCTGATGCCGTGGCACTCTATGGAGGGTGACCGCTTGAGACTGTCTCAAAAAAAACAAAAACAAAAAAATACATTTAGATTTTGCATTCAAGTAGTGAAATGAATGAAATTCTCTAGGTGCTGTCACTTGAGAGGTGTGAGTCTTAGGATTAGTCAAGTTGAGAAGATGCAAAACATAGTTTTGCACTTATAAAACTGTCCCCAAAAGGTCTTAGGCTATTAATAGGCAATTTTTTTCAGCATCCAGCCTGTAGGATTATGTAAATGTTCATGATGCGTTATGAATGAGTTTTTTTAAACAACAATCATTATTGCACAATTCTATTAAAGGTTGCTTATTGAAAACTTTGCAAGAGCTCAGAAGTGAGTGGTGTTGCTAATTTATTGTGAAGAATATGGACAAAGTTAGAAAATACATGGAATTATTTGGTTTATGCATAACTAGTCTAGATAATTTCTTCTGTAGTGCTTTGGAAATTATATTGTAGAGGAGACTTCCTATAAAATAACGGGGAATTGTATCACTGGAAGGCCATGTCCTTATTTTAAAAAAAAAGAAAGAAAGAAATTAAATACTTTGGCTTAGTGACAATCTACATTTCAAAGGTTCTCCAGACTAAAAGCTTATTCTTCATTTAAATGACTTATCCCCAGCCATATTAAGAGTTCATCTAGGTTATAAACCATATCTCTAGTTATTCATGCAGTTCCAGATTGGGTAAAACAAGTATCAAAAGTACTACTGAAGGGCGAGGTAATAGCTTAAGCACTTCTCAGTTTATCTTTTATCTCTAGATGTAGATATTAAGAGAAATGCAACTATTTAATGAGAACTGTAGTGGGGCATCCATTTACATCTCTTAGGATTGGTTGAATAGAGTATGGCCTATTGAGTATACTTTTGATGTTGTTGCCAGTCTCTTTTCAAATGTACACGTGACACTATCTGAAGAAATACTAGAAACACCTAGTAAACATTTTTTTAATATCTATTGTTAAGCTATATTCAGGTGATCACATTTTGAGGCTTGGTTTTCTGCTTGGCTATCAGTGATAATCAGGTAACATATAGAGTATCTGTGAGCTGCTGACTTTAATAGGTCAGTCTCTGTTAATGTATAAGACCTTTTTGGAAACCAAAAATGTGGCAATTTCCTCTTCTTAGACTTGAAGGGAATACTTGTTTTAGACCTCTAAACTGCTTTCAAAAATTTGTTCTTTAGATTATAATGTCCATTTGGATTTCTGGTCATCTTACCTCGTGTGGTTACTTACCCTAGTGATTTTACCCTGTTTGTGGAAAATTACTGGTTTCTATAAACCAGCAGTTTAAGAGTAACAGGTATATAGACATCTCTTTTAACATATTTATCCCTTTAGAGTTTTGTATCTGGCACATTATTAGAATGAATAAATAGAAACAAAATAATATTGAACAATTCTCTTCAGGTTTTTAGTCTCCTTCTTTTCTAGTTTTCTGAATGTCCTGGGATCTTGTAATTAGTGCAACACTTTTTCATGAGCTCTGCAGAATACATCCTCATCTTATAAATTAAAAAGCAAGATACACAGAAGCTTGAGTATGACCCTGAATTTCTTCTAAGTACATGCAAATATCCATCACTTTATTCTATCCAAGTAGACTATATCCCCTCTTATTCTGTTTATTAAATCAACAAGTTGTGAACTTAATGTACTACTGTATATTCATGCTACAGTTGGTAGGGAGTGGGGCTTTCCTGTAATAAACCAGTCTTTCTAATAATGGCTAAAGTCAGCTAAATTCAGCTAGAAATACGAATTCTCCAAGAAGCAGAATTCAATCTGTGCTCTGATAGCTTTGTAAGTTTTTTTTTTTTTAATTTAGCTGGGCAAATTCTAAATTTTATTGTGAAGGACAGGTTCAAGAATGAATAAGAAAAAAGCCTAAATGCAGGGCTTATGCCTATAATCCCAGCACTTTGAGAGGCTAAGGTAAGAGAATTACTAAGATTAGGAGTTGAGACCTTCTTGGGCCACATAGTAAAACCTCATCTCTACAAAAAATCTAAAAATTAGCCAGGCATAGTATTGTGTGCCTATAATCTATGCTACTCAGGAGGCTAAGACAGGAGAGGTGTCTGAGCCCAGAAGTTTGAGGCTGCAGTGAGCTGTGATCATGGCACTGCATTCCAGCCTGGGCAACAGAGCAAGACCCTGCCTGTCTTTTTAAAAAGGGAGTGTGGGGAGAATAAGAAAAAAGAAATTATAAGGAGGAAAAGGTCTGGGTGACCTCACCATAACCATGTAATCAAATGCTGGGACAAACTGACATCAAGCGTTTTCTGATGTGATGCCCTCCCAAGGCATCCACATTCCTGCTAAAAATCTGTAACATAGTACTGGTCTTGAGGAAACAAACTATCCATATGTAGAGTCTAGCTCAGGGGAGGGCAAGGGTCTGAGGAGGGAGAGGTGTCTGGAGAAGCTGGAGTGAAGGGACAGGATGAAAAAAAAAATCCAAAAAGAATATAGCTTAAATAGCTGTCCTGGCCTCTTTACCTTCAATGTCTTGAATGGCAAAAAGGCAGGGATACTGTTCTAGATTGAAGGTAACTAAACAGATAACCCGACGCAGCACATGATTCTTGATCAGATTTTTAAAATTAATTAATTCATTAATATATATATTTATTTTATTTTATTTTTTTGTGACAGAGTCTCAAGCTGTCACCCTGGGTAAAATGCCATGGCATCACAGCTCACATCCAACCTCAAACTCTTGGGCTTAAGTGATTCTCTTGCCTCAGCCTCCCAAGTAGGTAGAACCACAGGTGCCTGCCAGAATGCCCAACTGTGTTTTGGTTGCAGTTGTCATTGTTGCTTAGCAGGCCCGGGCTGGGTTCGAACCCGTCACCCTAAGTGTATGTGGCTGGCGCCCTGCCGACTAAGCTAAAGGCACGCCCATGCTTTGACTTTCTAACATTAAGAATCTCATACTTAGATGTGATTTTTAAAGCTCCTTTCATGCCAGATGTGAACATTCTTGTATTCTCAACTTCTGCCTCCTTTGATAATATATAAGTAATTTATTTTACAGTTTTCCAAAATGAATGTTAAGTAGTGGCAATAAATTAGCCAGTATTTGTCATGAAACAGTTAACTAAGGTATATTTTGAGGGTGGAATGAAGTAGTTTTCTAGACTTGACGGATTTCAAACAACCAATTTAACTTCTTTGAGGTTTGGGTAATTATAATTCTGTGCTCTTTAAATGTTAGTGAGTGCTGTCGCTCTGACATTGCTTTAAGTTATTGTTGGTATTGGGTTTCTTATATAGAGTCTATGAGAGTAAAGACTTATCCAGCTTATTTGAGCCTCTGTCTTTGCTTCAGAAGTGTCATAAAACATGATTTCCACAACTTTTGTATCCAAATGAAATTGAAAAGTCTAAAGTAGATCGAGGTTGCTCAAGCTAACAGTCTTCAGCATTTACTAATACCATACCTATACAAATAGGTGAAGGTTGTGGCTTAATTTTTGGTTCTTGTATAATGATGGACTTACCTGTCTCTGATCACTAGGCCCATGTGGCCTATTATTTCCCACAAATAAAGTATTTCCTACAAATACTATTTCATACACATGGCAGAGTTTGACACTTTTACTACCCATTAGGAAATAAAATTAATAGCCAGGCATGGTGGCTCACACCTGTAATCTTAGTACTCTGGGAGGCCAAAACAGCTGGATTGCCTGAATTCATGAGTTTAAGACCAGCCTGCACCAGAGTGAAACCTCGTCTCTAAAAATAGCCAGGCGTTGTTATAGTGGCACCGGTAGTCCCAGCTACTTGGGAGGCTAAGGCAAGAGAATCTCTTGAGCCCAAGAATTTGATGCCATAGCACTCTACTTAGGGTGACAAATAAGACTGTCACCAAAAAAAAAAAAAATTCTGGTACTCATAGGTAGATACTTTAGCCAGACATTCAGAGCACAGTTTAACCTTTTCACTTATATTTTTTATCATTTCCTGTGCTTTAGAATATCCACGAATTACTTACTGTATCTTATACTTGTTTCTTCCCCTTTACGTCACACTATTTTCTTTTTTGAGAGTCTCACTATGTGACCGTCAGTAGGGTGCTCTGGCGTCACAGCTCACAGCAACCTCAAACTCTTGGGCTTTAGC
>NW_003852397.1:4720049-4720488 GCF_000181295.1 Otolemur garnettii | reverse complement strand
GCCACTAAGCAATAGGCACTCAGCCTACCTCATACTATTTTTAATTGTCATCATGTGGCTAGTTCCATGTGTTAAAAGGATTCTGGCCAAATCAATTGTTAATTTCTTTGTATTTTTTTATTATACAAATGATAAAATGCTTATACAATATACTGTTCTGAAACTTATACATCTGTGCATTGATTTTTTTTGTATATGTGGAAATATTTGTAGGATTAATGCCTAGTGAAATTGTTGGCCCAACATGTATGTGCATTTAAAAGAGTAACTGATTCACCAAAATGCCCTTCTTAAAGATTGTATCAGTTTTTCATTACCATTAGCAGGCTTTTAAAATTCCTGTCTTGGCCATGCATGTTGAGTCACATAATCCCAGGATTTTGGGAGGCTGAGGCAAGAAGATTGCCTGGGCAGCATAAGATGACTCTGGCTTTAGAAA
>NW_003852397.1:4717240-4719706 GCF_000181295.1 Otolemur garnettii | reverse complement strand
CCCATACCTGCCTGTCTTATCCTATCTTACAAGTGAGAGTGGGATATTACTGTTTTAACAAGAGCTTCTTGTGTGGGTGAAGTTGAACATTATTGTCGACTTGTTTTCTGTGTTCTGCCTGGTTTTTTTGTTGTGTGTTTGTTTTATGGGTCTCACTTTGTTGCCCAGGCTGAGGTACAGCGGTTATTTATAGGTGCTGTTATAGCACACTACAGCCTAGAATTCTTAGGCTCAAGCCGTCCTCCTCTTCAGCCTCCTGAACACTGGGGTTGTGCAGGCGGGAGCCACTGCAGCAGGCTGTCGGGTTGTTCACTTTCATCTCTCATCCATTTCTAGATTTCTTTACATTTTAATAAAATTATCCCTCTGTTTTATGTTGCAAATATTGGTTCATAATTTGTTCTCTTGTCTTTCAACCTTGTTTGTGGTTTGTGATAACCTCATAAATTCAGCTTTTTATGTGCTGATTTTCTCATTTTCTTGATGTTTCACAAGGGCCAATTTATCATTGTAAATAATGGTTCATCACCTTTTCTGGCACTATGCCCTTTTGTAGATGCTCAATAACAGTTGAGTCTCCCCAAGGCTATAGGGGAAAAAAATAACTTTTATTCTCTCTTCAGTCATTTTATAAAAGTTAAGTAGTAAAAGTGAACAGTCATAAGAGTTTATAATCAGCAGTTGTATTTCAGTGGCTTAAACAAAAAAACAGCAGTATTTTTGACTCACTTTGCTCCAATGAGTTGAATTAAAAGTCTTTGTAATGATCAGGAAGACTTTTACAGTCAAACTTAAGACTAAATGTACTGGGAAAATAATTAAGAATTTCTTGGCCAGGATTACTCCTGTAATCCTAGCACTTTTGAGGCTGAGGTGGGAGGATCACTTGAGGCCAGGAGTTCAAGACAAGCCTCAAGAATATAGCAAGATCCACGTCTCTACAAAATTAAAAAAACAAAAAATTAGCCAGGCAGGCGTACACACCTGCAGTCCAGCTACTCCAGAAACTGAAGAGGGAGGATTGCTTTCACCCAGGAATTTGAGGCCACCGTGGGATCTCACCACTGTAATCCATCCAGGACAACAGAGGGAAACGTTGTCTCCAAAAACAAAAAAATTTCTTAATATGACTTTATCTAAACTCTAAAGTAGTCATACAAAAAGGAGAATCACTAGCTAAGAAAACTAAATAAAAGAATTTTCTTTAACCATGAGCCTTTCTAAAATATGTAATCTATCAAACTCTTAGCTAATTATAGAAGAGAAGGGACTTTCCCCCTTTCCAACCACCTCTCTATTAGAGTGAATCACATACAATCATGATTATGTCAAAAGTTCAAAAGGGAAAATGGAAGGTAAAATGAGCTGAATTGGCACTCTTCCCTCAACATTGTACCTGTAATCTTGATATGTTGTTTCAGAGATTAACTTTATAGACTTCCGTACCCAGAAGTATGAAAATTCTTAGGGAACTCTTTTCACAAGCTTGATCTTAACATATTGAATAAAGAGAGCAGTTAATCCCTTTTGTAGAGTAATTTGAGAGGAGGGAATTCAAAATGTAAAATCTCACCTGCAGAAAACACTCAACTCTGTAAAGGCCTTTCTATCTTTAGACACTTACAAAGACTTTAATATTTTAATGCGGAAGGGTGAGCTTGGTTAAAAAGCCATTGGATGAAATTAGAGAGAAATAATCCATTGCTTTCTTTCTGGGAATTATCGTCCTGCTCTCCAGGGGACCTAATTTTATTCCTTGTGGGGAATGAGAATACTCCCTCTGTACATCAAGCCAGCATCTTTAAATATAAGCTTGACTTTTAGTATAATAAGAGTCTTGTTAGGTGCAATTTTGCTCTTAGTCATTAATACAATGAACAAATGTTGTGGTTACCTGGGAAAGAAAATTCAAGTGCTTTTAAACCTCATGTGAGATTTGGTTTCATGCTTGAAACCTATACACTGTTATGCCCAATAGCATCTGTAGAAGATTCTAAGCTATAAGGTATACAACATAGAGAAGTTAATACACTTTGGAAAAAATGGACCACTACAAAATGGATTAAAGGTCCTCTATAAAAAAAAGCTTTTCTTTTACTGAACAACAAGTATTTTACCAGTAGCTTTAAGCTAAACAAGTAGAATTTTCTTAGTAAATTTTTTAAGCTGATGGTATCCCTATATACAAAAGGAAGTTAGTCTTTTCTTTAGGTGGCACTTACCTTTTGTTCCTCCTAGGTGTAAAACTGTGCAGTTCTACAAGTGAAAAGACTAAGGGCAAAACATAATTGAAGATATGTATTAATAACATTTTTTGATGGGATATGGTATTGTGTTAGATTATTTCTATCTCCTACAGACTTTGTAATAGACATATTACACACATTTTAAAATCTATTTTATTTATTTATTTTTCCTTTTCTTTGAGACAGTCTCATTCTCTTGCCCACGCTAGGGTGCCAAGAG
>NW_003852397.1:4714285-4715672 GCF_000181295.1 Otolemur garnettii | reverse complement strand
TCTCATTCCAGCCCACTTAACCTTTTATTTTATTTTATTTTTTTTGCAGTTTTGGCCAGGGTCAGGCTTGAACCGGCCACCCCCAGTATATGGGGTTGGCGCTCTACTCCTTGAGCCACAGGCGCCACCCACCACTTTACATTTTTATGGCTCACTAAAATAATAGGGAAAAAATGACCTATGTTTATGTAAATAACCTCAGGCAGAATAACATTTAAAAGCATACACACAAAGGTAGATTTTACAGTTTTCAGCCAGGGCTGGGTTTGAACCCACCACCCTCTGGCATATGGGGCCAGCACCCTACTCCTTTGAGCCACAGGCTCTGTCCCACAAAGGTACGTATGCCAGCATTCTGGGAGGCTGAGCAGGAGGATTGTTTGAAGACCAACCTGAGTAAGAGTGAGACCCTGTCTCTACTAAAAACAGGAAAATTAGCTGGGTGTTGTGACGGGTACCGGTAGTCCTAACTCCATGGGAGGCTGAGGCAGAAGGATCTGAACCCAGGAGTTTTAGGTTGTTGTGAACTAGAGAGACTCTAAGAAAGAAAAAAAAAATGTTGTATCCTATTGTAAATAATGTAACAAGTAGCAAAGTTTCATTTTGTTATACGTAAGTAAAATGCCACCTTCATGATTTCTTAGGTTAAGGTAACCAGACTTGCCACTTTATCAATTTGACAGACCTAGATTCTCCCCTCCCCCATACACTTTTTTTTTTTGAAGTCTTAACACGCTTCAATTTAGGATTAACTTTTCTTGTTTCAGACAAATCTTCCTATTTTCAAGCTGAAGGAATCTACTGTGAGAAGAAGATACAGTGACTTTGAATGGCTGAGAAGTGAATTAGAAAGAGAAAGCAAGGTAAGAATTATTTAAAGCAAAACCTGTCAGGAAAATTAAATTATTTTGAATAAAGTGGGTAAAAGTAAATACGATTTCTTTCTTTTTTTTTTAGAGACAGAGTCTCACTTTATTGCCCTCAGTAGAGTGCTGTGGTGTCACAGCAACCTCCAACTCCTGGGTTTAGGTGATTCTCTTCCCTCAACCTCCTAAGTAGCTGGGACCACAGGCGCCCGCCACAACACCAGGGCTATTTTTTGTAGCAGTTTGGCCGGTTTGAACCCGTCACCCTCAGTATATGGGGCTGGTGCCCTGCCCACTGAGCCATGGGCACTACCCTGGTTTCCTTTTTTCAAATAGTTAAATTTCATCTTATCCACTGGGGATGAGTCTGTAATTTTTCCTTAGGATTCTTAATTTTATCTGCTATTAATGATCCAGTTGAGGCCTTTGCTAACTCCCATTTGAAATAACACTTTTTCCTCTTCTTCTTTTTTTTTTTTTTAAGAGACAGTCTCATTTTATCGCCTTCGGTAGAGTGCCAT
>NW_003852397.1:4706863-4712679 GCF_000181295.1 Otolemur garnettii | reverse complement strand
TTTTCCTATGTTGGATGTTTTTAAATTCTGAAATAAAAGTCTGGTTGCTGAGTCTGGTATTTGTGCTTAGCCTATGGCAAAAATCTTTAAAAGCAAGTAAAACCAAACTAAAGCCCACCTGGACATTTGTGCCTGTTTTTTAATTTGGGGGCTTTTATTGAACTTGAGGGTATTTCTAAGTCCAATCCTATGTCATCTTCTCTTTAAAATGGATTTTTTAGAACCCATTGATGTGCTTCACTTTTAACATTAAAATTCATTAACCTGGCTCAGTGCCTGTGGCTCAAGCGCCAGCCACATACACCGGAGCTGGCGGATTCGAATCCAGCCTGGGCCCGCCAAACAACAATGACAGCTGCAACTAAAAAATAGCCAGGTGTTGTGGGGGACGCCTGTAGTTCCAGCTACTTGGAAGGTAGAGGCAGGAGAATCACTTGAGCCCAGGAATTGGAGGTTGCTGTGAGCTGTGATTGTTGTGGCACTTTACCCAGGACGACAGCTTGAGGCTCTGTCTCAAAGAAAAGAAGAAAAGAAAAAAAAGAAATTCATTAACCTTTGTATGAATTACACGAACTAAGATGTAAAGGAGCAAATTATATATCTGTGCCAGAAATAGTGCAAAGTTAGTCTGGGATTAAATGTTTTCTAAATTTTCTTGTGAGACCAAGGAAAGAAAATACACCGTTAGCTAACCGAGTATCCATTATAATACTAATTATTATAAATTGTGCCCGCTTCGTAACCTTCTGTTTTGATCCCCCTTACCACTTTTATGAAATATTGGAATAAATTTATATTTTTTTGTTCTCAGGGTCGCTGGTCATCCTCTGGCACAGAATGAACGTTGTCTCCACATGTTTTTACAGGATGAAATAATAGATAAAAGCTATACTCCATCTAAAATAAGACATGCCTGAAATTTGGCAAGAAGGGGCAAAACATGACTATTAATGATGCATCTGCACCAATGAAGACGTTTTAACTAACTTTTAGCATGCTGCACAGAAACTGGTATACCATGCCTTCAGTATACTAACACTCATATGCTCTGTTTTGTTTTGGCAGTTGACAAGAAGTTAATTTGCTTTAGTGAAAACCTCTTCTTCCAGCCTTTCTATATAAATAGCTCTTTCTTGCTGTTTTAATGTGGTGCACATGATATCCTCGCAAACTTGTTATTCCAATGTAATCTGCAGTGTTCTAACTAAAGTTACTGACTTGGTCTTATTTGCACAGTTTTTGTGTCATGTTTGCTTCTTGAATCTGATTAAATAGAATATTTCTCTTTCTCCCTTTTAGTATGAGATGTCACTTGACCTAATTTATGTGTAGGAGCACTACACCACTGGTTTCCAATACTGCACACATACGATAAACACACTTGGGTGCAGAAGGTATCTTCCTTCAGGCTTGTGATACCCTTCTCATGGAAGATTAAAGAGAGAGATCTTTATATTCTGTATAAAAACAAAATCAAATTTATATACTAAAATCATTTGTCTAAAAATTTAAGTTGTTTTCAAATAAAAATTAAAATGCATTTCTGACATGCATTGATTATATTGCCTATGGCTTTTCTTTTCTCCCTATGGTTTGACAACTTCTTGAGAGGGGTTATTTACTAATACATACTTCTCATTCCTATAACTCCAGTGCTCTCTAAACGGTGGTCATATCAAATACACTTCAAGCCTTTGAATGGGGTATCTTTTTCCTTTTACTTATTTATTTATTTTTTGAGACAGTCTCACTGGGTAGGTTCCGTGGTGTCATAACTCACAGCAACCTTCAACTCTTGGGCTCAAGTGATTCTCCTGCCTCAGTCTCTGGAGTAGCTGCGACTATAGGGACCCACTACAACACCTGGCTACTTTTAGAGACAGGTTCACTTTTGTTCAGGCTGGTCTCAAACTCAAGCAATCCACCTGCCTTGGCTTCCCAGAACGCTAGTTTTACAGGCATAAGCTACCACACCCAAACCTATATTTTTCTTTTTAAATTACAAAAAAAATTACATACTTTAAAAAAAATCATTAAGCTTCATTGAATCATTATGAAGAACTTTGCATATTTGAAAAATACTTTATAATCTCAAGTCATCCTTTTAAAAAAAAGCCTTTTAAGATAAGTCAATACAGTGCCTCCTCTATTTTAGAAGATTTTTTTTCTCCCTAAGACAGAGTCTCACTCTTATCACCCAGGCTAGAATGCCATGGCATCCCCCTAGCTCCCAACAACCTCAAACTCCTGGGTACAAGCAGTCTTCCTGCCTCAGCCTTCTAGCACAGTGCCTAGTTGATTTTTTGTTGTTTGTTTGTTTTTCTATTTGCTCAGGCTACTATCAAACTCCTAAGCTCAAGCGGTCCACCTACTTTGGTCTCCCGGTGTGCTAGGATTAAAGGTGTGAGCCAAGCCACAGTACCCAGCTGAGGTTATTTTAATTATATGTCTGGGCACAGAAGAGAAGGTTTGATTTTATTTTTTATTTTTGATATTAAGTTTGGGTGCCAGTACCTCTTTTGGACATGAAGACCTTGCTTATCAGAAGTATCTTATTTCCTAAACATACCTGTACATTACTCCCTGAGTCTAGGATATTTTTTTTTTAAGTAAGTAATTCTGAAACAGGTTTGGGCATTTAATTAGGAGGCCCTTTGGTTTTCTGGAACTTGGTCAGATTTGATCTTACCTGGCTCCATAAGTCATTATAAAACAGAATGAGGAAATTGATAAATAGGACTTACCATATCTTGAGCTATTACTTTTATAAATTTTGATTTACAGAAAGTAAGGTGTGATTTATTCCAACCTTGCTAAGAAAATGAGATCTTGACTTAGTAGCCAGGAAAGTTAATTCAAAACACTTAGGGATGTTTAGGGGCGCTGTGTAACACCTCATTGAAGTTGCTTTTTACTATAGGGTAAGTGCTGTGAACAGAAATGATGCAGTAACACTAGCAACACCAAGCACTCCATGTGCACAGTGCTAACATGGGCAGGAGAGATCAAACACCAGCCTTTTATTCAAACTCAGCATATTAGGACACTGATAAAAAGATTTATTAATAGTATAGCCAGACTGGTAGACATGGCAGATGTGGGGGCAAGAAGAAGGAGTTAAGATGGAGAAAGGGAATGGCCATTCATAGTTTCAGCCCCTACATGTAAAGAACTTGATAGTTGGCACCCTTGTTCTCACAGCAAGAAAAAGCTAAAAAGACAAATCAATGGGTTTTCTTGGAGCCATCAGAGAATTGATGTTGCAGGGCAAACCACCACCCCAAAATCTGCTTCCCTGGAGCAAAAGCTGCTGGAGCCATAAGCTAGTTAGGAATACTTAGTGATAATGTTGATGAATCGTTGGAGGCTGAGTGTGGACTAGTGGGAGAGAGAAACCCCTGGGAGCAGCTTTTACCTCCCAAGAACTCCACCAGATTCTCAGGTGACTATCTAGAAAGATCCCTTTGTGACTCTGGCATGGAAAGAGGGTAAATAATTGTTATGAAGTAACACCCAGAACCTTCTTTATTACAAAGGCCTATTCTCCAGGGTACAAGACTGCCAGAGCCTTACTCCAGTTTGGAGAAGGGCATTCTTCCCACTCCAACTCAACTCGAGCCTTCCTGTCTCACCTAAGGAAAAAAAAAAAAGTAGTAAACCGGGATCAGGACTCCAAGGATCTAGATTGGAAATGTCACAGCCAGAGAAGGGAATAGAGGTCAGTAGGGGAAAGCTCTACCACTGAGGAAACACTTGTGAAGATCACGGGAATGAAAATTCTCAATCTAGAGCCTCTAGAACAGTGATTTTCAGCCAATGTGACACGTATGTGCCATGAAAGGATATTACTATGCTTTGAAAATTTAAAGATCATTAAGTTATTTTTGAAAAGTTCAAAGCACAGTAAGTATGTTCTTTTTTTTTTTTTTTTACTCTTTTTCTTGATCAACATAATTTTTAAGTGTGCCCCGGAAGTTTAACTATAGATTGAAGCGTTCCCGTGACAGATAAAAAAAAAAAAAAAAGGTGAAAAACTGCTATAGAATGTCCCTCTCTCGGCACTTTACCACTACACCAGTGGGGCTCCAGTGTATAACAGGTGAAAGGTTCTCTCTAGGCCAGGCTTGGTGGTTCACGCCTGCAATCCTAGCACTGTGGGAGGTCAAGGTGGGTGGATTGCCTGAGCTCAAGAGTTTGAAACCAGCCTGAGACAACAGCAAGATCCCATCTCTACTAAAAATAGAAAAACTAGCCATGCATTGTGGTGGGTACCTATAGTCAGAGCTACTTGGGAGGCTGAGGCAAGAGGATCTCTTGAACCCTAGAAACTGAGGTTTCAGTGAACTATGAAGCCAAGCACTCTACCCAGTGCCACAGTGACACTGTCTCAAAAAGGAAAAAAAAAAAAGGTCCTCTCTCAGGAAGAACAATTAGGGAAACCCTAAATAAAGAGGCTGGCAAAAACAAAAACAGTAGAGGATGGTGAAGCCCCTGGTACTATAGCTATAGTAAACTTTATGAACAGTCCAGCTTCCTAGCCAGATTACCGTAAAATTTCATATGCAAGGCCTATCTAACTACTTTGGTTTCTAATTACAAGGCGTACCTGGAAACAAGGAAAAGCAGTCTAAAGACAAACAATCAGAACAGAGTCAGATATAACACGGATGTTGGGATTGTTAAGCAGAATTAAGGTAACGATGAATAATAGGTTAAAGGTTCTAATGGAAAAAGTATCCACAAGTATGGATGGGTAGAGATGAAAACTCAGAAACAAGAGGAAATGCTAAAAATCAATCATTTTTAATAGAAATGAAGAATGCCTTCAATGGACTCATAAGTAGACTTGACATAGTTTAGGGAAGAAACAGTGAGTTTGAAGACAGGTCAACAGAAACTTCCCAAAACCAAAATGCAAAAAGAAAGAATAAAAAAAACAGAACTGCCAAAAACTGGGATTATTTCAAAAGGTATTGGATAAAATGGATGGGATATGATGGATCACTCCTGTAATCCTAGCACTTTGGAAGGCCAAGGCAGGAGGATCACTTGAGCTCAGGAGAGACAAGCCTGAGATTGAGTAGAGATTGAGACCCCATCTCTTCTAAAAATAGAAAAATAAGCCAGGTGTTGTGGTGGGTGCTTGTAGTCCCAGCTACTCAGGAGGGTGAGGCAGGAGGATCATTTGAATCCAGGGGTTTGTGGTTGCTGTGAGCTAGGCTAAAGCAATGGCACTCTAGCCTGGGCAACAGACTGAGACTGTGCCAAAGAAAAGAAAGCAAGAAAAGGTAATGCCTACAAAAGAATAAAAAACAGAGCAAACTACCCTTGAACAATGCTGAGATTGGGTGTGCAAACCATTGAAAATCCTTGTATCGCTCAGAGCCTGTAGTACCGTACTTACAGCGCCAGCCACATACACTGCTAGTGGCAGGTTCAAATCTGGCCCAGCACAGCTAAACAACTGCAACAAAAAAATAGACAGGTGTTGTAGCGGGCGCCTGTAGTCCTAGCTACTTGGGAGGCTGAGGCAAGAGAATTGCTTAAGCCCAAGACTTAGAGGTTGCTGTGAGCTGTGACATCATAACACTCTACTGAGGGTGACCTAGTGAGACTCTGTCTCCAAAAAAAAAAAAACCCTTGTATAAATTTTGACTCCCTGAAAACTTGATAACTTTATGTTAACTAGAAACCTGACCAATAACAGTTCATTGGCCCATATTTTGTGTGTTGTATGTATTACATACTGTATTCTTATAATAATGTGTGCTACAGAACAGATGTTATTAAAAACACAAGAGAAAATATATTTTCTG
>NW_003852397.1:4703834-4705327 GCF_000181295.1 Otolemur garnettii | reverse complement strand
AAAAAAAGAAGAAAAGTCAGCTAGGCATGGTGGCAGGTGCCTGTAGTCATAGCTACTTGGGAGGCTGAGGCAAGAGGACCACTTGAGCCCAGGAATTTGGGGTTGCCGTGAACTAAGATGACACCACTGCATTCTAGTCCTGGCAACAGAGCAAGACCCTATCTCAATAACAAAATGATGATTAAAAAAAACAAACCCAGAGTGGTACTATCAGCAGAACTTGTGGTTGTCACCAATCAACACAAATATATTAATTATATCACGTTGTAGATTTGAAATACACTGATCACTACTTGAAAATTATTGTTGTTAACAGAGTCACCCCAAGATCTTGTTTAACATGTCACAGAGAAGTACATATTTCATCACTAGTTTTAAAAAATAATAAAAGTTTCAATAATTGGTTTCTTTAGTAATACTACATATTTTATTTTTTGCTTTTATAAACATTATTTGAGCAGGGATCTTTGGCAGATAAAAGGGTATGCCCCCATATGTAAAACCGAACCCTTCTGTCCCAGAGAGAGATTTGGGTGAGCCCTGAGTCTGCACAACATGGAGAGGTTTGCACGGCAAAGGAAGTGGGAGAGGCATAGAGAGTAGAAACGACGTACTTAACTTTTCAGTCTAGTCTCTTTACACGTGTTATCTCATTTAATTCTCAAACCAACCCTATTCGATGAGTATTATCTTCATTTTACCAAAAGAAGAAATGGAACAGTTTAATGTGTCCAAGGTCCCATAGCCAGTAGAAAGTGCACCTGTATGAGGGATGCTGCCGCCCATACGACGACTCGCACCATCTGTACAGCCTGACCCGGTGCAGGCAGGACACTTGCCCTGACAGCTGGTGCTTGCAGACTCCCGGACATCAATGCCCCCAGTGCTTGCATAGTTGCCTTGGCGCCAGTGTTATCAAAGAGGCCAACTTATTGCCCTGAGCTAAAGAAAAACTGAACATTTAAGAGAATTTGGTTATAAACCTGCCATGCATCCCTGCTTGGCAGATGTAAACACTGTCGCTTTGTCATTACTCAGCTCTCTCGGTGCATTTCCTCTCCTTTCTAGCTAGATTATACTTTAATCCAGTTGTTTTCATGTTCACTAAGTCCAAACCATGTTTAACCGGTTTATTCGTTGGAGTGTCTCTAAGGTGAAGAAAGTTTCATCTTTTCAACTCTACTGGGGATTTGCTGTCTTTTTTCTGCAAAGGGATTTTCCTGGATCTGTAATCTGAACACTTTGACCTGTGAGGGTTTTCTCCCCGACTAGGAGCAAATTTGTGAGGCTTGACCTTTTGTGTGCTGTGGAGCAGAGACAATAGCCTTCTGTGAAGGTCTTGAGGACAGTAGTAATTGATGTCAGGAATGTTAATCATTCCTGTGGAGCTTCTTCTCCAGGGCCTTGGTGCTCTTTGCCACTGCAGCAACTGCCCACTTGCCTCTGAGCCTCCTTGAAAATAAACCCTCCATTTCAGGATAGCATTCTAGAGA
>NW_003852397.1:4702765-4703650 GCF_000181295.1 Otolemur garnettii | reverse complement strand
CTGTGGCGTCACAACTCACAGCAACCTCCAACTCTGGGCCTAAGTGATTCTCTTGCCTCAGCCTCTCAAGTAGCTGGGACTACAGGCGCCCGCCACAACGCCCAGCCATTTTTTGGTTGTAATTGTCATTGTTGTTTGGCAGGCCCTGGGCTGGATTTGAACCCGCCAGCCTCAGTGTATAAGGCTGGCACCTTAGCCACTTGAGCTATAGGCGCCGAGCTGGGGCCGCAGTATTTTATTAGGTCAAGACAGGTCAAGAGACATATGAGTTATATATGCTTCACAAGGCCCTGGGATCAAAACTAGCATAAGTTTAATACAACTCACCTGGTAGTTAATGTGTTAAACTACAAGAGTGCCAATTCACTTGCAGGCAACAGTCTGAGTTCTTAAAATGATTGGTCCTCACCCACATTGGTAGGAAGATAAATTGGTACAATTTGTTATCTTCCATGGGAGGCGATGTGGCTACAACTATCAAACCCAAACTCCATATATTTTATATTTGGGGATATATATTTAGGAATTTATCTCACTTCACATTTTGAGAAATGATATTTACAGGATATAGGCCATATTAAGTAGTATTTGAATATTATCTCTGAAAGATTCTAAAAGAAACAGGTAACTTGGTTGCCTAGTTGGGGAGATGGGTGAGCCAAGGGCCAAACTGAAAGGAAAACATTTCACTTTATACCTTTTAAAAACCAAACAAGCAAGATAAAAAGACTTTTGACTTTAGGCCAGCACAGTGGCTCACGCCTGTAATCCTAGCACTTTGGGAGGCCAAAGCGGGTAGATTGCTTGAGCTCAAGAGTTTGAGACCAGCCTGAGCAAAAGTGAGACGTCCCCCCAAGATCTTGTTTAACATGTCACAGAGAAGTA
>NW_003852397.1:4696851-4702709 GCF_000181295.1 Otolemur garnettii | reverse complement strand
AAAAAAAAAAAAAAAAAAAAGTCTTTTAACTTCAGCATAATTTTAGATTTTCTGTAAAGTTGAAAAGATAAGAATTCCCATGTACCTCTTCATGCTTGAAGCATATACGACCATGAAATATTTTTAAAAATGAAGAAACTGGCATTTGTTTATTATTATTGACTTTCACTAGTTTTTCCTTTTTCTGTTCCAGAATCCAATCTAAGAAATCACATTACATTTGGTCCCCACACTTCTTTAGTCGTTAGTGGTCTGTGACACATACATCCTTTTGAACTTTATATTATGTGACTATTAACTATTCAAAAACAAGTAAAATATTTGAAAGAAATAGACATGTAGAGTCACAGGATGTTAGAACTCTAAGGAATCTTGGAAGCAATCCAATCCAAGCCTCTCATTTTTCAGACATGGGAAGGGACTTGTCCAAGAACCTCCCCTAACAGCAGACCCAGAGCCGAGGTCAAGGGTAGTTGAGAGAATACAGGCTTTAAAGTCACTAGACTTGGGTTTAAATCCCAGCTGTGTGTCCTCAGGCCAGTTGCTACTCTGTTCTTTCTTTCTTTTTTTTACTGGCTTCTTTTGCTCTACAAAATATTTTAAGATTCATCCATGTTGTTACACATATTAGTAATTTGCTTAAAAGACCAAACAATTTTTTTTTTTTTGAGACAGAGTCTCACTTTGTCACCCTTGGTAGAGTACTGTGGCGTCACAACTCACAGCAACCTCCAACTCTTGGGTTTAAGCGATTCTCTTGCCTCAACCTCCAAGTAGCCCACCACAATGCCTGACTATTTTTGTTGTAGTTGTCATTGTTTGTCAGGCCTGGGCTGGATTTGAACCTGTCAGCTCCAACGTATGTGGCTGGCACCCTAGCTGGTGAGCTACAGGTTGTTGCCAAGCCTACATCAAACAATTTTTTTTTTTTTTTTTTGAGACAGAGCCTCAAGCTGTCCCCCTGGGCAGAGTGCCGTGGCATTACAGCTCACAGCAACCTCCAACTCCTGGGCTCAAGCGAGTCTCCTGCCTCCGCCTCCCAAGTAGCTGAGACCACAGGCGCCTGCCACAACGCCTGGCCATTTTTTGGTTGCAGCCATCATTGTTGTTTGGCAGGTCCGGGCTGGGGATTTGAACCCACCACCTTAGGTGTATGTGGCTGGCGCCTTAGCCGGTTGAGCTATAGGCACTGAGCCGCACCAAACAATTTTTTAAAACTTCTTTGAGGAAGTACTTATGATTTCTAAGAATTAGAAGATTGAGAAAAGACAGTCCTTTTTCTATCCTTGATCTGTACTTATGCAGAAATGCAATGCCACTGATCACACACTCTTCCCTTCCCGGAAGCACTCCAGCATGTTTCAAAGCCAAAGGGAAACTTCCTTGGGCTGTTTGTCCTCAGGCCCAGGTGCTGCTGCTGGGGAGAGTCTTGGTGCTGAGCAAAGGGGAAAAGCACTGCGAGAGGAAAGCTTCCACATAAACACTGACAGAGACAGAGTCCAGTATTAAGAAGCAAGAGGTTGGCTCAGCGCCCATAGCACAGTGGTTATGGAGCCAGCCACATACGCCAAAGGTGGCGGGTTCAAACCTAGCCCAGGCCAGCCAAACAACTATAAGAAAAAAATAGCCGGGCATTGTGGCGGGCACCTGTAGTCCCAGCTACTTGGGAGGCTGAGGCAAGAGTCACTTAAGCCCAAGAGTTGAAGGTTGCTGTGAGCTGTGACACCATGGCACTCTACCAAGGGTAACACAGTGAGGCTCTGTCTCAAAAAACAAAACAAAACAAAACAAATCTCCTGCTTCTTTTAAGTAGAGTGCTGTGGTGTCATAGTTCCCAGCAATCTCAGACTCCTGGGTTCAAGAGATCCTCTTCCTCAGCCTCTTGAGTAGCTGGGACTACAGGCACCCACCACAATGCCTGCCTACTTTTTCTATCTTTAGTATAGATGGGGTCTCAAGCTCCTGAGCTCAAGAGATCCTCCTGCCTTGGTCTCCCAAGGGCTAAGATTACAAGCTTGAACCACTGTGCTACTTGATCATTTAATTATATCAATGATTGATTAATTAATCAATCATCATTATTAATAGTGATTAATGAATCACCCTTCCCTCCTTCATCGACCCCTCTCCTCAGCTTGCAGGGTCTTGTTTTTCCTGTGGGTATTAATGAGACACCATGGATAGGTAGATTTTCCCTGAACTTGCATAGAGATTGCCAAGAAAGCAGGAAACCTTATTCCTTTTCAGATTTTGTGTGTCTCCACAGGATGGGGAACCTGTGGCTTGGGGGCCACATGTGGCCTTATGTACCCTTGAGTGTGATCTTTTGACTGAATCCGAATTTTATAGAGCAAATGCTTTTAGTAAAAGGATTTATAATGATAAGTTTACATTTGGTGGTGGGGCAATATACCACATGATTTTGGGGAAAAAACAGATGAAAAGATAATTTACCCATAAACTCATCATTTTTTTCCTATGTTGAAAATGCAGATTTTTAGCTACTCAGGAGGCTGAAGCAGGAGGATCACTTGAGCACCAGCATTCAAGACCAGACCTCATCTCAAAAAAGAAAAAAAAAGTGTACATTTTCATTTGGAGATCGCTCTAACCTGTCATTTCAGAGTTCAAATGATTTGCCTAACAATTTAGAAGTTAATTTAAGGGGGCCAGTTGAAACTCTCACTATAATTCAAATTATAGGGATATTCAATTTCTTTATCTATAATTCACCTGGTCTTCACAAAATCATACCTGCTGATTAGAGATAAAAACGAACCTTTCATCCTACTTTTGGAAATGATTTAAATAACCCCTTAGGTATTGCACAATCTTCCAGAAAACTATTCATTCCTCTTACTTTTTTCCCTAAAAAGATATCCCTGAGGGTAGGTGCAGTGGCTCATGCCTGTAATCTTAGCACTTCTGGAGGCTGATGATCGCTTGAGGTCAGGGGTTCAAGCCCAACCTGAACAAGGCATGACCCCCATATCTACAAAAGTTAGAAAAATTGTCCAGGCATTGTAGTTGACGCCTGTAGTCCCAAGTCCTCAGGAGGCTGAGACAGGAGAATCACTTGAGCCCAGGAGTTTGAGGTTGCTATAAGCTAGGCCGACACAACACTCTTGCCAGGGCAACAGAGTGACACTCTGTCTCAAAAAACGAAAGAAAACAAAACAAAGAAGTTCAGGCATAGTGACTCACACCTGGAACCCCAGCACTCTGGGACACTGAGGTGGGTGGATTGCCTGAGCTCACTCGTTCAAGACCAGCCCAGAGGGCTCGGTACTCATAGCATGGTGGTTACAGCACCAGTCATTAGTGGTTACATACACCAAGTCTGGCGAGTTCAAGCCCAGCCCAGGCCAGCTAAACAACAATGACAACGGCAGCAACAACAAACAAAACAGCTGCATGTTGTGGCAGGCAGCTACTAGGGAGGCTGAGGCAAGAGAATCACTTAAGCCCAAGAGTTTGAGAGGTTGCTATGAGCTGTGACTTCACAGCACTCTACTGAGGACTCTGTTTAAAAAAAAAAAAAAAAAAAAAAAAAAGACCAGCCTGAGCCAGAGCAAGACCTGTCTCTAAAAAATAGCTGGACGTTGTGCTGGGCCCCTGTAGTCTCAGCTACTAGGGAGGCTGAGACAAGAGAATCACTTAAGCCCAAGAGTTTCATGTTGCTGTGAGCTGTGATGCTACAGCACTCTACCAAAAGTGACATAGTGAGACTGTCTCAAAAAGAAAAAAAAGAAAGAAAAGGCCAGGTGCAGTGGATCAAGCCTATAGTCCTAAAATTCTCAGAGGCCAAGGCAAGTGGATTGCTTGAGCTCAAGAGTTCAAGACCAGCCTGAGCAAGGGTGAGACCCTGTCACTATCTAAAATAGAAAAACTAGCTGGGTTTTGTGGTAGGTGCCTGTGGTAGGTGCCTAGTAGTAACTCCTCAGGAGGCTGAGACAAGAGGATTACTCGAACCCCAGAGACTGAGGTTGCTATGCGCTAGGACACCACGGCACTCTACCCAGGGTGACAGAGTGAGACTCTGTCTCAAAAAAAAGAGAAGGCATCCCTGGAGGGTGCCCAGGCACTGCCCAGCCTCAGGCATTGGTCTGCTCTCCATGCTTGATGAGCACGCTTAGTGGGAGGCCCCACTTTAGCTCTTGCTGGCTGCAGATGTGTGAATCTTCTCCCCATAGTCATAGACCACTTTTCTTCCCGCATCCTCCACTGAGGGGGCTGTCACTTGGACCTGCCATGGCAAGCCCAAGCTCTGGGTCAGCTTCCACACCACAGGGCACTGAGAGTAAGTTAAACCTCAGGAACTTGCCTTTCTCTCCACATGGTGGCCAGGTTGATAGTGCCACCTCAGTATTGTGGGTTACCAGAATCCAAACCGGCCTGGGAGCGGCCTGAGAGCCGGAAGCTCCTTCTTCCCTCAAGTTATCCTCCACTCCACTCCCTACCCCGGGTCAAAGGCCTGAGGGGGAAATCCCGGCAGTACATCAGCCTGACTGCTCTGCTTCAGTCTTGCTTTCTGTTTTTCCTTCTTCCTTCACTCTCACGAAAAAGAAAGGAGAGTGAGCTTTTCCTTTACTTTTTCTCTTTTATTTCAACCACTAAGTAACAAGCCTCCATGGCCTTGCTGCCTTCAGCCAAAGCGAAGTCTTCTCTCTACTATGGAACCTTGTCGACTTGGCTCTCCAGGTCCCACCTTTGCTTTTTGTTTTTGTTTTTGTTTTGAGTTTCACTCTGTCACCCAGTCTAGAGTGCAGTGGCATCAGCATAGCTCACGGCAACCTCAAACGCTGGGTCTCAAACGATCTTCCTGTCTCAGCCTCCTGAGTAGCTGGGACTACAGAACTGATGCCCTGCTAATTTTTCTGTTTTTGGTAGACATGGGGTCTCACGTTGCTGAGGCTAGTTTCGAACTCCTGAGCTCAGGTTTATCTGGCCTTGGCTTCCCACAGTGCTAGGATTACAGTCATGTGCTACCTCCCATGCCCAGCTGAGGTCTTGCCTTTGAAAAAGGAGAGAATAAAGGAATTTGGAATACTCAGAATAATAGCCTGGCTTTGTTGTATTGTTTAAACTGATTTTTTTAAAGAGAGGGATCTCAATATATTGGCCAGGCTAGAGTTGAGTGGCTATTCACAGGTATAATCTTATTCCCCTGCAGTCTGGATTGAAGCTCAAGTGAACTTTCTGCTGTAGCCTTCCAAGTGGCTGGGACTACAGGTGCACACCTGGCATACACTGATTTTTGGCCAGGCATGGTCACTCAGAGCTGTAATCTGAGCACTCTGGAAGGCCAAGATAGGAAAATCACTTGAGACCAGTCTAAGCAAGAGTGAGACCCCATCTACTAAAAATAGAAAAATTAGTCAGCTGTTATGGCAGGGGCCTATAGTCCCAGCTGTTCAGGAGGCTGAGGAAGGAGTATCTCTTGAACCTAAGAGTTTGAGGTTGCCGTGTGTGAGCTAAGATAAGGCCATGGCATGCTAGCCTGGGCAATAGAGTGAGAGTCCGTCACACACACACACACACACAAAAGTCACATCACAATTATATCATTCATCAGTTTTAACTATTCTCATGGTGTGTACTCAAAATGAAGGTGAAGTAAAGAATAACCCCATCTCTGTGGCCCCAAAACAAAACTCAGGATAAGACATGAAGGGTAGCTGGTCTGGTCACTGACTTGATTTTTCGGAGGTTAAAGAAAAAAGAGTCTGGCTCGGCGCCTATAGCTCAACCGGCTAAGGCGCCAGCCACGTACACCTAAGGGGGCGAGTTCGAATCCCCAGCCCGGACCCGCCAAACAACAATGACGGCTGCAACCAAAAAATAGCCGGGCGTTGTGG
>NW_003852397.1:4693465-4696083 GCF_000181295.1 Otolemur garnettii | reverse complement strand
TGATGGAGTGAGACTCTGACTCAAAAAAAAAAAAAAAAAAAAAAAGAATCCAAAGCATGTTCACTCTGATTACAACTATGTTAAAATATATAGGTATGGCTCAGTTCCTGTGGCTTAACGGCTAGGACGCCAGCCACATACACTGGAGCTGGTAGGTTCGAGTCCACCCCTGGCCAAACACCAATGACAACTGCAACCAAAAAATAGCCGGGTGTTGTGGCAAGCATCTGTAGTCCCATCTACTTGGGAGGCTGAGGTAAGAGAATCACTGTGACACCATGGCACTCTACCCAGGACCACACAGTGAGACTCTGTCTCAATTTAAAAAAAAAAAAAAAAATATATATATATATATATATATAGGTACATGTGCAAGAACTGGAACAAATAGGCAAAAAATGAAATAGCTGTGTTAGGGAGGTGGAATTATAGGTGTCTGTCCCCTCTTCTATATTTTCCTATAGTGTTATCTTAAATAAATAAATTAACTACTTAATTAAAAATAAAATTAACTGGACGTGGTAGTGAGCACCTGTAGTTCCAACTACTCGGAAGGATGAGACAAGAAAATCACTTCAGCCCAGGAGTTTAAGGTTGCAGTGAGCTATGATAATGCCACTGTACCCTGGCCAGGGAAACATAATGAGACCCTGTCTCAAGAAAACAAAAATTTTACAATTTGTTATAATGTTGTATTTGAAATAAGATAATGACCCCCTCACCTCTGACCCACTCCTACCATGTATCTATAAATTATTCCATTAGGCCAGGCACAGTTGCTCACACCTCTAATCTTAGTACCTTTAAGAGCAAGATACCATCTCCTGGCTAAAAATAGAAAAATTAGCCAGGAGTTGTGACACATGCCTGTAGTCCCAGCTACTTGGGAGGCTGAGGCAGGAGGATCACTTGAACCCAGGAGTTTGTGGCTTCAGTGAGCTATGATCAGGCCCTGCACTTTATCCTGAGTGACAAAACAAGACACATCTGAAACAAAATAAAACAAAACAAATTCACTGATCTTCCCTATTCCAAGGATGCCAGAAAAACCTTCCTTTCTATTGCAGAGAGCTTGGTGGGCAAGGGGTAGCCTGGAGAGCTGTTGGTGAGAACTGGCTTTCATTTTGATATTCAGGGAAGAGTGGAGCTGGCTGGGCCCTGGGGGAAGCTTTGGGAGTCAGCTGCAGGGCGCGCAGCCCCTCCCTGCATGCCAGGCCCTCCCCTCTCCTGGCTTCCCCACACACCCTGGATGCTCTGCTCTGAATCACAGGCTGCTGCCAATTACAAAAGGGCCCTTAACTCCGTTTCGCAGCCTTTGATTGATAGCACTGGTGAGTGAAATTATAAGCCTTAATGATCACGTTAATTTCTGGGGAAAGGGAAGCGGTCAGAAGAGGTTCTCAATCATAAGCGCCACAATCAGCTGGGGGAGTTCAATGACAGGCCAGAGCAGAAAAAGAGGGAAAAGAATTAACTTTTCCAAAGGTCACCAGGGAGTAGAGGGCAAGCAGCCAGGCATGAGGGATGAAGGCAGATGATTGTGGAACTGAAGGTGTAGCCCCTTCCCAGGGCTCCTGACCACAGGCCAGCAAGCCTCATCCTTAGCTGTATGCTGGAATCACCTGGGAACTTTGAAATTACTGATGCTTGGGCCCCACCCCAGAGACACTTGTGTGATTGCTCGGGGACACAGCATGGGCACCGAGCATTTTTAAAGCTGTCCAGGTTGTTCCATGTGCAGCCAATATTGGCAAGGACTTGTCTGAATGAAAGGATGGGGGGGGGAGGTCAGGTAAATCGCCCGGGTTGAGCACATTTGGACATGTGCTTAATCTGATCAGTGCTCGCCTCGAGGAGACGTTCTCCTGGTGGTCTCTTGGCCCCTCTGAAAGATAATGATGAGATGTTAGAAGAGAAGGCATCACTGCGCCCGGTATTCCTTCACAGATGAAAACCCAAGGTGCAGAGGTGAACTTGCCCCGAGCACACGGGTCACAAGTAGAAGCCCAGCCTCTTGACCCTGGCAGAGGCTCCTTCCTCTAGGCTCAGTGCTGGGATGAAAGGGGTGCTCTGGACTGACCATCAGTGGGACAAGAGCTGTGAGCTGTTTCCTAGCCTTTGTGGTAAAGGATCTCAGGTCTCTTCTGATTGCTCAGGAGAAATCTGGGATATAGCAATTGATTAGTGATATCAGTGCCATGGACAGAATAAGGTCACCTGGCTCACCTATGGACCAAACCCATGACTGTGGCTTCCTTAATGCATTGATTCTGCCTGTGGTTTCCAGAAGAGCGTGGCAACACTTCAGCATGTTACAAAGATACCAGGATATGTGGCAGCATCTTGGTTTCTGCACCTGAAAGCCTCCCTCGCCCCCTCGCTGACGAGCCTGCCTTACCAGCTGAAAGCACTGATGTCCTCCCTAAAGGTCTATGCTGGGGTTGGCACTAGCCTGAGAAAAGAGCCACTTCATGTTCCAAAATGAGTCTCCAAAATCTAAAAACATTGTTCAAAAATACAGACTGCATAGAAAATAAACCATTTGTCATTTGTGACAAAGGTACTAGAGTTATTCAGTTAAAAAGAGTTGTTCTTCAATTTTCAGAGTGATCACATAA
>NW_003852397.1:4690497-4692241 GCF_000181295.1 Otolemur garnettii | reverse complement strand
CTACTTGGGAGGCTGAGGCAGGAGACTCGCTTGAGCCCAGGAGTTGGAGGTTGCTATGAGCTATGATGCCACGGCACTCTACCCAGGGGGACAACTTGAGGCTCTGTCTCAAAAAAAATTAAAATAAATAAATAAATAAATAATAAATAAAAGAGGTAGAAGCTCATGTATTTACCAGGAGAGAGAGCCTTACACACACACACAAATAACTTATAGAAAAGTAGAGTGTTTCCATTTTTATAAAAATGATTAAGGAAGGCAGCAATGGAGCAGATCTTTTGCCAGTGGGGTTCAGTTCTTGGGCTTCTAAATTGGATTAGAAATCTTGAGTATAAGTAAAGACTCGAGGTTTCTAATCCAATAATTTGAGAGTCTTAATTCAGTTCCTGAACTCATCACCTATTCTCTGTCTTCCCTTGTAAAAATAATTACACTGCGGTAGACACTAAAAGTAATTCAAACAAAAATGTAAGATTCCATACGTAATGGTGATGGTATGTAAATAACACTTTTGAAAAGTGACCCTCCCTTGGAGATACCCGTAGCTCAGTAGGTAGTGTGCTGGCCCCATACACCAAAGCTGGTGGGTTCAAGCTCACCTTGGGCCTCCTAAACAACAGTGATAACTGCAACCAAAAAATAGCCAGCTACTTGGGAGGCTGAGGCAAGAGAATCGCTTAAGCCCAAAAGTTCGAGGTTGCTGTGAGCTGTGATGCCACAACATGCTACAGAGGGGGGCATAGTGAGACTCTGTCTCAAAAAAATTGACCCTCCCAAATTTAGAAAACCGTGGGTTGGGTACAGTGGCTCACACCTGTAATCCTAGCACTCTGGGAGGCCAAGGTGAGTGCATTGCCTGAGCTCAGGAGTTTGAAACCAGCCTGACCAAGAGAAAGACCCCATCTCTACTAAAAATAGAAAAATTACCAGGGCATTGTGGCAGTCACCTGTCGTCCCAGCTCCTTGGGAGGTTGCAGCAAGAGAGTCACTGGAGCTCAGGAGTTTGAGGTTGCTGGGAGCTATGATGACTCCACAACACTCCACCCAGTCACCCAGTGACTCTATCTCAAAAACAAAAACAAACAAACAAACAAAACAGGTTTGATTCTTTTTCTGTAATGGCAGAGATGTCCAGAACAAAAGGCAATTCCAGGGTGGTGCCTGTGGCTCAAAGGAGTAAGGCATCAGCCCCATATGGCAGAGGTGGCAGGTTCAAACCTAGCCCCAGCTGAAAACTGCAAAACAAACAAACGAACAAACAACACCAAAAAAACCCAGGCAATTCCAGTGGAAATCAGTATTCTGTGGCTTGTCCTAAGACCCTTACTGCCTTTTAATTTTACTAAAAGTATTTAAAACAGACTAAAGCAGATTATGGTTGTAATCAATCTTATTAAAACTCAGTGAATCTGCCCTCACTTCACCTCCATGGAAGGAGTGCATTTTTCTGGCCCCTTAGGGTTGGGAAGGTCAGCTGTCAGTCTGGCTATGGCCAGGGGAAAGTGAGTGATGTGATGTGACGTGATGTGAGTAAGCTATAAACGAACACGCATGGTCTGGCTCAGTCTCTTGCATTTCGGTTCTATGCCATGAAAAGAAGCTGCTAGGCCAGAATGAGGAAAGCCTAGAGCACATTTAAACCCAGACTAGAGCCTGGAGCCAGGTCTGGCTGAGCCCGGCCACATCCTGCAGAGCCACAGGAGTCTGCTAGTCCTGTGAGCAAGAAATAAAAGTTGGTTGCTCT
>NW_003852397.1:4685451-4690363 GCF_000181295.1 Otolemur garnettii | reverse complement strand
GAGCCTGGAGCCAGGTCTGGCTGAGCCCGGCCACATCCTGCAGAGCCACAGGAGTCTGCTAGTCCTGTGAGCAAGAAATAAAAGTTGGTTGCTCTCAACTGTTGGGGTTGTTATTGAGTTTTATTGAAGCAAAACTTGACTAATATATGAATGAACGGCCTGGGACTCATTACCCGGTTTTACCAAATCTTGTCATTAATCTAATATTTGTTTGACGTTCTTTTCTTTCTTGTGGAATAAACCATTATAGAAATATTTGAGGATCGTCTTAGTACCCTTCATCTATCCCAACTATTCCTGGAGGTGGCCAGGATCATGCAATTAGTGTTTATAGCATGCCTGTTTCAAATGTTTCAAATTGTTCTTTAGTCTGTAAATGATACCAAGCTGTAGGTTTCTTCTGCAATTCACTTCTTTCCCTCCCACCCACTCAACAAATACAGAGCAATCTGTATTTCAGATTTGCTCACGATGAAGCGTTGGCTCCAGCCATTCACTTTACCTGTTGTCTGTGTCTACCGCAGTGTACCGATTCTCTGTTGATGGACATTTAAATCGTTAAATATGAACAATGTTATAGGGAGCATTCTTGCACACATCTTTAAGTTCTTTGCCTTTCTTTAAGACCAAGTTCGCCTTCATTGTGGAATCAGTAGACAAGAAATACATGGCTGATTGAACTTTCACCCAAACAATTGCAAGGTCATTTTATCCCGCATGTCTTGCTCAAGCTGCCACCCAGAAAGAGCCCATAGTGCCTGTGGCCTTGGGCACCTCTGATTTCCACCACTGGCCTCTGGTTATGTGGCCAGTGCCCTAGGATTTGGTGGGAACATCTGGATGACCTTTCTGCTGCTCATTCCACATCCTCCCAACAGATCTTCACACTTTATCTTTTTGATCATTAAATGATTTCAAGTGTCTGGTCAAGACTGAAATGTTGTCAGGAGAGTTAGAAACAGAGGAAGGAATGAAGACTCTGTTAATCGGCCTCTTTCTTCCTCACACAGCAATTTTTCTAACAGATGCAATTACATTTGAGAGCTGTAGAGAACAGAATCTTATGTTTTATTTCTTTATTCATCATTTTACAAATGGAATTCACTGTAAAAAGGAAATTGCCTTTGTAGTTCGGTTCTGCAGGCTGTGTGCTGGAGGGCTCTGGGCTTCAGTCTGAACAGCAGCTGCTGCCGCCACCTTGTTCCTGGTGGGAAGGAGGCTGAGAAAGCAGGCCGAGTTCATTTAGATTCAATATATTTTTATTCTTTGTAAATACAATGAGTACAACCTTTTAACTTCACAAATCAGTTAATTCACTTTGTACAAGAAAAGTTTTACTCATCCTATGATAGTCCAAGTGCTGAATTTTTTTTTTTTCTCAGTGCTAGTACCTAATAAATCAAAAGGTGAAAAGGACAGCAGCTATTTAAAAACGTTTGTTTCTACATTTTCATAAGTATAGAGTCATACCAAAGGAGCAGCTTATAGTGTGGGACGATATGTGTGTGTGTGTGTGTGTGTGTGTGTGTGTGCGTGTGCATTCAAGGCTTTACTAGAAACCAGAGTTTTCTGAAAGGCATTGAAGAGTCTCAGGCTGTTAGCAATGGATCAAACCAAGAAACCATTGAGCATTCTCTCCTTGAAGTTCCTTCCGGCATTGTGCCTGTGTTCGGTGACTGTCTGGTGTGACCCTCTGAACCATGAGTTTGGACCCCCATTGCCTTTGGTTTCAGCACTATGTTAATGGGACAGCAATCTCCCTCACGCCATCACTCATCTCCCCTTTATTTGGTTTTGCTGTTTTTATTCATCCTCCCTTGACTTGTGTTTTATTTTGTCTTTTAGTAAAGCTCTTCTAGTTTGAGATGTTATGCAGTCTGAAGTCCTGGTGAGAATCTCACTTTCGTCCACCAATTCCTTTGACAAGGTTGCCTGGCCTATGGTATTAAAAAAGAAGAAAAAGGAGAAAGAAAGAACAAAAGAAGGAGAAAGAAAAGAAAGAGAGAGAGAGAGAAAGCAAATCGCATGTCATAAGCTACTTTTCACTTATCAACTCAGTTCTGAAGGCCACTTAATCATGTATTACAATAGGAGGGACACTTTTGATAATACTTTTGCTTTAAAACCTAGCCATTATTTTCAAAATAAATGCTTCAACATAACATAGTTCTGAAGGCCGCAGTATGATGTTATACACAGGGCTGCATTTGGTTACCCAACTTCATATGCAAAAAAGGAAAAGAAAGCACTACATGGGTTTCGGCTTTTGACAGTTGAGCCTGATCTTCCGGGGAAGAGGCAGAATGGCACAGCCTGTGGCAACCCCCAATTCGCCCCCTCCCAGGGCGCGGCAGCAGTGAGTCGTGTGTGCAGGTGGTCCTGTTGCACCTCTTTCCTTCCCAGCCGCCCTACCCTGGTTGAGGCAGCAGGTCGTAGCTACTGAAATGTTTCGTTCAATTGGCATTTCTTCCTGAAGGCTACACATTCCCAGGTGTGTGTTTCCTGAAGGGTTTGTTAGTTGAGGCTTGCTCTCCATGGGTAGAAGTTCATCTGACACTGTCCCATCCTGAAAAGCGGGTACTTTGAGAGCTTAGATATCGCTGGATTTGTACATATCTGAAAGCAGTCTTGTAATTGGCACGTTGCCGATGGTTTTTTTGAAAAACACTTCTTCTATGGTTGATGGGCTAATAGAACGTAAAGCTGGCAAAAGCAAGAGGAGTTTTCCAAAGCGACAGGGTTGAGTGGGATATCTGGAATATGAGAAGCCATGAAAGCAAGGTCAGCATGGAGTACTTGCTGGGAATTAATGTTCATTTATTTATTTATTTATTCATTTATTTTTAGAGACAGAGTTTTACTTTGTCACCCTCGGGTAGAGTGCTGTAGCATCACAGCTCACAGCAACCTCCACTCCTGGGCTGAGGCAATTCTCTTGCCTCAGCCTCCCAAGTAGCTGGGACTACAGGCACTCGCCACAATGCCTGGCTATTTTTTTGTTGTTGTTGTTGTTATTGCAGTTTGGTCGGGGCTGGATTCAAACCCACCACCCTCAGTATATTGGGCCGGCGCCTACTCCCTGACCCACAGGTGCTGCCCTAATACTCGTATCTTATACTTGAACACTCATCACCTCCATATGACTTCCTGATTTGGGCCTCTGCCTGCCAGAGTCCCAGATAGGCAGGCACAGCTGTCCCTGTTGTGCAGGTAGGTAGGCTACTCAAGGCATGGAGAACATAAACAGCGCTGCCAGAATCACATGGAGACTTTCTATGTTAGCAGAGGGATTGCATTTTATTTGGAGAAGAAATACTTTTTGAGAAACACGATACTAATTTTAAGTGTAGTGTCCATGATAAAGCTAGCAAGAGAATCCACGTTTTCTAATTCTCAAGGCTCCCTCCCTAGGCTAATTCCTTCAAATAAAATGGCTTCTTTTTCTAAGCAGTTCTCCAAATTATTATTCAGGCATTATACTTAGTCACACTCAGGAATAATTCTGTCCTTATTACACTGCAAATTAAAGACTAAGTTCTGTTGGGTGGCACTGCCACCCAACTTTCATGTCAATGCAATTGGCACATAATTAAAGATGTGAGAAATTGCTTAACAATTTCCTCTCTTAATGTCCAACATACATTTGTGCTCAGATGTGCAAGTTCAATTTTCTGCTGCCTTTAGATGCCTGTAAAACACTCCTCACTGCAGCACTGATACTTTTTCAGCCAATAGTTGGAATCAGGTATCAACACACTTCACCAGGAAGCTCCCTTGATTGAAACAAACCACCTAGAAGAGTGAGCTTCAGGGACACATACGTGTGCCTGTGACTAAGCCAGGTTCAACCCAGGCCACAAAGTGCGAGAGACTGAGGGATATCAAAGCTCCTTCAAAGGAGCTGGCTTTACTGCCTCATAACTTTGCCTGTAAATAGAGTCCACAAGAGCTACTTTCATGGTTGTCTCTTAGTTTGGGCACATAAAAGTCCCTCTCTTCAACCAGATACAAGGCTTATAATTCATTCTGGGCCTCTGAGGACCTCAATGGGCTCTTTCAGTGCCCAGCTTTGTGACCACCCATGGATGGGGCCACCAGACCACATTTAATAACATGGCATGGAAATGGTGAAGCTTATCTACATTAAAAAACAAGCAAACAACTACCCTAAATGCCACTACTTGCTCTCCTTGTTGAATGTATCTCCTGCATTTTCCAGGTAGTAGCCCAGGATCCATGTCTCCCTTTCACCTTGACAGTCCTTCTTTTCGACAGCTCTGTTTCCCTTTCTAGCATTAAGCTGAGCAGAAATAATTCTGCAGTGAATTGGAGGCAATGGCTGCCTGCACAATCTCTGCATGTCTTCAGCATCCACCCAATGTGCTGACCTTTTCCTATGGTGAGAAGTCACTGTGGGAAATAATCACTTTCAAAAAGGATAGATTTTGTAGACTCCATAGACAATTGACTCTTGATTTTCTGTGAACAGATTGCCCACTCATCTACTCACTCACATCTTTTATTCTCTAGTTGGAAAAAGGAGGGTTAGTCAGTCAACAAAAATCAATTGTCTATCATTTGTGGAGTACTGTACTACCCAGAAACAATAACAGTGTGTGTGTGTAAGAGAGAGAGTCTGATCAAAATTATTTTTTTGAGTGTCTGTGCTGCTGACTTCATCCATTAGCATAAGTACCTAGAAGTTTCCTTTCAGGTTTAAATGCTTGGGGTCTATCACACAATTGTGTATTTGATCTTTAGTTACAACTTATATTTTGTATAAAATGCCAATTTCTAGCCTTCTCCGTATGTCCTGGATAATTAGAGAGAGAGCTTACAGAGCTGTAACATACATTTAGCTCAGTCTCAGTTTGCATGTTAACTTTTCTTTTCAATTTCTTTTTTTTTTTTT
>NW_003852397.1:4683860-4685330 GCF_000181295.1 Otolemur garnettii | reverse complement strand
ACAGGCGCCCGCCACAACACCCGGCTATTTTGTGGTTGCAGCCATCATTGTTGTTTGGCGGGTCCGGGCTGGGATTCGAACCCGCCACCTTAGTTGTACGTGGCTGGCGCCTTAGCCAGTTGAGCTATAGGCGCCAAGCCTCTTTTCAATTTCATGCTTTATTTTTCCAGACAGGAAGGTGTTAGAAAAAAGAGTGTTCACTGATGTGACAGGGTTAAGAAATAAGGCATAGTCATTTTTGTCACATGTATGACTCTAGAAATAGTAAAGTGTAGTTGATATCATGATATAAGAGGGTCAGCACCTGTAGCTCAGAGGCTAGGGCACCAACCACATACACAGGAGCTGGTAGATTTGAATCCAGCCTGGGCCTGCCAAAAAACAATGACAACTGCAACCAAATAATAGCTGGGCATGGTGGTGGGCACTTGTGGTCCCAGCTACTTGGGAGGCTGAGGCAAGAAAATCACTTAAGCTCAAGAGGTTGAGGTTGCTGTGAGCTGTGATGCCATAGCACTCTACTGAGGGTGACATGGTAAGACTCTGTCTCAAAAAAAAGAAAAAGAAAGAAAGAAGAATTCCATGCCAAAATAGATGTGTTTGGCTGGGCCTGGTGGCTCACACCTGTAATCCTAGCACTCTGGGATTGCCTGAGCCAGAGCAAGACATTGTCTCTAAAAAAAAAGAAAAGCTGGGTATCATGGCAGGCACCTGTAGTCCCAGCTACTTGGGAGGCTGAGGCAAGAGAATTGCCTGAACCCAGGAATCTGAGGTTGCTGTGAGCTATGAAGCCACAGGGTGTAAAAAAATAGATGTGTTCCTTCCATGAATAATTTTGTTGTTTGGGGGGTAGGAGAGATATAGTGTACTTGTTGTTTCTCTAGAATATATTGCCGTTGACCTGTGGTTGAGTTCTCCCAGGCCACCCTCTCAGCAGCCCCTGGCATTCCGGGCTCGGCTTGCTCACCTTTTCCCTCTTGCATCTCTAACAGCTCCTCCACTGGCTTTTTCCGCACCCTTCTCCCCTGCTGAAATCCTCTGTCAATCAGGGACCAACTCACATGTCCTCTCCTCCATCAACCAGCCTTTCCAGAGTTTCCCTCACCCTCCCCAACTAGAATTCACCTCTCACACTCCCCATGTTGCTTTTCTCGCTTCTCTGATCTGAACTTGAATGATGCCTCTTCCCACTTCTAACAGAGCTAAGGGGACCGTCTTGTTTTTCTGGTATCCCACAATACTCACATGGAGCCCTGCCCATGGCAAGTACTCAACAACGACTTGGCTAAATCATATCATGTTCTCCATCTGGTGTACTTAATGCCATGATGGCTCTTATATCAGAGCTCAGGTATGATATGCAAGTTAGTTTTTAGTGGGAAAAAAGTACCCAAATATGTACTATTGCATTTTATAATTCTGGACAAATATTAAGTGTCTACTTACTACATATAACTTTTTTTTTTTGAG
>NW_003852397.1:4665425-4683492 GCF_000181295.1 Otolemur garnettii | reverse complement strand
CCATGGATTTTAAATTTCAAACCATAGTGCTTTAATTTGGAAAAACAAATTCACATGCACTATTTCTCAGCACAGTTTCGATGACATTCTATGAACAGGGAATAGGTTTATTCACTCATATTCAAAAGAGGATTTATGATAGAAACAAGAAGATCCTAGCAGAAGGAATATCTTCCCCAAATGGGGAGTATTGACTTAGAATTTCTCTGACCCCTTTGGCAAGGTAGGCATTAAAGGCCTCTACCCATTGGTGTGGTTGTTCCCAACACAGTAGTTGTGGCTAATGTTGAGCTGATGCAGACAGGTTTTCATGGGTCCCTTTTTCTAGAGAAAAAAACAAGAATAGCACAAGAATAGCAACTCTATTCTAATTTCAGGTATACTATAGTGCTGATTTAGGAAGCTAATGAGGTCCCATTCTTCTTTTATTTTTTCATTTGAAAAATGCAATTAGAAAGCCATACCTCTGTGGTGGGCTCGGCCAATGCTGGGATAGGAGGAGCTTTGCTGGATTCCCAATGGCTGAGATTTCTACAAATAGCTAAGAACCGCCTCTGCCAGTGGGCCCTGGTTGGCTAGAAGTAACTCAGTGGATGCTATGACTTGATACCAATTCACCAAAGCCAAATAACAGTATGACGGGGGAAAGATGACCTCTCTGGAAAGTTCTCTGTACCTTCTGCTGGGATCAGTATCTGAAGAAATGTACTGCCTTTTCTCAAGCATAATGTGACCACCCCCTAATATATCAGCCATAGCATTCTGATCTTCATTTTTTTTTGAGAGAGAGTCTCATTATGTCGCCCTCGGGAGACTGCCATGGTGTCACAGCTCACAGCAACCTCAAACTCTTGGGCTTAAGTGATTCTCTTGCCTCAGCCCCCTGAGTAGCTGGGACTACAGGCTCCCACCACAATGCCCAGCTATTTTTTGTTTGTTTGTTTGTTTTTTGTTGCAGTTGTCATTGTTGTTTAGCAGGCCAGGCGGGGCTCGAACCTGCCAGTCTCAGTTTATGTGGCTGGCACCGCTACAGGTGCCAAGCTCTGACCTTCATTTTTAACCTTTCCTATACCCATTCATGCAAATGTGTTCAACTGGGACAACTGTAATGTGTCTGACAGTGCTTTCACTTTGATCATTTAACTTAATTTGCTCCTCTCACCTACCCTGAGAGACAGATAAGGACATAGATTCTAACTACATTAACTGGCTGACAACAAGAGAGTTAGTCCCAGCGTTTGAACTGGCTTGTTACCACCTGCTCACACATTCACAATGGAGGCAATTTTCTTTTTTTTGCAGTTATTGGCGAGGCTGGGTTTGAACCCACCCCCTCCGGGACCGGCACCCTACTCCTTTGAGCCACGGTGCCGCCCAAGGCAAGTTTCTTAAGTACACATTCAAGATAAACAAGGGTCACCTGGTGTGGATGTAGCTATTGAGCGTTAGCTGAGCCTCGTCTTGAAGGGCTGCAATGGCAGCAGCATTTCGGAAGCTTCTCAGTTCAGAACCACTGTGTGTAGGAACTAGAAATGAAGACAGGAAACTGTGATAGGCAGCACAGGAAATGTGGGAATACCCAACAGAATAGCAGGTCCCCACAGCTATGGAAAATAGGACCAGACTAAGGGAATCAGCACCCTCGAAAACCATCAGCTCTTTTTGCAAAGGTCAGTCTGGACTTTGAGGCGGTTGCATTAGTGAGGTGGCAAAACTGGGGAAGGGAAAGAGACAAGGAAGTATCTGCTTACCAGCTTTAAAAGTGACGATGCATTTTAGACAGGCAAATTCAGTAGCATCTAACCGGAGTTGTCTAAACCGAGCCACCACCTCTTGTAAAGCCTGTATTTCAGATATGATCTTGTTCAGCTTCTGGGAATCTGTGTTGTCACCATTCATGCCTGGAATAAAAATATGGGATAAACACTCTAATAGAAAAGCATTTTCATGATTTAATATTGATTTTTGACAAAATCCTGCATATCAATATCTATTCCATTGTCACTCTAAGATATCTGATTCCATGTAAACTGGCTATATTGTATGAAAGTTAATATAAAATCTTCTCTTGGATGATAACAAACACAGTAATTTGCATTTAAATAACAATGCAAGCAGTCATGAATACAACAAAACAACATTATTTGCATTTAAATATAGATTTATAAATGACAGGTATACTCTATTGTTCATCAGGAATTTGTTATTCTTTACATGTTGTTCTTTTTTCAGTAATGTATTTTTATGGTAATTTCTACAACAAAGTCATTAAATTGTGCAATTCTTACCAGATACAGCCAGTAGAGTGTTAGCATCAACCGGAATGGCCCATTGTGCTATTCCTAGAACAAACAGTTCTCTCCAAGCATCTTCCAAAAGCATCAGCTGTCATACAATAGATGTATAATATAATATAGTGTGTAATTTATAAATTTATAAACAATTTCAATATGTAAATTTCCATTATTTTAAAAAGTGTTTTAAGTGCCTGTCTTGGTAATTTTTTTTCCTGAATATTCTAGCTTTCCTTTATTTTTCCCATATTTTCCTTTTTGAAAAGGTGCCTATAGACAGGCACATGCATTTGAGGGGCAGCCATTCCAATTCCACAAAGTTTGCTTCTCTCAGAAAAGAATTTACCCCTCTTGCCCTAATATCTGCCTGTTCATGACACCTAGAAACTTCTCTGGAGACCTGGGCTTTATGAAATTGAAATGTCATCAGCAGCTCAGCAGGTGGATTCCCTTCATAGAGTGCTGATATGATCAAGTTGAGGATTCTGGACTAAGCTTGCAGGTCTGGCCCCAGCTTCCTGGAGGGTTGAGGAGACTGGGCTGAGGGTGGTGGGGGTGGGGAGAGAGGGAGACACACACACACACACACACACACACACACACACAAAATACTAATTCCCAAGAGGCCTTCAGGGGAAATCAGGGTGCAATTATGTTAATCGGGGTTTGCTGAGTTTACCTCATCTCACTGTCTATTTTTCTGAGACTCATAAGTGGACAGCATCAAGGTGCTTGTCATTTTTAGTCTAACAAAATGTGCTACTGAATATTTAAAATGAAAATCTGTCTCCTTTTCCAGATTAATATACCAGATTCCACTTCACTGCAGTTTGCTTGTTGTCGAAGGATTTCTACCCAAGGGCTAAGTGGCAGAAGGTAAGTCAATTTTGTTTGGATTTAAGAGTATACAAATACTTGTTTTGAGAAAAAAATAGCCAATTTACACACACACAATACACATACACAGTGCAAATGATCAGAGCCAACCAGTAACCTGGACAAAGAGAGGACCTCATTAATTAAAAAAAAAAAATTTTTTTTAACCTCTCAAAACCCAGCCCATTCTGAATTATTTATGTGAAAGAATTTCTTTTGGGAAGCTAAGAGCTGACTCATGAAGGCTTATAACCAAAATCACAATTAGACCAAAAGGTTTAATTTTTCAAAATGCTTTATTTTTAGTTTTATCGCACTAAGTACAGGAAATAATTTTAAAATGCAAGGTAAACGATATCTAATTCTGGCCATATTTGAAAGTTCAGGCCATGAAAAAAATGACATCTCATGCTAGAAGATTAAATGTTTTTAACACACTGCTGGGTCTTTCCATAAGAAAGATATATTACATTAAGGGGGGCTCTATTATAATTTAATTAGGTATGAAATGAATTGAAGAAATAAATCTTTGGCTTTCAGAACTACTTTTTAACCTTTTGGGAAATTTGTCGTTAATTTTCACAAATGCACTGGTAAATGGCCAGTGGCTGTGAACATTCTATTTTCTTTCTTTCCCTTAGGGTTAGAAAAAAACAATGGCAGAAGCCATTTCCGATATTCCCAACAACATAACTTCTGGGTTTTGATACAATGCAGTTTTTAGCTGCACACACTTTCCCTCCTCTGAATGTCATTTACAGCCAGAGAATTATGCAAACTACCTATTTGTTTACAAAACCTCTAAAAGCACAGAAGGAATGAAGGGAGAGCTCGGCCTGCACCTTTGATACTACATTCTGAGAAATGAATGGCCAAAACTGAATATCGCGGTGGAGAATATAAAGCTGAGAATATAAAATGAAGAAACAAGTTCCAAAAATCTCACGAGAGATTCTTAACACCTTCTATTCCTCCAATTTCCAATATTCTTAGAAACATTGTTTTATTAAGTGTTAAAAAACATTAGAATTTTAAAATTTAAGATTAAATTTGACGTTTCAGTTAAAACAAAAATAAAAAGATGATGTTCTCATATGTATGTTTTTCACAGATCAGATCCAGCTTCCCTGAAATAACGTAATTGCATCTCTTACTAAGGATTACATAGTAGATATTTTGAACCCATAAAATGAAACCAATAAAAAGTTTCCTCACTGCTGTTAAGTACAGATGCTTGCTTTGCCGTGGTGATTTATCCAGAGGCCATGGCCTTCTGCAAGACCGAACACTGTTATTTCTTTCCCAAACCCTTTTCTCCAAGACCTCAGTGTCCTGGTGGTCATACCTGGTCTTGCAAAGACAGTGTGGAGAAAGCTGGCACACTTTTAGCCCACTTGATGCTCATAAAGAGAAGCCTGGCAGCTGATTCACACACTGACTCTGTGGCCACTTCATAGAGATACATTGGGGTTCCATTCACTTCATGGGGGTACTGAAAGGGGAAGAAAGAGAGGCACTTGGAATTGAGCAAATCATGGCTTTGAAAGAGGAGCCAAACTTTTAATTTCTAATTAAGACAAGGAAAGGGATAAAAAGGAATTTGGATGTTTTGCTTAAATGCACAGTTGCCATCGGTGAGTAAAAAACAAAACCTCTATAGAGTCTGGGATGTAATACTTGTTGGGGGAAGTCAGTTTCCACTCTTTGGGAGCCTTGCCCTTCCTGAGGGGCCTCTGGCTTTTCTATCCCCTGCAGCAAATTTTTCTTGGGTTGAGCCAAGTGCTAGGCCTGGCTCCCCATTTAGACAAGAGCTGCTTGCATTTGTGTAAATAAAAATAGATGTGTAAAAAGTATAAATTAATAGGCATCCCAACACAAATATGCATATGAGTATTTTTAGAAAGGATTAGTATATTATGGAAATATTTCAATTAGACATCTTAATCATTCACAGAGCATTCCCATTCATAACTGACAACATATTCATAACACTACTTTCCCAAGCTTATTATACACATCAAGGGTAAGAAAGCAATATTAAATATTGTGCGTTTGCATGTGCCCAGGTGTTTGGCTTCCCTGCAGAGTGGGGCTGCAGCTGGCCCTCCACTGGGGAAGATCCTAGGCCCTGGAGCAGAGCTTTGGGTAGGTATCAGCTGGAGGCCTGAAGGGTGGTCCCTAGGTGGCAGCCTTTTCAGGTGGTGCAGGCTGTGGCCCTGCTAGTAGGGGTTCAACCCTGATGTAAATCACCTGGCTTAGAGGTTATTGAGGGGAAGATGGAAAATGAACTCAAAGTTTTCAAACTATCTTAACAGTATGAGCTCCACATTTCTCTCTTGTATCCATCGCTTTGCCCAAGGTAATAGATGCTGAGATTTGCAATTCTGGGGCTCTTCCTCCAGTTGCAGACAGCTTCTTTCCCTTAAAAACAAACGTTCTTCTGGCCTCCTAGGACTCCTAAAGCGGCCCTGTGGGCTTAAGCCAGGGCTCCACCCACCACCAGTCACCAGTGGGTGCTGCCTACAGGCTTGTGGGCTCCACCCCACAACAGCTGAAAGGGAATTTCTGGGGGATGGGAGCAGAAGTCCACATCTGTGGCCACTCAGAGGTTGACCCTAACTACACTTTGAGCATCCATCGCTCAACAGGGGCGAGCATGAGCTGGAGCACCTGGGAGGCCCCTCCATCTTTTGTCCCACCCTAGTCACAGCTCCAAAAGACTGGATGCATCCCTGTATCCCTTTGGCTCCAAACGAGTCTATGTGGCCACTGACCTTGGGTGTGGGCTGAGCCAGGCTCACAAGGGTCTGCCGTTCGGGGGTGGCAGACACTGCGGCCAGCTCCAGGCTGTGTGGCTCCAGTTGTGTGACCGCGGTGAAGAAGGCCGGCGCGGGTAGCGCCGCCGACGGGAAGTGCGCGTCCGCCCGGTTCTCCTCCTTGTGCCCTCGGAAGTAGAGGGCCACCTGCTTGCGGATGGTAGAAGTTCGAGGACCCCGCTCGTGCTGCACCGCTGCAGAGACAGACAGATGGACGCACGCCCGTGATCAGAGAGGCCGCAACACCAAGCCGCTCACTGATCCTGAGCCTGATGTCACGTTTGGGCAGCCAAGATCGTACAACAGGTAAAGAAAAGGCGGGAGCGAGGATGTGAGAGCGGAAGGCTCACCGAGATCCTCGAACCAACCTCTCCGCTGTACAGATTGGAGAGCTGGGGCCGAGAAGAGGAGGAGCCTGTGTCGGTCCAAAGTGCCACGATAATGGCAGAACCTTGAGCAAAACTCCAGTTTCCTCCCCAGACCCTCTGAGCGGGAGAAGCTAGGTATACTCGCCCCCCTCTAAGTGGAACAGGGAGCGCCACGCACTCTTGGCAGGCTGTCTCTGCCCAGACTTTCCCAGTTCTGTCCAAGATCGACTGCTCCCAACCCCCAGCCCTCGCCCCCACAGAAATGGCATTTGGCCCCAGAGACCCAGGAGAAAAGAACCCGAGCCCTGGGGACGTTGGGGGATGGGACAAGAGAAAGCCTGTCTCCCAAGTGTAATGGAGGAAAGCAGAGGAGATGTGACTATTACCACCAACAGTTTAAATGAACAAATTAATTCAGAGCAACCTTCCGCCCGCTGAGCTTGACAACTTGTCAATACACAAATTCAACAGGTTGGACACTCCGTCCTGCTTCTTGC
Source organism: Otolemur garnettii (assembly GCF_000181295.1). Lineage (NCBI taxonomy): Eukaryota > Metazoa > Chordata > Mammalia > Primates > Galagidae > Otolemur > Otolemur garnettii. The sequence goes on along the minus strand of NW_003852397.1, from coordinate 4,676,641 downwards.
GCTGTGGAGGAAGAAGCTCTCCCTGATAGACGTCATGTCTCCTGGATCTGCCACCCGGCCTGGGCCCCTGCACCGCAAAACCCACCGCGCGTGCTGTCCCGGCCCCGCTGTGCCCTCTAGCCGGTGACTCCCGCTCCCTCCTGGGCTGGGGCGCCCCCGCCAGGCGGCGACTGGGGACGCAGCGTGTGCTCCACGGCCAGACCTAGCTCCCGACCTAGTTGCAGCTGCACCAGGGGTGGGTGTCAGAGGCACCCAAAGGCGCTACCGGCCTCTCCAGCCCTTTTTTCTGTTTTATATACAACCCACCCCGGAGAAGCCAAGGTGGGCTCAGTGGGCGTACTGATCTTCACATCTTGGTGACTTTGCAAACAATGGCTCGATATTCAGCGTTTTCATGTCTATGCCCTCCCTCCTCCAACACGCCATCGTCTTCCAGTCCCCAAGATCTCCTCCCAGGGAGACTATGCGGGCTTCTAGATCCTAGGGGAGGCTAACAGGCTTAGACTTGGCTAGGAAGGGTGGGAAAGAGGTGAGAAGAGGGATTAGGATTGTGGGGTTGATTATAGGGGCGCAAGCTTCTGAGGTGGCCATGGGCTTTGCCCTAGGGAGTTCATGGAGTCCCGGCGGGATTGTGCTGAGAGGCCGGAAGGATACAACTGAAAGCCCGAAGCCAAATCTCAGTATATGGGAAGAGGCGCTGGAAAGATGATTTACATGCATAGGAGTGCCATGTATTTTCTGTACATGTAATTTACTTACTACTCAATCAACATTAGAGGAATAAAGGGATGTACTGATTACCATCTTTGTTCATGTTGACTTCCAAACACTTCTTCAGTCGACAGGCTCTGCACTGGTTTCTGTGTGTCTTGTCCACCGGGCAGCCTCCCTGGAACAGAGCGCAGGAGGTCAGCGGCCCCCTGCGGCCTTTAGGCTGCAGACTCTAAGCCCGCGGCCCTCGGGGTCAGCGGCGTCTGGGAGGGGCCGCAAACCCCGGAGCCGCGAGCCTGGGTCAGCGAAACGCCAGGGCCTTGGGCACCAGCAGGGCCAAGTAGAGAAGGAGCTGAGACTTCCCAGGGCACTTCCAGAGGACCAGACCCCCACCCCGTGGAAACAGACAAGAAAAAGTCCTCCGAGCGGGTGAAGGAGCAAAGCGCCAGGTTTGCTAGATCCCCAAGTGCGGGGAGAAGCTCACTAGAGGAACTTCCGCCAGTCGCGGAGTGGTGGAGCAGGGATCAGACTTTTCAGGACCGAAGACAGCGACCCAGCCCCAGAGTCGGAGGCCTCTGAGCTCTGTTGGCCGCAGGCTTTCGGGTCAGCGTCCACGCCACGCCCCTTCCCGCCCGATTGCTCTTTCCTCTTTGAGTACTTGAGTCTACTCTGTATGTCACTGTCTGGGTGTGCCCATTTACCCGGCAGATAAACATCTCCCATTTATTCTTCACTCTCCCGTTGCCTCACGTTTGCTTTAGTATTTGAAGCCATCCCTATAACCAGCTAGTCTTAAAGACTAGCGTCAGCCCAGCTTCATGGAAATACAGCCATTCCTGGGAGATGAGGCCCTAGTCAGAGTGGTTAGGCAGGCAAGGCCTCCAAAAGGTGAGGGTGGGTAGGGAAGAGCCCAAGGCCTGGGCAAAAGCTAAAAATACCCACTATGTAAATATGACCAGGAAGATACTATGACAGACTGTCTGACGAAATAACATGAACTGAGATTATTGACACAATAAAAATGTTGTCACTTCTTTAGAAGTATATATCTGAGTTCCATAAGCAAATAAGCATTTTACCTAATGCAAGTTTCTGAAAAAATATTGGCCATTCTATTAAAAGAAGAAATCTACAGATAAAGTTTCTTTCACAGTTTATTCAGCACTAGGTGTCATTACTGAGGGAACATACACATAGATACATAGTCACATATGCTATGAGTTTGATGCACAGAAAATATCTAAGAAGTTTGGTGCTCTGCCATATTTATATAAGTTGTTACTGTTACATTTGCAGTGGCAAGAGAATATATAAATGTATTTTGCTTCATAGTCTCAAAAATTTATATACTCTGTACTATTTCCTCCCCCCCCCATATCCTTTAGGGGAAAATTACACACTAGTATAAAGTTTTATGAAATCACATCCCTCCAATTTAAAATATGTTGATGTATTTAAAATTACAGTGGGACAGAGGTTCATAACCATTTCTAAATATCCTCATTACTGTTAATGATAAGTTGAAATATCATCTGGTTAACTTTAGAATCAAAGAGAGAAAGGAAATAATTTTTTGTTCCTAAGTGATTCTTCAAGGCATCTTTGCTGGCCAATGTAATAATTCGATGTAAAAAGGTTTTAAAAACGTATTAAATATAATCATATGCCTGTCTTCAAATGGGATCTTTCCAGTATTCTGATAAACATGCAAAATGGAAGCCTTCATTAGTTCTTAAGTGTGTCTTCAAATCAGACCAAATGTATATAAATATCTGGTGCCTGAGAAAAGGATGAGCGCCTCAGCTCTGAGCATTTATTCTCTTTGCAAGGAGAGGAACACCAGCCTGATGAGTCTATTATCGCTCCTTTACAAGCACTTGGACTGATATCAATGTGTTTGAATTGATAGCCATCCTATTTTAAAATACAAGCATAACATCTGAGATTTTGATTCCCCAATTCTGTACATCACATAAAAGTAAACGACAATCTAAGTAGAAGCCTGCTCAAATCTGACAACTCACAGTTAATCCCATAATCCTGTAGAACTATCGGGAGACAGTCCTATGTATGTATAATGCGTCTAAATAGTGAAACTAGAAACTCATACAGGTCTGGGTACTCAATTAAACAAGTAACAATGCTGGAGAGTTCAGAATAACTTGTTCAAATCCAAATGTCTTCTTGTTTTTGCTGTTATTTCAAATCTATCAAAAATTGATTTGAGCAGACATGACCTCAGAAAAAGATGTCAGAATAATTCATTAGCACCAGACAAGTACACAATGTATGCATATGTGTATGTATCATATATTTATTTAATGAAAGTGTTTTGCTATTTGGTTAGCAAAGGATAACGCTTGACTAATGCACTCCCTGGGGTTTTCCTGGGAGTGATGGTGGAGGCCTCTGTGCTGAGGGTTTGCACACCTGGCTAAGGAGTGGGAAAAGCATGGAGCTAAAAAGTTAATCTCCTAGGTGAACAAAAGCCTACTACTGAGCTACAAACTGAGCTGGAGGGATTCTGCTCACTCTGGAAGGTCTGGCTCACATAGCCCAGGCCCTGACCCCTCTGTCTCTTTGACACAGGTCTGTCTGCTGAAGACCAAAGCATAACAAACTGGGCACATCTTCTAAGCATAGAAGGAGGAAAATATATAGGAAGCTTGGAGAGGATCCCAGTTGTACCTTACTCTCCAGCCTCCTCTTCTTCACCCAGCCCTTTTCTGACAAAAGCCCAGAATACTTGGTGCACCATGTATACTTCCTGAACAGCCCTGCTTCTCTGGAGTTGAAAGGAACAGCCCCTCACAGAGTATGGTCTCTTTCTTCCAGAGAGGCCAGCACTCACTTTGAATTTCAGCTAAAGATGGTAGTGACCTTGACTCAGATCCCTATGTGCCTTCTACTTCTGCATTCTATCTAGGTAGACTGTAGTTAGGGGACTGAGCTTGGGTGATGCTAGGAATGGGGGTAGGTATAGACATCCAAAATAACACAGCACTTTCTCCTGCTTGCTACTTGCAATTTAGATTCTAAAGTTCCTTAAGTCCCCTGGGCCAGCTTTATAGCCACTGGGTGTGGGCCTTACCCCATGTCAAATCTGTCAGAGGATTAAAAAAAAAAAAAAAAAGGAGTAGGGTGGCTCTGGCAGTTCAGACTTCCCCTGCAAACTCGTCTGTCTTCCCTCACCACACCCAGTCTTCTCCCAGCCAGAGTTGAGACAGGATGGAGGGGAGAGGTCAGGGCCTAGTCTCTCCTTAACAGCAGGGCAGTAGGGAAACTCAGAGGAGACCTTGCCACAAATGAAGCAGGAAGAGGCAGCGGAGGGGAGCTGGGCACTGTAGCCCAGGCTGAGGTACCTGGTTTCCAGATTTGCAGACATACGTCCTATTCCTTCGGATACTCCGTTTGAAAAATCCTGAGCAGCCGTCGCAGGCGTAGACTCCGTAGTGTTTCCCCGAGCTGCGGTCGCCACACACTTTGCAGGGGATATCTAAAATGCGGCCTGAAATCGCAAGAAATACAGGGCAGGGGGGAAGGGAGGAGAGGGAAGGGAAGGCGGAGAAGAGCGAGGAAAGGGGAGAGGGAGAGGGAGATGCTAAGCAATCTGACCTCTGAAGGGATTAGCACCGAAGCTGCGGTAAAAGCAAATAATGAAGTGATTTTATAGCCAAACTTTTTTTCCTTGAGCAAGTGTCAGTTTCCTACAATGAGCATTATTCATGCACCGCTACGTGTATTTGGGTCTCCTCTAATCGCTGAGACCCATTTTGGAATAAAAGATTACAGCAGGCCGGGGCGGTAGCGCGGCCGGGCGCTGCCTTTCTGCTCCGCGGAAAGTTTGGCCGCCTCCCTCCTCCGCTCTCGCATTTAACAGAGAAAGTTGTTAGTGAGCTCGCGAGGAGACAAACTTGAAATGTAAAAGAGAAAAGAAGAAAAACAAACACGGCTGGAACTAGGGATGGCAGCTGGAAGGCAATCGAGTTTTCTCTGAGCTCTGCGCTGGGCGGTTGTTATTATTAGGATTATTATTGTAATGCTAATACTCGGATTATTAATGATAATAAGGGTAGTGGTAATTGCCCAACTTTCCCTTTACCTATTAAAAAAAATGCTTGGTGAATCGCTTTTGAGAAATTCTTTCTTTTAGGAAAAAATCATTTTCTCCCCAAAGTAGCACTGGGCCAGGCAAGTGAGGAGAGCAACATAGGTCATCCATTCTGAGCGGGTCAGTGTGGGAGTGAGAGGCCACTTCTGAGAGCCCGGCCTCTTCACACTTGGTCCTCTGCGGGTCTTTTCCCCCTGCTTTCCCTGCCGCTGTGGGAGGCTGTTTTTTTTTTTTTTAAGGGATCTGCCTTATTTCTGTAAGCTGTTTCCCCCTACTCTCTGGACCCCAACTCAAGAGAACTTTCCCAGGAATCCCCTCTAACTCTCAGTGGCCACGCACCATGGAGCAGTGTTAGGGAGAGGATAATATGCAAACATTCAAAAAGGGAGGAATTATTTTTCTCTAAGGTTCAAGGGTCCAACAAGTGCCTGAATCGGTTTACAGGGACTTAGAAAAGCTTCCTTCCCCCCCCCCCCAAGCAAAGGGGGTATTAAAGTGTTAACTTTATTAACCTTTAATTTTTTAAATAATGGTAGTTAATAACAATTAACTTATTAACATTGGATTTTCCCGTAGCTTTCCAACCGAAGGCCTCTAGCCTGGGCCTGGTGGCCTCAGGCCTCTTTGAAACTCGACAGCTGCTCCCAGGAGCATTTGGGATGCAGAGTGAGATTAGGTTAGGGTGTGGAGAGGCAGGGGTGACAACGACTGTTGTGGAGGGGTGTGGGGGAGATGAGGGGAGGCGCGGGAAAGGCCCGGGAGGCTTCAGAGGTGGAACCCTGTTCCAGGACTCCGAGGCCTAAGGGCTGGCTAGCACCCCGGGCCGGTCTTGGCTTCAGGTGGAGGGGGGGCTAGGCGGGGGGCCATGCTGGGTGGGAGTGTTCGGTAACGACCAGGCTCGGCTCGGGTAATTACAACCCCGCCGCAGCACCTGCCTATAGAGCTACCAGTGACCCGTCAAAAAGAGTAGCATGGGAATTCGGACGACGACAAAGGCGGGCAGGGGAGGCGCGCGGCGAGGCGGCCACCAGCTAGGCGCCCCCTCTCCCGCAGGGAGGGAGGGGACACTATGTTTTGGGAGAGAGGGGCTGCAAAGAGCCAGGAGAGGCCACGTTGGGTCTTGTCCTCCCCCCACCCCACCCCACCCTCCCGCCCCTGCCTGTCACTGAGCCCAGCGGAACTTATGGTCGCCCAGGAGCCAGGGTCTCCAGCTCTCCTAACGACATTCACTTCGGAAGCAGTAAACTTGGTTTTCGTATTTCGCAACCATCCTCCTCTGCATAACACAGCTCTCTGGCCGCATTGGGTCCATGATTGCAGCTCAAGCAATACTGCAGCCCCAGCTATCCTCTTCCTTGTGGCAGTATAGCTGATGCCATTATAAGCTTGTGGGAGGAGCAGTGGTGGGATCTCTCGCCTCCACTTTCCATCGAAACACGAGACCCATGACACGCATCTCTGGAGAACCCCAGGAGGACCGAGGGAAGACCCAGAACAGGGGGGATGACTTTCCTGGGATTCCCTGGGCCGGGCCTCCGGGGCTGTCGCGCCCTTAGGCCGCCACCGACCGCGGGTGGGCTCAGCCTCTGGCAGACGTCGGAGTCGGGGCTCCTGGAGCAGATTCAAGACCAGCAACCAGGCTGGGGCGGGGCACAGGAGGGAGGGACGCGAAAATTCCAGGGCATAGTGGGTTTGTGCCTCAGACTCCGCCACCCAGCCACGTTGAGGTGACTTGGGGTCACGAGACAAGCTGGTTGACCCCGTTGCAAAGCTCCTCTCATTTAGCAAGCCGAGCGAGCTCCGACGTGAGTCGAGCTGGAGTTTCCTGAAGCTGGAAAACCGTTCTTAACTTCTCTCGCCAGGGGGTCCCCTCGGGGCTTTTTGTGTGTCATAATTGCCTAAAGATATATGGCAGCTTCGATTACTGTAATTACCATCAGAGGCTGTTGAAAGAAGTTAGTCTGGGCTGCAGGGGTGACTGCCCAGGGTCTTGTTACCACCCAGGCGGGACTCCGGGTAACATCGTTCTGCTCTCCAGCCAGCCAAAGCCAGGCAAGGCCAGGGCTGCAGACCTTCCTCCTGGCCCAGTCCTGACCCGCCCGCTGCGCACCGACTTCCTTGCTGCCCAGGGCCGGAGGGCCGCGGGTTTCAGGTCTGCTGCGCCCACGGGTCTCAAGGGGGCCTGGATGAAGCAGCAGCTCGGGCGGGGCCGCTGTCCCGCCGGCTGACAGAGACTGGGGCTCGAGACTTCCAAGGCTGAGCCCAGGATTTGGGGAAGTTGAAAAGCTCCAAAGTTTCCTCAGTGTGCCCACTACTCTTTCTCTCCCCCAATTGCGGGGTCGTCTGCGTCCTAGTCCACAGAGCGCGGTGCAGCCCCAGGCGTGCAGGGCTTCCCGCCCATCCCTTTTCCCGAGGCTCACCTTTCCAGCCCTGGGGGGCTCTGCCCCCCACCCAGTGGTCGAAGGAGCCAGAGGCTCCTTACTTCTAGAGGTAGAGGCGAAGGCCTGTCCCCGGGTAAGTGAGCCAGGAGGCCTGAGTAGGCCCACATAATTCTGTTTTTGCAGTGGAGGCTGGGGAATGCAACAGGAAAGGACTCTTTCTGTGCCCCCCAAGAAGGACATTCATACCCGGCAACAGAAAGCCAGTTCGCCTCGCTTCCCAGAGAGTCAGACTGCCAGGCAGGACCAGGGTAGGCCCAGGCTAAAGGGAACCGCCAGTCCCAGGAAAGGAAGGGTCTGCTCTACATTCTGGCCATGGTTAAGGCTCCTTCTTTGCTCCCTTTGCCCCAACTCTAAACATTTCTCTTTTTCTGTCTTTGCTCTCGTTAATTTTGCTTTAATTTTTTACACGGCAAAACCAAAACAAAACAAACGGACAAAGTGAAAACACAACCTACTTCTTAGCGGTGGGGGAAGGCGGGCAAGGGGCGGGAATTGCATCCCACTTAAGTGAGACTTCATTATCAGTCCTCAGAAGTATCTCTGATTCTCCTAACTTTCTAAGACTCAGGACAATGAGGACCGGTGAGAGGCAGGAGGAGCGAAGGAACGCACATAGCGCCAAAAATACGATAGCGAAAACAACGCGGGTGGCGGGAGAACTGTGGGACGTGGGGATTGCAGAAGTGGCCGCCCTCCGCCCTGGACCCCGGAATCGCAGCCTTTGGCCACGGGAAGGCGGGAGCTGAAATGCCCCGGGGGAAAATCCTAGACCGGCTGCCGCGTCTGCTCCACGCCAGCTCAGGCCTGCACATTCTCGGGTTCCTCAGGCATCGTGCACGCAAATGCCATCGCACACACTCGCAGCCCGGCTCCTCTGCGTCGGGGTGGGGGGTGGTTAGAGGTCAGCCGCGGCTTGGTGTTGGGTAGGAAAGGCAGCAGCTCAGGAAGTTCGAGGAAGGAGAGAGGCGCACTGAGGGAGCAGGCCGCTCACTCCTGCCTCTGCTGAGCTCCGGCTCGAAAAGTCCTTGGGATTAGGGATTTGGTCCTCTCTTTGCTAGAGTAGTTCGCCATACTTTAAATTCCCCAGTTATGACCTACGCGGATTTAGGATTAAGGAAAATGTGACTTTTAAATTGTTTCTGCTTCCCAGTTTGCAGGATTATTTGAAATAGCTAGAAACGGGGTGCAAAGCATTCCATTCAAAATCCGCTTTGCAGAGTTGCTTTGCGCGCTGAAGCTCGGAGTTTTGAGCTAGTGTGTTTATTGTGCTGCCGCCTGGAGCTGAGGCCCAGTTCCCGCCCCCATGGCCCCACCCGAACAGCACCTGGAGGCTAAATGGAGGCAACTCGCCGGACTGGTGGGCTGCGTGGGTCTCAACCTTCCCACCATATCAGAGAGAGAGCGGGATCAAGCAACAGGGGCAATGAAATTGCTCTCCCCTCACCACGAAACGCTTCAACTCACGGTCTTCAAGTAGCTGGACCAAAGCTCACATGCCCGCTGAAGTCCCTCTCCCGGGCTCGGAGCCCCGGAGCCCCGGAGCCCCGGGCAGGACCTCCCGGCCTCCCCGCTCGCCCGCCCAAGGCTGCGCACCTAGGCCCCGCGGCCGCCAGAGAGGTACCCACTTGTTGATCCTGCGGGCTTGCTCATGCTGGCTGTCCCGGGACGGAGCGGTTGGTGGGCGCTGCCCGAGTCCCGGCCGGCAGCGCCCGCCTCGCCGCCGGGCGCTGCCGCTCTCCAGCTGCCCTCCAGCCTGCGAGGCTCCCGGGCCGGACAGGTGGGTGTCAGTGGCTCGCTGCGATGCTCCCTGGGCGCTCAGAATTCGTTCCACAGTGGAAATTTAAGCATTCTTAAGTTTCTTCCCGGCTCTTGCAAAACTGCAGCTGCTGGGAATGCTGCTTGGTATGGACACACGCAGGGACAGATGGAGAGATGGACAGGCAGACCGAGGAAGAAGGGAGGAGGACAGCAAGAGAGGGATGTGCAAGGACAGAGATGGAGACGCGAAAATGGTCTTCCTACGGAGCGATAAGGGCAAAATCCCTCTCTTTCCCCATTCCTGTCACTTAGTCTTCAATCTCTCCCCTCTACATAGGAATGTAGAGTGTGGACAGATCTCTACAGACCGCTGGTCTTCCAAGGGAAGAGGGAAACACAACCGCAGTCTCAGAGGTAGATGGGCTCCGCGCCGCCGGAACCCGAGCGCGGAGTGGGAAACTAGATTGCTGGGAAATCCTCCGAGGGAAGAGGCGGCAAGGTCCCGGTTTCCGGGGAGAGCCGCGCATGCAGCGGCAAAGGGTCCCCGAAGTTCATTACCCCGTGACTTTGTGCCTGTGGCTGCGGGCTGGGTCCCCTGTAATATCTCCAGAAGCGCTCTGACAGGCAGCCGCGGGGAGGGGAATAGGGCGTCCCTGGCCCACTTAGCTTTTCCCCCAACTCCTGGCGGGGTCTGACGTCAGCCATGTGCGGGGAGGGGATGGGAGGAGGGAGGGGGTTAAATGCTAATGATATTAATGAACCTCCAAGCGGCTCCCAAAGAAAATGCAGGCGCTCTGGGAGCTGACGAGTTAGAAAGTGTGAATACGGGAGTGTGGCTCTGTGCGTGCGTGATGGTGAGGATGGTGCGGCTCGTAATAAAAATGAATTATTATATTTCATGGCAAAAAGGGAAGGGGAGGGCTGATGGGGCTTTCTCAAAACGCTTCACCTCCCCCACTCAACCCCCTCCGGAGTGCCAGACAGATTCGTGGAAGAAATTGGGTAGCTGGGTGTTTGTGTATGACTGTGCGCGCCGGACGTGGCCATGTGAGTTCATTCTTGGTCCCGTGCCCCTTCTGTTGGGTAAAACTTGGATCTGGCCCGAGGTGAGTAATTTATTCATTTTGCAACTATCTACGGAGAGTCTGAGCTGAGGACGCGGTGTGCGGACGTGGGGCCTGGGATGGGGTCTTCCGGAGGTTCCGCATTCCTGCGGCCTTCTCATGGTCGGCTTGGGCATCAGCCGAGGGAAGGGCGCCGCCAGCTTCTCCAAGCAGAGCCGGCCCATCCGGAGCTGGGCGAAGCTCCTGTGGTCTCCATTATTTTGCACAGGGGGCGGGAGCAAAGCTTTTCCTTCTCCGCTGCGGCTCACCGCCTGCGGCCAGCGCCTGCTCTAGCCCTCCGGGCCGCGGGATTGAGCAGAGCCGCCCCACACCCACCCATCCCGCTCGCCTTCCCGCGGTCCCGGAGCTGTCTCTGCCTTGGTCTCTGCGCCGCGCTGGGAGAGCGCATGCCGAGGGAGCGATGATCCCCAATCTCTAAGAGATTAATTCTATTTAAGCTCTCTCGGCAGCTTGAACTTGTCCAACAAGAGCTTGCCAGTCTCTCCTCCGGGCGTGGGCCCGGCCAGAGGTCAGAGGTCACACCTCGCGCCCTCCTCTGGTGCTCGGGAGGAGGGGAGCAGTGGCTCCCATTCCGCAATACTGCCCGCCCATCCCTGGGCCCCACTCTACCCAGACTCGGTGTCAACTCCAGCTTTCGATCGGAGTTTGCTTTAGTGCTGCTGTTCCCGACGCCTTGGAGGGCGCAGCAGGTCCTCTGCCCCAGCGTCCCTGGGGGAGCGGGCTGTGCGCTCGCTGGACTGCTACAGCACGTGACTGCAACTTTCCCCGGCTCGGCCCGGAGCTCGGGGTGGCTCAGAGCACGCACTAGAACCCGAGTCTCGCCTAGGGCAGCGGGGTAGGGAGGGCGGGGCACCAGGAAACAGGAGGGACTACTGTTTCTCGTCAAATTGAGGAATGGGACAAGGCCATGAATTTTAGGATGTTTTGAGGGGACGGGATGAGAAATGAACATTTTTTTGACAACAAAGTTGGCAGACACTGCGTAACCAGCCGGCGGGAGACATTGCACTGCAGCGCCCAGAGAAGGCTCTGCTTTCGGGCAGAGTTTGAGAAACACAATAAGATCCTGGG
>NW_003852397.1:4655125-4665198 GCF_000181295.1 Otolemur garnettii | reverse complement strand
TGGGACTTGGAGGTTAGGAGGACAAGGACTCTCCTGGGGTCCCAACTACTTCTGCGCCTACTTACAACAATCCTCCCTTGCTGGCTCATTTGTATACACCAAAACTTCTAGGAAATCCTGAGGCTCTTCAAATTGTCTCGAATTCTAAATGGGAATGTTCTCTTTCCTGTTACCGGTCCCTAATCCGGCAGGGTGTCAAGAAGACGTCCACTGAACACCCTTGCGCACCGCCCAGCCCTGGCAAAAGGCACAACACTGTGCCCGCACACGCGCAGCATATGCCTCCTGATTCCGCGTGCTCGGCTGTAATTATCTGCGCGCTTTGCATAAATCACAATGCAGTTCTGAAATCATCGTGATGACTTTCTGGCATGATTGGTTAGGTGGTAACGGCGGCAACAAGCTCCAGTGTAGGCAGGAGGGGCTGCGGCCCAAGGCGCCTACCAGGTCCCAAAGAAGTCTAGAGCTTAGTGCCGGCTGGCTTCTGCTGAGCTGTAGGCCCAGGGACCGCAGATCTAAAGAGTAGAAACTTGGAGCTCTCATGGGCGCAGCACAGAGAAGAAAGCCTCTGCAGGGCAAAGACCAGGACTTTTCATCTTGTCCACAGCCCCAGCATGCTACTGGATTCAGACCAGGTGCTGCATAAATGCTGGGAGGAATGAAGGAGAAAAATCCCGTGCAGCTTCCCCCAGAGGCCAGTGGAGGTAGAGCCTGTCCCAACAAGCTGTGTAACTCTGGGCAAGTGACTAGACTCTCTGAGATCCAGACTGTCGATTTGTGAAAGGATTGTGGCCCTCTTCAACCCTAACTTTCAAAGATTTTATTCCTGTGAGTCTACTCAGGGAAATGATTGATAAGGAGGAAATGCCATCTATCTGGGAAATACCTTTGAACAGAGTCAAGACCTTAGGTTACCAGGATAAGTTTACCGCTTTGAATGAATGAAAAGTCACACCCTAGATGTTCTGAGACCCTTCTAACCAGGTCCAAACACAGCCCTTAACTTCTTTCTAGTCTCTCTAGTGTTCATGGAGCTCTCACAAAACCAAAGCCTAAAACAGAAGGAAATATCTTTTATTAAAGGTTATTTACTTTTAGTCCATGAGATAAGAAATAAGACAATGAGAAGGCCCATGAGATCAAGGGGTCTTTCTGTCCTTACACCATTCCACCCATTCATCAAGTACTAGCACCCTATGTGCCAGACCCCGGGGATGTAGGAGACCCCTTTCTCCTGGAAAGGGGTCTACACACATGGGGAGCAGACACATAAAAGGCAAGAAGTGCTTTAGGGAAAACCTAAGTGTTTATGAGGACAACCATAGGAAATTCTGGAAAAATATGAAAGGGACCCTAAACTAGTGTGCAGTGGGGTGGGCTGTCAAGAGAATGCCCTGGAAAGCTGGCCTTGTCTCTGACCAGGGGAAACCTTCTATTTCTGAGAACTATCTTTTATTACAGCTCATTCTTTTGCTAGTGCCCCTTCCCAATAGTTAAAAACAAAAAACAAAAACCGGAGTCCTGTTAACTAGGTAGTATGAGAGAGGCAGAGGTAGAGAGAGCACTACTCTCATTATCAGACTATCTGGGCTTGACTGCTAGCTCTGCCATTCCCTGGCTTCTCCTAAAATGATGACATTTTCTCCATTAATTGCCCTCCTTCTTCTGAATTAAAGGAGAAAGGAAAAGCTTTCCTGTCAGCAAGCAGAACTGATGAAGCTGTTATCACGCAGACACCTTCTCCCAAAAGTGATTAGTCCCCTCTCAGAAACTGTTCTAGCTCTAGAGCGTCATTCCTTTAAAACACTTTTCACTTCACTGACAACCGGAGTTAAGGATTCTCAGGATCAGGAAAAACCCACCAGTTGTGCTTGGCTGAGTTTTGATGTTCAGAATCCAAAAGACACTCTAACACAAGCTTTTGCTTGTTTGGTTTGTTTATGGCAGCGGTTTTCAACCTGTGGGCCCTGAACCACAGGAACTGTATTATTGTTATTATTTTGGGAGTCAGAGCCTCAAGCTGTCGCCCAGAGTACAGTGCTGTGACATCACAGCTCACAGCAACCTCCAACTCCTGGGCTTAAGCGATTCTCTTGTCTCAGCCTCCCAAGTAGCTGGGACTACAGGCACTCACCACAATGCCCAGCTATTTTTTGTTGCTGTTCTCATTGTTGTTTGGCAGGCCTGGGCTAGATTTGAACCCACCAGTTCTGGTGTATGTGGCTGGCGCCTTAGCTGCTTGAGCTATAGGCGCCAAGCCAGGAACTGTATTCAAGGGCCGCATCATTAGGAAGGTTGAGAACCACTGGTTTATGTGAAGGAAAAAGTGGGTTTTCATTTTCTTCGAAGTCATAATTCATCTGAAGCCTGTTGCTTACCCAATGAATGGTGAGTGAAAGAGAATGGGGGTCATGGAGCAGAGTGTCTAGCACATAGTAGGTGCCCAGTAAAGGCTTGCTAAGTGCCAGGATAAAAGAAATAGTATTGTCAGGCTTGCTCCTGACTCTGCTGTTGGATCTCTCTACAAGTTGTTTGGTACCTATCCAACTCTACTCAGAAAAGAAACACCAAAAACAATCCAGAAAGAGACCCAGTTGCTCTAGAACCCAATGGGTGCTGAGTTACAGAATTGTTCCTTGATGCTTTCCAGAACTGTATTGCTAAGCCTAGTCTGTCACTTGCCACTAGAATGAGGATAAATACTGCTGACAGCAACAGCAGTGCGATAATGCTTTCTGTGAGAGGTTCCTTCCCCCGCCCCCTTAGCAAATAACAAAATTATGTCTCTCTGTATTTATTCACACACTTGCTTGAACAGAAGAAATTCAGTCGTAGGGTCAGGCTGAGAATTAGAGGCTTCTAGAGTTCCATTGTATCTTGATAGACTTCTGGCCCTAAAAATAATCAAATAGAAACATCTTTAAAAAGTCTCTTGCACTCTGGCACATAGAGGTGCTTTATAAATGTGGAATGTATGCATGAGCCTGCCTGATGGTGTTCACGACGAAAGCTGAAGCTTGAGAGCAGGGGCTCGACCTTTGCTCAGGCCCAGCAATGGCGTCCAAAGGGAAAAGGAACAGGTCCTCTGATCTCCAAATATTGGGAAGCAATGTAGGTCATTTTTGGCTTTCTAAAACCAAGGAATAACTGGAGAAACAAGAAGCTTTCTTCAGCCTTTCAATTTTCTATTAACTACACAGTCTAACTTGGCTTCCATTTAGTCCAGAATCGCAAAACATCTAAGTCAGAAGGTAATTATCTAATTTTATCATCTTACAGATGAAGAAATTAACACCCTTAGAACAAAACTCATCCTCCATCATTTATCAAAAGGCAGAGACTATCCCCAGAACCCAGATCTCTTGATGCTAAGTCCAGTGCTCTTTGAAATACTCATTCTACTGCACTGAGCTATATCTCATGTTCCAGAAGGGCTTCTCGAAACTCCAATTAAGGCAGTTTCACTCACTCACTAGTGAAGTAATCAGAATTAAGAACAGTGTTTTGTGCATCTTGAAGTAACGGTTCAGTATTTCTGCAACTTCAGGCTTCTTCATTTGTGAAAGGTTTTCTTCAAAATCCCTCTCTGTCAGTACTTAAAATTTGCTGTGTCCCAAGGGATAGAAAACCTGTGAGGTGTCTCTAGTTTTGTAGAAGGCATGATCTGTTCTACAAGAGGAATACTTAGAAACACTAATTATGGTTGAGAAAAAGTCAATGCTTAGATTGAGCAATTAATCACTGCAGTTGATCATCCTGGATGGCCAGTCTGGGCCTTTCAGGTTTTAAAAACACTGCCTCCCCTCCACAGCAGGTTTAGGACCTGCTTTATCCAGATTACTGTTTCAACACTAGTAGAAACAATTGTTATGTAAAACTGGGCAGCCTGGCTTAAATGTGGCTAACATATTTGAGAACAAACTACAGTTCTTTACTATATGAATAAGCATATCAGGACCACATTATGTGATGTCTGCCTGATGAAGTGAAAAGCATCACACTCGAATGCTTTGTTTCCAGTGAATCTGGCTCTCACATACTGTGTTGTCCTATTCTAGTAAGTAATTTCAGAATTCACATCACTTAACAAAGATGCCGAGTGGCTATTTAGGGAAGTCTGATTAAAAAAAAAAAAAAAAACCTCCAAAACAAAACAAACCTCCCTCTCTCTTCTCTCTCCCCCAAACCCCACGTGCTTTGTGCAAGACGGAGTCAACCAGTGGGATTCACAGGAGGTCCCCAAGTCAAATGCTGCAGCTGCGTTTTAAAAAAGAGTTGGATAAACTACAGCCGTTAATAACATCTGTATCTATGCAAGCTAAGATGATGATAGGGGTAATCAGATCTCATGCTTCAGGGCATAAGATGATTGCCTGCTGGGAGGAGGAGGATTTGGTCTTTCAGGTATAGAAGTTAACAACTCAGGAGGTAGTCTGTAGACATTTCTCCCCAGTCTCTAAAATTTCAGGTGTAACTGACATGAAATTGGGATAGATAAAACAGTGATTTGAAATCTAACATTTCTATCAGAAAAGGACATTAAATAATGAGATATTCTAAATGCCCACATGCACTATATACAAAATATGTGTATTTTTCTAAAGATAGAAAATAAAAATTTAGACGCTCTCTCTTTTGACTATCTTCTACTGCCAAGTAGATTTGTAATAAATACTAAGTATCAACAATGAAAATGGTGGGGACAATTCAATTTTATTCCATGCATTTGTGATTAGCCTCAAAAATGTATAATTATCCTAAGATTCATAATTGCACATATTTATATACTGAAATACATGTATTTCCAGTTGCAGTAGCTAAATAGTAATTGAAATGGTGTATTTGGGGTGTACAGGAATGCACTCATTTTAATGTCCTGATCACTAAAGCAATTTTTAAAAAAACATTTGTCTGGAAGAATAAGAAAGGAATATTCAAAATAATCGTACCTTCTCTTTTGATTTATTTAATATTGTCAAACCCCCAAAGGGATATACTTTAGTACAGTTGCAAATTCAATCTATTTTGAAAACACGTGTGCAAGTGTGAGTAGGGTTAAAGAATTCCATTTATTTAGACTTGCAAACCTATACTGAAGGTCATGCAGCAGCAGACAGCTGTCCACATTTCAGAGAGTAAAATCTAAAGTAGTCTGTTATTAGCAGAGTGGTTAGAGTCCTTTTTGCATGAAAGACATTCTTACTATTGGCTTCATAACTAATACTAAGCCATTCACTTCAGTTCCACCCAGACACTCTGTTCTGGAGAATATGGCTGCTAACTGCAGTTTTTAAAATGATGCACAAACAGTTTTTAAAGGGGGGAAAAATCCTGCAGCTGTTTGGCTGTAGACAGACATGGGAAATTAGTCAGAAGCCCAAAGCATCATAGTTAATAACCATTATTCTGTTGTCTGGGATGTTTGTTTAAATACTATTGACACTGTGTATGTATTGTCATCTTCTCTAAATTGTAGCTCTTAACCACTGAAATCTTGTTAAAGACCACCTAGGGTTTCCTCTCTATGATGCTGAAGTTGTATTCACCTGATGCATAAACAAAAACAGGGGGGTTTTTGTTTCAATTTCTCTCTCATGTGCAACTGGCAGAACATTTTCCGGACTAAAGGGAAAGACTGCTGGAGTACAATAGAAATAGATGCTATGGAGTCTCAACCTTTGTATTTCTCACATAGAGATAGAAAATGAAGAAACCCATCAACTGATTAATACAATTCAGTTCTGCTTAAAATTCACAGATCTGTTTGGTATGAGACTGTATTTTAAAAGACTCATACTTGCCATTAAGTGTGAAGAAATCAGTAACTATTCTTTTCATCAAGTGCATGTTGAGTTTTTTTCCCCCTATTTAAAATTTGCTTATTAAGTGAGGTCATTTGGGAGAAGAGTGGCTCTGGTGGGGGGGAGGAGGGAACCCGCCCGACTCCCAAGTTGAGGGCTCCAGATCATGGGCCATTCAGTACAAAGCGTTTTATATCTTGACTTATGAGGGGACAATAGCCGGTCTTACAAAGGCACCACCTGTGATTTAATACGGTTGACATCTTTGTTAAGGAGGAGCGGGAGGGCAGAAGAGAAACAGCACGTGCGCAATCCGGAACTTGTCACTGTGACCCACCTTCAAAGCTGTCTCAGAGCGTCGCTGAGGCCTCGCCAGGTTTTTTGCTTACAATTTGAAAAAAGGAGGTGGGGAGCGAGAAAGGAAATGAGCGGTGTACATGCTAATTGAGCCAAAGCTCCGGACTTACGGCTTGCGAGCGCCTCGCCGCTCCATTTTACAGATGGGTAAATGGAGGTCAGGTTCGGGCGCGTCTGGCCCGGCAGGTCCGGGGCGCGGCGGCCGCGGGGCGTGGGGCGCGGAGGGCGGCGCGGCCGCAGGTGGGACGTCGGGTCCCTGTCTCGGGCCCAACCTTCGGGCCGGTGGCTTTTTGCTTCCTTCCCGAAGGTCGCTTCTGACAAATCTATCTATTTGGGGCAAATTGTCAGTGAGAAACTTCCGCTCGAACTGCCCTGGACAAAACCGGCTGTTTGAAAAGGGTAAATCCCGCGGCCCGGCGAGGCCGAACAATGGGCCGCTGGTGCTGCTGCGGCGGGGGCGGCCGGGCGGCCGCACAAAGGGCGGATTAATTGGGGCCGCGGCTGAGCGGTTCGCGCTCGCTCCACTCAGCCCGCGCCGCGGGGCGCCCCATTGACTGGGCCCCGAGCCCCACTTTTCACAAACTCCAAACAAAAGTCAATTTCTTTTTTATAAGGCGGGGGAGGGGGCCGCGGCCAAGATTCCCGGCTCGTTCCTTCGCCCCCTCCGCCCGCCCCGGGGGGGTCACAGGAGCCGGCTGGAGAAGGGCCGGGGCGGGGGCGGGAGACGCGGGCGCGGCTGCCGGTCCGGTTCCGTCCCGTCCCCGACCGCGCGCCGCGCCCTCCGTGCCGCACCTGCCACCCCCGGGCGGCCCGAGTGGTGCGAGAGGACCCAGGTGAGGGGTGAGGGCGCCGGCCTGCAGGAAGTGCCGGCGGGTAATTTAGGAGCAGGAGAAACGCCCCCTGGGTGTTCTAGACCTTGGGAGGGGTGAGCATCCATCGGAAAGTTAGTGAGCAACTACTGCGTTCCTGATGAGAGGGAAACAAAAGCGGGTTTGCCTTCGGTGTACAGACAAGTGGGGATGGCAGACTTACAAATTAATCAGCAGGTGAGGAAGACGGGGACAGTAAAAATGATGTCCCTCTGTACACTGATGACATAGATTTGCCGGGGCAACATATGAGAAAAGGTATCTACCTAATCAGTAGACACAGACTTTGCATTTGGAGACGTGGCAGTAATTTAAACACACACACACACACATTGTAGGATTAACATTGTCACTGGTCTAAACACCAAGAAGGCAGAGACCAGGACTTCATCTCCTGTTGTTTCTCTCCTCTCAAAATAGGAGAATGAGTGCAGAGGGCTCTTTAACTGACAGGACCAGGAAATTTCTCTAACAATAAAAATCAGTACTTCCCCCAGACAAGCCTCTCCTGTAAGCTAGACTGGTAGTAGTTGCCTGCAGGACACCCCAGTCCCTATGGTCAGTGCAAAGGCTACGTTCTTCAGGGATTGGCTTCCAAAGTGAACGAACAGGAAGGGGAGGAGGGACAATAAACTGGTGCAAGGGAACACAGGTGTTGGGTGGAGCCACGTGCTAACACGATATCCCAAGGTTTTATCCAAGCTTGGGGAGGGAGAGCGGCTTCTGTTCTTGGATCTGCAGGCTCTTGTGTGCTCCGTGGCTGGCAAAGTGACTTTCCCAGAGGTTGAAGTCTTTTATAGCTAGGCTTTGGTGTGGAGTCCCTCCAGGAGTATCTGCCTATCACACTGGCACCCCTCTGGGCAGGCACAGTGAGAGGGAGTTCTAGTGCCAGGTATTGAATCTGTGGCAGGCTCACTAAGGGGAATGAAGCAAATCTGCAGGGACAGGCTGCAACATGACTGGAGACAGAGACCCAGACGTTGACAGTGGGGAAGCAACAGCAGCCAATGAGCCGGCTGGCAGAATCCAACCTGGGCTCCTTTTCAAACACATTTTAAAGCTGTACATTTAAAATGATCTTCTCTGGGCCAGACTGTGAACCTTTCCAGATTTCTGTTGAATCAGAGGCTGTGAAAATCAAGGGCAAATATTTATCTAAAGATGTCACAACTTTGAATTTCAATAAGAATTTATCTACTAATCTCTGATGGAAATCCAGAACAGCTGTTGCTTTATTGTGTATTTAATTCCCCAAAGATAAATTTGGGAATCAACATTTTTCTTTCACCAACTCTCAGAATGCTTTCTTTTCGTTTACTGATGCCTTTGCAAGTTCAGATCAAATAAGTGGCAGGGGCAGGAATGGTAGCTTATTAGGAGAGTTCTTAAAGCCTGCCAAAAAATAGTATAGTATTTGACCTTTATTAGCAAGTGTGACAATGCTGAGCATGTCCGTGCCAGCAAAAGTTGAGTGAGGGTGTAAAGACAAAGATGCTGCATTATTGGGGAGAAAAAAAGAAAATACAAGTATTAGTCAGCTGATGAACTTCCAAATTGAAGGAATGTGTAGGTTTAGACAAAATTGATGACAGGTTTATTGTCTATTAATAGAAAGCTTAAGACCCCAGCTTGTAAGAACACCTAGCACAATCGCTTATTGTTTCTCTTTTACAGATGAAGGTTTTCAGAGAGGGGTACCCTGGGTGATTTTGATAAGGTCCATCCATGAAAAGGGTGAGTGAATACTAGGCCTTTCCATCACTGACTCTGGCTGACTTTCAAAGCCTTGAATTATTCTGTCTTTTAAAAGAAGAATTTGGAGTCACTCAATGTGGACATCATTAGAGGAAAGAAGTTCCTGGAGAACTGCTTATAATTAAACTTTCTTTTTTCTTTTCTTTTCTTTCTTTTTTTTGGGGGGGGGTTACATTTTCAGGCTGAGCAAATACTGCTGGAAAGAAAGGAAGATAATCTTGGCTCCCCTAGGCTTAGGTTGCCAGAAAAGCACAGAAATCTCACCGCTCATAATGGCATGAACTCTGAATAGGAATTGTAACTCTTAAAATCTCTTTCATATTTTCCATCTCTTTGTTTCTGGACTGCATTCTGGAAAATATCTTTGAATTGTTTGTCTCTAGACTACAATCTGGAAAATGTCTTTGTCTATTTTCCAGTTCACTAATTCTCTCTTCTGCTGGATCTAAACAGCTTTTTAACCCTAGCCTATACCCATTGGGAAAAAAAATGAATCATTGTATTTTTCCTTTTCTGAAATACTGTTTGGTTCCATTTTAGATCTTCTTGGATGTTTCTAACAGTTTATTCTTTCTTGATAATATTTTCAAGTGTCTGTTTTATGACATTAAGCACATGACACTTGTAATGAATAATGTTAATATTTGATATCCTTGAGGGACTGCTTTTGTTGCCTGGTGCTTTTTCTAGTTCTTCATGGTACCATGTTTCCTTTCCACATGGTACCTTGTGATGTTTTTCGTTTGTGAGAATCTCATTTATCTTGCTATTATATCTGAGTGTTCTTGGAGGTCAAGGTTGAAGATGAATTTGTACAGAGATATACATTTGGTCTTCCTAGTCAAGTCACCCAGTTGTACTACCAACTTGGGATCCTTTTATATTAAAATACTTCACTACTAGGATCAAACATTTAAACCTGTGTGGGACCTAGTTGTAGTTATAAATTCTTAGAGGAGATTTTTCCTCTGCCCTTCCAGCATCAACATCAAGGCAGACAGCTATCTTTGCTATGGCACCCCTCTTTGGAGCAAGGTCTATTTATATTTCCTTTACACTGATTGATGTAGTCCTTTGTGTTTTCAGCTGTATGCAAGGATTCTCCTAATAGGTTCCCCACCTGGAACAATTCCTAGGCATTATCTCAGAGTTGAGATTTAGGGTTTCCAGAGTCTGACAAACCTTCAGAATGAAAGAAGACTTTGGAAATTGTTTACCTACCAGGATTCTTTTTTCTTTTTAATTTTTATTTTATTTCTTGAGACAGAGTTTCACTCTGTTGCCCTGGGTA
>NW_003852397.1:4652498-4653778 GCF_000181295.1 Otolemur garnettii | reverse complement strand
ATTGTGGCAGGTGTCTATAGTCCCAGCTACCTGAGAGAGGCTGAGGTAAGAGGATCACTGGAGTCTAGGAGTTCGAGGTTGCTGTGAGGTATAACTCTATGGCACTCTACCCAGAGTGACAGAGTGAGACTCTGACTTAAAGAAAAAAAGTTATTTCTATTGAGATTGTCATGTAGGGTATCGGTATAAGGATTCTTCAAAGAAACAGAACCTATAGAATATGTAGGATAAATAGGATAAACATATATATATGTGTGTGTATTTGTGTGTGAGAGAGACATATACACACATACATATAATATCTCCTATTTTATGGTGTGTGTGTATATATACGTGTGTGTGTGTGTGTGTGTATATATATATATATATATAGAGAGAGAGAGAGAGAGAGAGAGAGAGAAATGATCTTAACTAAGTGGCCAATGGGATTGTAGGGGCTGGCAAGTCCAAGATTTGTTGGGTTGGGCAGGCCAGGCTAGAAATTTCATCTAAACTTTGTATTGTCAGTCTTGAGTCTGAATACAATCTAGAAACCAAATTAATTCCCCTTCCATGGACCATCTTCGTTTAAGGCCTTCAGCTGAGTAGATGAGCCCTGCCCACATTGTGGAGGGTAATCTGCTTTCCTCAATGTCTGCTTTAAATGTTAACTCCGTCTAAAAAAAATTACCTTCACAGCAACAAGTAGACAAGTATTTGACCAAACAACTAGGTACTATAACCTAGCCAAGTTGACACATGAAATGAATCACTATAGTACCTAATTTCTCAGAGTGCTGGAAACAGAAGGCAGAACTATAATTTCTTATGATAAAATGAAGCATGCTCAGGAGGCCCAGTGATGTCATGCTTAGAGATTTCAATAAAACGAGATCCAGGGAGGCCTGGAGCTTCATCTCAGGAAGCTGACAGACTGTTCTGTACTCATGCCTAGTGCTCTCTGTAGGTCATGGCAAGTGTGGTCTTCTGTGCAGAATTACGGGAAAGGGAGGGTACACTGAAGTTGTAATCCATAATAATGCAAGCAATCCTGGAAAGCTTTGTTATATACTCAAACTTGTCCAAATCTCTTGAATAGCTTATACTAAAAACATGAAGAGAGCTTGACTACAGAGAGTGATGACCACTACATGGCAGGGGTCAGAACAATGATCACTCATGTTAGAAGCTAAAGGGTATTTTTGGAAGATTGAAAAGATTGGCTCGGCGCCTGTGGCTCAAGCGGCTAAGGTGCCAGCCACATACACCTGAGCTGGCAGGTTTGAATCCAGCCTGGACCC
>NW_003852397.1:4648926-4652200 GCF_000181295.1 Otolemur garnettii | reverse complement strand
AGACTCGCTTGAGCCCAGGAGTTGGAGGTTGCTGTGAGCTGTGATGCCATAGCACTCTACCCAGGGCAACAGCTTGAGGCTCTGTCTCAAAAAAAAAGAAAGAAAAGATTTCTATAAATAACAATAAAAAAATGCATGATTCCTTAGACAGCTTGAAATACATGGTGATAGAAATACAAATATCTAGAAATTAGCTATCATGAACAGTCCACACAATAACTAGCTGTAGGCTTGCTTGTAATGCTTGTCCAGCCTGGAAAAGCTTTTTTGTTCTATCTGAAGATTTGGAGAATGCCTCTGGGGGAGGAGGTCAAGGGGAAAGGAGACAAGAGAATCTTGTAGGCTGCATCTTCCTCTTCCTCCAGTTCCTTCTCTCTTTTCGTCCCCCCTGCCCATGAAAAATTGAGCTGTGCCTCAGCAAAAAAACTTATGGCTTTAAAATGGAAGAGTGAAAGTCTAAAAAACAAATTTCAAGGTGGGATGGTGCCTGTGGCTCAGAAGGGTAGGGCACCAGTGCCATATGCCGGAGGTGGTGGGTTCAAACCCAGCCCTGGCCAAAAAAAAATAAAAACAAATTTCAAAACATATGCATAGTTAAGGGACTAGAAGACAATCTGAGCAATGGTTATGTAGGTGGTTTAATCATCAATAATTTTCTTCTTTATACTCCTCTGTTTTTTTTCAGATTTTCTACAATAATCATAGAATAACTTTTAAAGGAACATAGGTATCTTTAAAATCATTTTACAGAGCAAGAACTTAAAATATCTTAAAGAATTTTTATTTTAAACACAAATGGGTTTTCCTTATACACAGTATATAAAACTAAGTTTTTTTTTTGCAGTTTTTGGCCAGGGCTGGGTTTGAACCTGCCACCTCTGGTATATGGGGCCAGCGCCCTACTCCTTTGTGCCACAGGCACTGCCCTAAAACTAAGTTTTATACACTATCAAATCATATCCAATTAAGATAGTCCAGTTTCACAAACTTGGTTTTCATGCTAGCAAAACTAAAACTTACCAAGTAATAACAAATTACAACAATTTCATATGCTTGTGGAAGTGTTTAATATTAAGATTAATTTCTCCAGAATTCAAGAACTTTATGTTTACATACACATTTTTGCCAGAAGGAAAATATTTTTCCAGCTTTCAGTTTAAACTCGTATTTTATTTTACTTATTTTTTTTAGCTGGTATTTTACTTGTCAAATATACAGCTTAAAAAGCTATGTTTTTTTTTTAATCGCAATCATCTATATACAGATTAGCTGAAGCTAGAACTTTAACAATTTCAAATCAGAAGGAAAGTTTACCTGCAAGAGTTACGATTCCTTAAACTACATAATCATGAATAAGCCAGAAAGATTAGTTTGGGGGCAGAGAAAGGGCGTAATTACATAGATAGGAAACGTATACATCTGTGGATATAGATGCACTCATAAGTTTTTCTGTAGAGGATAACTACTGACTGAGCTAGAGAGAAATTAGTATTCTTGGTAAGACCTCTGAGGACTTGACTGGCTTTTCTTGAAAAGAAAAAGGGAATACTAAATGGTTAGGTAGTAAAAAAAAAACGTTTTGCACTGGCATGCCATTGTTCTCTAGAGGGTTATTGGGATGGTGCTCAGTGACCTCTCTAATGTCGCAGACAGCAGTGGCATCTGGATTAGTAGAGAAATTAACATGCAGAAGAGACTTCAAAGTCTCTACACACATCCAGAAAATTCTTTAACGTGTACGTGTACATGAATTGCAAGAATACCGAATTACAACTCTATGAAGTATCTCTCGATAGATATACGGCTTCCTTGTTTGGTGGGTGGCTGGCTGGACATAAGGAGATGCTGCCCCACCTGTAATTGTTAATGTCAAACGGATCTTTTGTCTAGCAGTTAGAATTCCAGAATCAAGACTTTTTCACTTTGATTAGAAGTACTAATCAAACATTTAAAATACTACCAAAAATAGATGTGATAAAAGAGAAGACGAGATAGGAACTAAAAGGAAGATGGAAAATGGAAGGACGGTGGGGGGAGGGGGGAAGGGGAAACACAAACAAAGGTAAAGGAGGAGGGAAAAGAAAACGTGAATTGAACGAGGGGACTAAACTGGAGGGCAATGGGAAGACTACATCTCCACAGGGCCCTTTCCCCTGTGAACCGTTAAAATAGGGACCTCATCCCATAAACAAGATGTAACCTCTCAGTAGAGAAAACTGTCCAACTTTCTTGCTTGTTAGGAGCTTCCTTCACACTGAGAGGGAATCTTTCCCTTCGTGGGTGGGTCTTACTGAGACTGAGAAGGAAGACAAAGTTGCTACTGGGGTGATATGTGATGATGAGGTTGCCATCTGTTATTTCTGGCCCAGTTTGGCTCAATCTCACCCTGTTAATGCTTGGAATTGGAAGACGTTCTTATTTCTATCCTGCCCTCTGTTCTAATTTTATGGGGTTGGGAATAGCTATGCTATGGCATGAATGAATACACAGAATTGATTCCAACAGACATTTTCTAATCTCTCCAGCAGATCACTTACTCATCTCTCCCCACCCTCTTTCCCCAGGTTATTGTATTTTTTTTCACAAGAGCAATTGGGAAGACTAATGAAAGCATATTGATCTAATGGAAACCTGTCACCATATAATGATCAAAACCTGCATTGAAACCTGAAAACATGAGCTTAAAAATCTTGCACTGTTTTATGGGGCAGCACCTGTGGCTCAAAGGAGTAGGGTGCTGGCCCCATATGCTGGAGGTGGTGGGTTCAAACCCAGCCCCCGGCCAAAAAAGGAAAAAAAAAATCTTGCACTTTTTTTCCTCTCTAAGCTTGTGCCTTCTCTTAATACTTGATGTCGTGGATAGTGGGAGATATTTTGCTGCAGTCACATGTTGTCCAGTGTTTGTCCATGTGTTATATGAAGGAGGGGCTTCATGTGTTGTAGCAGTGAAAATCAAAGAAACCCAACTTGTCCTGACCTTCCCTTTCTAAGTCTCATTAGCTCAACTTTTCTCCGTGTGAGATGATCAAAATTTGGGACTCCACAACACCCCTGTGTACCCCAAACTATTACTGACTCTATTTGTATCCTACCAGTATGTGTTAAACTTCAAGGTGCACTCTGTAAACTGATAAGTGGAGAAGGAAGGGAGTGGGGTGGGGAGTGAGGGAGATGTCTTGTGAGAAAACTTGTGAGTAATTCGGGCTGAAAGCTAAGCTGACCAGTTAACCAAAAGACCTTTGGTATTTAAACTTAATGAGTAACTGCGGGGGGG
>NW_003852397.1:4645510-4648356 GCF_000181295.1 Otolemur garnettii | reverse complement strand
TTTTTTTTTTTTTTTTTTGAGACAGAGTCTCACTCTGTTGGCCAGGCTAGAGTGCCCCTGCACCCAGCCCCTCATGAGTGTTTGAATCTGAATTTCCTATTTTTTTGTTTTAGCATCTGAAAACTGAGAATTCTTTTTTCTTCAATTTCGTAATAAGACAAAAATATATATTTTAAAAATAATCACTCAAGATTTGCCCATGCCAGATAGTAGGAACTTTTTCTCTCTTTTGATGAGTGGACATGAAATCCTAAAATAGAGTAATAATACTAATTCTAAAACAAAACAGCAATGACTATCCCTATTGAATTTTACTATGTGCCAGAAACTATGTAAAGTTTTAGCTCCATTATTTCACTTAATCCTAACATCCATCCTATAAGGTTTGGTAGTTACTGCCTTAATCCCATTTCCCAGATGGGTAAACAGAGCCCTATTTTAGAGAATAAAATTCTCTTGGATTATTGTACCGAGATCCATTCATTCACTTGTTCTATAATGTGTAGTCTGCCTGGACACTCAGCTGGCAGTGAGAGACAGAGGTGGCCACTGTCCTTATGAAGCTTACAGTCTGCCAGGGGATGGAATCTTTGCTCATTTTTGCTTAAATTACTGCAAAAATATCTAATTAGAGAAAAAAGAGTCTTTAACAAACTTGCCATGTTTATTTTTGAAAGTTGGGTCTTAGTGGTATGGCAATTTGGGGAGCTTTTAAGACAATTATAATTACAAGAGGCATTCCTTTTCTTCATTTTTCATAGCAGTTTTATTGAAATATAGTTCACATATCATAAAGTTCACTCTTTTGAAGTGTACAGTTCAGTGGTTTGAGTATCCTTGGAGTTGTGTATCCATTACCACTCTCAAAATTCAGGACATTTTCATCACTACAAAATAGAAACTTCATACCGGTTAGCAGTCACTTCCCAATTCTTCCTACCCTGAGCCCCTAGCATCTACAGCTAGTTTACTTTCTATGGGTTTGCATATTTTGGACATTTCAAACAATGACATTATGCACTATAGCCTTTCCCTTAACAGTGTTTCAAAGTTCATCCTGGTGTAACAGGTATCAATACTTCATTTCTTTTTATTGACAATAAATCTCCATTTTATGACTATAACACATTTTATTTATCTATCAGTTGATAGATATTTGGGTTGTTTCTACTTTCTGGCAGAAATTTGAATAATGCTGTTATGATCATTCATGTGTAGACTTGGACATGGAGGCACGTTTTCTATTCTTTTCTTGGGTATACATCTAGGAGTATGTCATGTGGTAACTCTATGTTTAAATTTTTGAGAAATTGCCAAACTCATTTCCAAAGTGGGTGTGCCATTTTAGATTCATGCCAGTGTATCCCCAAGTTCAGGGAATTATAGAATTATTTAATATAATGGTTCAGTACTGCCATTAACATCCAACTTCTTTCCTTTCTTCTGCTGTGTCACCTTAGCATGCCCATTTTTTCCTGTACATTTAAGTAAGATGGCTGCTGGAATTCTGGGCAGTCCATGTGGACCCCACAATGGTCAATGAAGAGGAGCCTTTCCCAGAAGTCTCTGTGTGTTTTTTGTTTCATTTCAAAATTGGCCTAGAATTGCATCACATGCTTAAATCAACCAATCACAGGGAAAAAAAAAAAAAAAAGAATTCCATGGATATGATTTAGTGGAAGTGAGATTTACTACCTTTCTAAATGGGACTTCTGCTAATAGTGAAGAAGTGAAAAATGAATGTTGAAGGGGCGGCTAACAGTGATTCTGTTATAGGATACAACATCAGGGGGAAAAAAAAGTAGTGGTGTAGTGGCTCACGCCTGTGTTCCTAACACTCTGGGAGGCGGAGCCTGGTGGATTGCTTGAGCTCAGGAGTTCTAGACCAGCCATCACAAGTGTGAGACCCTGTCTCTACTAAAAATAGAAAAACTAGTGTGTGTTGTAGCAGGTGCTTGTGGTCCCAGCTACTGGGGAGCTGAGGCAAGAGGATACTTGCTCAAGTCTGAGAGTTTGAAGTTGCTGTGAGCTATGATGTCATAGCACTCTATAGACCCAGGGTGACAGAGTGAGACTCTGTCTCAAAAAAAAAAAATTATTTTGAATTTTAAAATTGCTGCTGTTGAACTACTGAAACAACATTAATTCTATATGTTCAACCCAATAACTTCCAGTGCCATTTAGTTTGACAGACTGGGCTGAGGGGTGGGGAGAGAATAATATTGGTCCTAGGTTTTTTAGTTCAATCACTTAATATAGCTCATGAAGTGTGAATCACTTACAGTGATTGATACAAGTAAATCAGACTCCTGTGAGCAAGAAGAATTTGCATAATACAAGATCTTATTTGATTTCTTTATCTCTTTCTTGGCATATCTCAAATGTTAGGAAATATTTCCACAATTCCAAGGCCCAAAGCATTTGTCCTGATGCACATGCTGATGAAGCCTGTGGATGTTTTATTTATACAGACTTAGTTTGTTGAATTTTCATTTTGAACAATTAAATCACAAGAGTGCATTATTCTATTTTCATTAAAAAACATTTACAGATTTCAAAGACAGAGTGACTGTATGCTTTCCACTTTGGGGGTTTGTTCATCTAGGTAGACTTTGAGAAGTCTAAAATATTTAGTATAGTCTGAACGATATGATGCCTTGGCACTGTACCCAGGGTCATTATAGTGAAGTCTCCCTCACACAGCTATTGCTCAGCCACTCAGTTCTCTTCTGCAAGAACAAATACTACTGGAAGAAGTCCCACCTTTCCTTACAAATGGTGGGATACTTTACACAGTGTTCTGTCCCTTTTTGTTGTTTATTTACCTAACAGGCTATTTTGGAGAC
>NW_003852397.1:4642566-4644346 GCF_000181295.1 Otolemur garnettii | reverse complement strand
AAAATAAAATAAAATAAAATATTGATAGTATTTTAAGGTTTGCACTTTTCTATAATTAGCTCTGGTTCTGTTTACAACCAGAAAACAATAATCAAGCAGCTACTGTTGTCCTTGGGTTAGGAATCTCATTCCCTTGCATGGTATCTCTGAGGAGTGCCCTGTTAGCAAAGCTGGTTTTTAAGGAACCTCCCTTTGGTTCCATTTGAGGCTGAGCACCTGCCTTTCCCTTCCCAGTCCCTTTTTGTTGCTCTCAGAGGTGTCAAGGAGCTGGGGGCGGGGGCACAACTCATCTGCATAGTTTGGCAAATTTACCCAAACCAAAATTCCAATTGGTATATGTCTTACTTTTTTAAAAAATTACTCTGGCTTATTGATTTTACCAATCACAGTGGGGTTTCATCTTGTTTTCTGGCATTTCCACTGTGGTTTGTTTTTCACTAAGACCATTACAAATCTTTCTGAACCTCAAATGACTCTATCCAGAAAAAGTCCTGGTTATTTGCGAATAGTCTTCGTGTCCCCCAGGCAGTACATAGAGCTCAGCCTCAGATAGTGTATATGGAGCCTTTCCTTGGGGAGGTGACTGAGGTATCCAAGCCCCTGGCCTTGCTGTGCACTCACTCACATAAAGGCTGATAGCTGTTGCAGTTGCAATTTTCTCTCTAAACCCAACTTCTTTTGTGGACTCGCAGAGGCTTACATTCCCAAAAAGGTAATTTGAAAGTGGTGCTGAATTTAGATGCATTTTGCTAATTTGTTTTTATTATGCATAGAAATATTGGTATAAAAGGTGTTTCAATTATTTTCTAAGGGAGGGACCTATGTATTCTCTGCAGCCACAAAGCTTTTAAATGGAGTTATTTTTCTCGGCCTATAGTCGCTCTCCCTTTTAAGTACCCCAGCAGAAAAAGTAAGTTTACTGCTCCTCGCACAATGGGCCTCTTCACTTTTCAGGTTTGGGAGACCTGGGTGACCTACGAAAGTTAATTAGAAGGTTAACAAAGAGAAGACAGAGTCGAATCCATCGCCTCTCCTTCAGCCAAAGATGTCATCCATTAATTAGGGAAATCGTTAAGGTGGCCTTTATAGAATCCATAGAAAATCTGTCGTTGGCGGTCGACAGTTTTGATCAGATTTTCCTCTCTCCAATAATGCTATCCTTAATGGTACGAAAAGCATGAGGGCCGGGGTGGGGAGAGGGGAGAGAGGAGGGGGGAAAGGATGTGTTTCAGCAACAGTACAGTTAACCAGCCGCGGATGGTGACGGCTTTGATTCTCAGGCTGCCCCGCATACTTGCTCCATGATGTAATCCTTATTGAACCTGCAGGCCGAGGGAGCCGGAGGGAGGCGGGAGAAGCCGCTGCCACCGCCTCGCAGCCACAGGAGGCCCTGGGAGTTAATAGCGCCAGCCCCTGGGGTAGGCTGCGCCCTAGTCTACCGCGGGGCCCGCGGCTCGGCTGCGCTGCGACCCGGCCGGGCTCCGTGTGGGGGCGGCCCTCGGCCCTGCGGTGGGGCCCGGCGCTTTCTCAGTTGTTTTCGGGAGGATTCCTCCCGGTCACCCCAAATCGTCCCTGGCTTCTGTCTCTCCTTTCCTCCTGGTTCTCTGACACTGAAACACCAGTTCAACGAAGAAAAAGCTCCAGTCGGACCGGCTATTTGCTTTTAGAAGTCTGGATATTTGTTGGTGGCATAGACACGACCCCTCTGCCCTGCACCCTACCCCCTCGCCTCCTCTCATACTTATTTGAACTTAGAGCTTCTGATTTAGGCAGTATGTAG
>NW_003852397.1:4640472-4642371 GCF_000181295.1 Otolemur garnettii | reverse complement strand
CGTCTCCCCAAATGGCAACTTTACATATGGTGGAGCTTATTTTTGAAGCTACTTTGCAGGGTTGGTGCCTTGGTGTTTTGAGTTATCAGTAAATCTCTTTAAGGAAGTAGCATCTTTTAATGAGTTGAAGTTTTTGCATAGTTCTTCTTCATGGCAAGAGCTGGGACAATATAACACAGCACCCGTTTACCATGCAAAAATTTCCATGTGCTTTTTGTCCTCTCACCAGACTGATATTAAATGGATACGGTACAAAACCTCACCTAGGCAGTAAATGGCCATTTTGGTTTGCCTCTTTTCTCTTATGGCAGAATGGGTAATAGTTGCTGTCCCTCAGAGAAGAGGCAGATGTGTCACTCTCAACTCAGCAGCGCCAGCAAAGAGCCAGAACTACTGTTCTAAATCTACCCAGCTCCTTAGGAGGCAGGAGCTGCGGCAGAGGATTGCAGGAGGCCAAGAGTTCAAGGCCAGCCTAAGCAAAATAGCAAGAGTCCATCTCTAAAGATAAAATAAGGATGATAAAAAAAAAGAAATAGGCTTTAAAGACACTTTAGTAAAGACTCAGAAAGAGAACAGGATGATAGATGATTCCTCTCCCTCTTCTTAGAGAATACACAAATACGAAGGTACAAAATTTTGGTAGAAATATGGACATTAAAGGCCATTCTGGTGAGATCTCAGACAGCAATGAGGAACAGGTCAGTGGAAACTGGAGGAAAGACAATCCTTGTTATAAAGCCACAAAACTTGGCTGGACTGTGTTCTAATGTTTGTGGAAGGTAGAAATTATAAGCAATGAAACTGCGTATTTTTTTTCTAAACAAGGAATTGAAGAGAGGCTTTGCTCCTCCCTACTGCTTACAGTAAAATGTGAGAGGAGAGAAGCTGAAGAAGGAATTGTGAAACAAAAAGAATCAGAACTTGAAAAATTGGGAAATCCTAAGCCTATCCATATTTCAGAAAGTAAGGAAGCATATTCTGAAGAGAACTGTTTGTAAGGCCAGTCCTCTGTCCACGGGGTTATGGTGATCTGGGTCATAAATCAGACTTAGGAGAGGTCTGATAATTTGCCTGGGAGCTTCCTTATTGGGGACTTTACCAAAAGTGTAGTTTTTCTTGTACCTGTGGGAATTTAGAAATTTGCCATGTCAGCCAGGGCCCTGAATCCTTAACCTATAGTTAACTTTCTTTTTATTTTTTTTGAGACAGAGTCTCAAGCTGTCAGCCTGGGTAGAGTGCTGTGGTGTCGCAGCTCACAGCAACCTCAAATTCTTAGGCTTAAGCGATTCTCTTGCCTCAGCCTCTCAATTAGCTGGGACTACAGGTGCCTGCCACAATGCCCAGCTATTTTTTGGTTATAGTTGTCATTGTTGTTTGGCAGGCCTGGGCTGGATTTGAACCTGCCAGCTCCAGTGTATGTGGCTAGCACCCTAGCTGCTGAGCCTAACTTTTGTTTTCTTAACCATAGCGTTAGTTGATAAGGGGCATCTATTTTGGTTTCTCAGATCACAGAATAGTAAAAGTGTGGCAGAGTGAAAATTTAGTAATGAGATTGATGTGGGTATGAACCATGGATCCAATCAGCCATCTCAGTAGAAGCCAGAATAGAGGTGGGATTATACTAGCAAAAACACTGCTAACTGGGAGAAAACTGGACAGAATGAAGGAAGGCTGTGCACATGTGTTATCCTTCAAGAAAAAAGAATGACTTGAAGCCAATTTAGAGATCACTGGGGCTGTCATTTCCATCGCAAGTCTGGAGGGAAGCTGTTTTCTTTTCAGTTTCAGAAGTCAAGACTCTTTTTTTTTTGAGACAGAGCCTCAAGCTGTCACCCCTGGTTAGAGTGCTGTGGCATCACAGCTCATAGCAACCTCCAACTCCTGGGCTCAAGCAAGTCT
>NW_003852397.1:4634275-4639401 GCF_000181295.1 Otolemur garnettii | reverse complement strand
TTTTTTTTATTGTTTTGTTTTAGCAGGCCGGGGCCAGGTTCGAACCCACTAGCCCTGGTGCATGTGGCTGGCGCCCTAACCACTGAGCTACCAGTGCCCAGTCTGATCTCAAACTCTTAAGCTCAAAGGATCCTCCCCACCTCACCTCCCAGAGTGCTAGGATTATAGGTATGAGCCACTGTGCCAGGCCCTACCATTGTACTTTTGAAGTGCCTAATTTGTCTAGTTTCATGAGTTTATAGCTAAGAGAGGAATTTTGCCCCAGGATGGTATATATTTGCCCCATACCTTGAGTCTCACCTATACCTGATTTAGATGATATTGAGATGAGACTTTGGACTTTAGAGTTGATGCTGCAATGAGTTAAGATTTGTGGCTACTGGGATAGAATGCGTGTATTTGTGTGTGAGGATATGAATTTGGGGGGGCTAGAATTTTATGGATAGAATGTGTCTCCCCAAAATTCATATGTTGAAGTACTAACCCCCAATGTGACTATATCTGGACTTTGGGTTTGTAAGGACTGGTACATTTATAAGAAGAAGAAAGGGTATCTAAGCTCTCTTTCTGTCATGTGAGGACACAGTAAGAAGGCAGCCACTTACAAGCCAGGAAGAGGGCCCTCACCAGAAATGGAATCAAGTGGCTCTTTGATTTTGTACTTCTCTGCTTTCAGTACTGTGAGGAAACACATTTCTGTTGTTGAAGCTGCTTAGTCTATGATATTTTGTTATGCAGCCCTAGCTGACTCATACAAAAACCATATAAAGGAGATACTAGTCACCGCCCCCACCTTAGCCCTTTCTAAAATAGTCCACCCTGGCTCACTGTCCCAGCCACCCCCTGGGCCACATACTCCCTTGCTCTCTGTTGATTGGGCAGGGTGAGCACCTGACTCAGAATATTCCATTCATAGGTCCTTGAAATATTCTCCCCTTAAAATCCACAAAGTAGGTCTTTGTTTAAGTTATTAATGTCTTCTTTTGAATTGTGTGTTCTCTGGGGATAATTCATGTTAGAAAGAGTTAACTTGATTGGATAATTTTTTTTTTTTTTTTTGCAGTTTTTGGCTGGGGCTGGGTTTGAACCTACCACCTTTGGCACATGGGGCTGGCACCCTACTCCTTTGAGCCACAGGTGCTGCCCTTGATTGGATAATCTTAATATCCACCTAAAAAGTTGATTGTAACAGTAATTTTGAGGCTGGGCGTGGCAATCTCAGCAGTTTGGAGGCAGAGGCGGGTGGATTGCTTGAGCTCAGGAGTTCAAGTTCAAGGCTAACCTGAGCAAGAGTGAGATCCCGTCTCTAAAAAATAGGCGAGCATTGTGGCAGGCTCCTGTAGTCCCAGCTACTTGGGAGGCTGAGGCAAGAGAATTGCTTAAGCCCAAGAGTCTGAGGTTGCTGTGAGCTATATCACAGCACTGTACCAAGGGTGGCAAAGTGAGACTGTCTCAGAAGAAAACAAAACAGTAATTTTGAAGCCTGAGACATTTCCACAAAGGACAGGCCTAGGAAGGGTTGTAGTAGTTAGGACCTTTCAGGAGCAAAGGCTAGTGTTGGGGTGTAGGATTCCTATGGGAGGACAGAATAAGAAGTGAAGGGCCAGGCATGGGGGCTCAAACCTGTAATCTCAGTATTTTGTGAGGCTGAGGTAGATTGCTTGAGGCCAAGAATTTGAGAGCAGCCTGGGCAACATAACAATACCCCCATCTCTATAAAAAAATAAAAACAATTAGGTAGGCATGGTGGCACACACCTGTAGTCCCAGCTACTTGGGAAGCTGATGCAGGAAGATTCCTTGAGCCTGGAAGTTTGAGGTGACAGTGAGCTATGATTAAGTCACTGAACTCCAGCCTATGCAACAGAATGAGATCCTCTCTCAAACAAAACAAAACAGAAGAAAAACAAAAAACAAAACTGAAGTGAGGGAGGACCATGGGAGACTGAAGAATATAAGACAAACCTGGCCTGCATTCCAAGTTCCTCCAAAACTTTTGATCAAATAAAACATCTACCCTCTCCCATCCAAATCATCCTGAGGGCAGCCTCTGTCGTAACTGTGCTAATCCAAGCAAATTTGATTGTAAGGATAAAAGGCCCTTTGAAACTTACTTATGTATTGGGGGGAGGGATGGTAGTTATTGGGTGGATACAGAAGAAATACGGCCAGCCTTCTTGGGAAACTACAGCTATTTCCCCCTATCTCCAGCCTTCTTTCTTTCAGGCTCTGTGGCTTCTTGAACTAGCTTCCCTGGGCAGGCGTACTCACCCTCTGCAAAAGCGTTCTCAGTCATCATGGACAGCCATGGACCTGCCAGGGGGTTTAAGTCATCAAGCTTTTACTGAGGAATTCACACTGAAAATTCCTATTTATATTGTTAGAAATAGACAAAAAGCTTTATTTTTTTTCTATTTTAAACCCTAAATAATTAGATTCAAATTTGGATTAATGGGTACACTGGAGAATGAAGTATTCTGACTCATAAGTGCTTTTAAATGCTTAAAAAAAAAAAAAAACTTCTGCGCCAGAAAGTATTTGTATAATGTTTACTTTCCTCTTTTTGTAAACACAATGACAATATTTACAGTCTTTTGGTGATGTGTGAATCATGAGTTTAAATAAGAGTTCCCATGGAAGAAATCACAGAAAGAAACGAAAACAGTACTGGGTTTATGGGTCAGAACCCCTTAGCCCCGTTGTGACATCAGAGGAGCCTCGGCATGTCACTGAACCTCTATGAACCCCACTTTCCTGATAGAGGAAGAAATGGAAGTGGTTATACTTGTCATTACTTTGTATCTGCAGGGTAATCACCTTAAATTTCTATGTGAAATTAATTAGTAAACTGAAATTTTAAGTGATTATTTCTGTCTCTCACATGTAGGACTAGCCCTATAGATATTTGCTGAATGATTTCTGCAGGGCTAATGCTCTCTGTGCACAAGGTTTAGGAAATCAGGCTGCATCTGTACAACTTCCAAATCGTATTTTGAAAAACTAAGATTATTTATTTATTTGAGACAGAGTCTCACTCAGTTGCACCAGGCTAGCTCACAGCAACCTCAAGCTCCTGGGCTCAAGTGATTTCACTGCCTCAGCCTCCAAAGTAGCTGGGACTACCAGTGCCCGCCACAACACCCAGCTAGCGTTTCTATTTTTTTTTTTTTTTTTTAGCTGACCCAGGTCAGGTTCGAACCCGCCACCCTTTGTGTATAGCTGGCTGATTTTTTTTTTTTTTTTTTTTAGTAACGATGGGGTCTCATTCTTGCTCAGGCTGGTCTGGAACTCCTGGGCCTCCTAGTGTTAGGATTACAGGCATGAGCCACCTCGCCCAGCCAAGTTTAGTTTTTGGTTTTTTTTGAGACAGAGCCTCAAGCTGTCACCCTGGGTAGAGTGCTGTGGCATCACAGCTCATAGCAACCTCCAACTCCTGGGCTCAAGCGAGTCTCCTGCCTCAGCCTCCCAAGTAGCTGGGACCACAGCGCCCACCACAACAACACCTGGCTATTTTTTTGGTTACAGCTGTCATTGTTGTTTGGCAGGCCCTGGCTGAATTTGAACCCGCCACCTTAGGTGTATGTGGCTGGAGCCTTAGCCACTTGAGCCACAGGCACTGAGCCCCAAGTTCAGTTTTTTAAATACTAAATTATTCCTGTGAATTCATTAGCTTTTTCTTTCACAAAATGAGACGTAAAAAACCCCAATCAGATAAATTGAGAGTTTGGTTAATGGGGTTTAGGTTTAACTGATCTACTATTATAAAAGAAAGTCATTAATAATTTTTTAAAAACTTATTAAAAAATATTTGCCTAGGCCAGTGGGGGTACATAGTTGAGCAGTTCCTGCCCTCATGGAGTCAACAATCTGGTTCTTGAAACATCAAAATGTCATTGGTGTGGCTTAGTACCCGTAGCACAGTGGTTATGGCATTGGCCACATATACCAAGGCTGGCAGGTTCGAACCCAGCCAGGGCCAGCTAAGCAATAATGACAACTGCAACAGAAAAATAGCCAGGCATTGTGGTGGGTGCCTGTAGTCCCAGCTACTTGGGGGCTGAGGCAAGAGAATCCCTTAAGCCCAAATGATTCTGTGAGCTGTGAGCTGTGAGCTGTGAGCTGTGATGCTGCAGCACTCTGCTAAGGGTAACATAGTGAGACTCTGTCTCAAAAAAAAAAAAAGGCATTGGTGAAATCCCCACTTCCCCTATGGATTTTCTCAGTCCCTGCAAATGTCACTTTTGACCAGAGCTCAGGAGGAAGTGGGGGAGCAGAACAAACACCAGGGTCTAGCAGTCCAGAAGAAGATTGAGGCCTACACACAAATCCCACATAAAGATTTTCAGATCACTGCCCTTTTCTGGGTGTAGGGGAGGACTTTTTTTTTTCCCCCTTCAAGGGTGGAACATCCTCAGTGATCTTGTTTTTTTAATGGTATCCAAATGCCATGTCATGGCTTAACTTCAATCTGGTCATAGCTAATACTTTTTGAGACCCTACAAAGGGTCTGTGCTGACTCTTTCGCTGTTTTGTCTTTAATCTTTGTAACAACTTTGGAAGGTAGATAGTATTATCCTCCTCAGTCTGCAAGGAAATTGCAGCTTGTACAGGATGTGGCCAAGGTCACAACAGGTGGTTACAACAGACTAGATCCAGTTCTGTTCTACTTGAGTGCTTGCCCTCTTCCTGCCAAGCCAGGCAGGGCCTATATTCTTTTCTAAAGAGAACAGTAGGAACCTTGTTTCTCTATCTGTTCCCATAATGGAAGGAAAATGCACACGTTTTTCTACGTATCAAGTAGTAATATAATAATAACTAATATTAATTGAGCAATTACTATGTGCCAGACATTATTCTAAGGTCTTTACATGTGTTAATCCATTTAAGTCTCATAAACCTATGAGAGGTTACTTTTATTATTTATCTATTATTTTAGAGATAGAAAATGATACACAGGGAAGTTGAGCAATTGGTCCAAGATGGCTCAGCTAGCATATGGCAGAGGCAAAGTTTACAGCCAAGTTGCCTAGGACCAGAGCTTAAAAATTGTCACTTTATCCCAAAGAAGTACACTATTTTAAATGTTTATTACAGTTTTCTTTTCTTTCTTTCTTTCTTTTTTTTTTT
>NW_003852397.1:4621206-4633183 GCF_000181295.1 Otolemur garnettii | reverse complement strand
GCCGGTTGAGCTATAGGCGCCGAGCCTATACTCAAGTTTTCAATCTTCACTCCCACTGCCTGGCTATTTGGGAAATTGTACAGGGTCATCACCAATTGGGCACCAGTCCCTGTGGCTCTTCTGGGGACACAGCAGAGGTGGAAGGCAGCAGGAAGGTGTTGGGCTAACGGGCTGATGGATTCGAACCTTGGTCCATAGATGTCTCACCCAAGAAACACACATAGAGATCTCTCAAGCAGGTGATGTCCTCTACTATAAACCTCTCTTGTGCCTGTGAATTACTAAGGGCGTTTGATAACTACCTGTTATATAAATTAAGTGCACAAAATGTAATTACTAATGTTCTACTTTTCCCCTGTCTTTGCCTTCTCATAGGGAAAAGTTTCCACGGCAGTTGGTTTGTATAAGCAAAAAACCAAAAGTAAATTAACAGGTCACACACCAGCAGCCAAGACAAAATCAGGAAAACATTTTCTAATCAGAAACTGCAAAGAAATCAAGGCTTTTACATAATAGCAAAATTAGGGTTTGGTCGGTGGTATTCTTTCAACCAACTTTTCACAAATATTTTCTGGAACAGGCCCAAGGAATGAATGCTAATTTAGCCTATTCTTTTTCAGATGTTATTGAATTTACTTGTTTAGGTTTCTGCCTTCCCCACCTTTCAAGTGGGAGAAACTTCTGGGTTGCAGTCTTAGCTGTCACAGGGTACATAGTTTCGGTATTTCAGCTACTTTGAGACCCCCTTCTCCAGGAATCTCCACAGCTCTCAGGCCTTTCATCTACTGCTACTCTCTCCCCCACCCCTGAGAAATTCCTCATCAACTTCCACGGCTCTGCACCCCCAAACACCAAAGTTACCATCCTATGAAAATGAATGACTCTCAGCTGGCAAGTTGGCTCATGCCCCTAATCCTAGCACTTTGGGAGGCCAAGGTGGGTGGATCAGCTGAGCTCAGGAGTTTGAGACCACCCTGAGCAAGAGCAAGACCCCCATCTCTTAAAAAAATAGTCCAGTGTTATGGCAGGTGTCTATAGTCCCAACTACTTGGGAAGTTGAGGCAAGAAGATCACTTGAGTCCAAGAGTTTGAGGTTGCTGCGAGCTATGACACTGTGGCACTCTATTGAGGGTGACTACATGAGACTCTGTCTCAAAAAAAAAAAAAGAAAGAAAGAAAGAAAAAGAAAAGAAAATTAATGCCTCCAAATTACCTAGGGAAGAGATCAACTGTACTCTCTGAGAGGAATCTGGTTAGAGAAAATATAGGGGGAAAGGTCTAGAACCCTTGACTGAAATCACTTAGGATTGTACTAGCTGATATGGAGCTGACACAACAGACTGACTGAGGGATTCCTGAGTCATGAGAATGAGAAAAGATGGGCAGCGCCTGTGGCTCAAGGAGTAGGGCACTGACCCCATTTACCAGAGGTGGTGGGTTCAAACCCAGCCCAGCCAAAAACTGCAAAAAAAAAAGAGAATGAGGAAAGATAGCTTTTGTCATCTGGGGCTCAGGAAAAGATTTGGGAATACTCATGTCAGGTTGGAGCAAAAAGTCTCTACAGACACGTTTGTTCCCATGATAGCCTCTAGACAGCAGGCCTCTGGCTGGGCATTTAGCCTGAAGACAGAAAACCATCTCCACAGGGAAGACACAGCTTGCCAAACAGTCCCTGCCACTGTCTGGGCGCCCTGCTCTCCCCCTTCATCCTCTCAGTTCTCCCTGGCAGGCTGGCTGGCTAACTTTGCATCAGGGTTTTATGACTATTAGCGTCTCTGCCTGCTCCTACAGGTTAAAAGTGTATCAGATGAAGGCGCTGCCAGGGAAGGTGAGAAGCCTGTCTCTGTCCTTTCAATCCTTGAATAGAAGTGTAGAGGCAGTTTTCAAAGAGGAATTTGATTTGGATGTAGAAACTTTTAAAACAAAAGTCTTACTTTCCTCTCTAAGAGATTCTTTTCCCTCCACTATGTCAGAGGCTAAGTACTGTGGTTTGGAACACGCAGGAACGTGCCCCCCGCCTCACTGGCAGTCTCTGCTCTTGTACTCACGTTTCATCCCCAAGGATGCAGGGGGCCTCTAGAACAAGAGTCCCACAGTCACTGCACAGTAAAGTTTGGTGAGTAGCCAGCAGTCTGGTGGGCCCTGTCTTGCCATAAGTGGTTCTTTAGCCTGGTTCTCTGTGGGAATCAGAGTCTGCGTGATTTCTGCCATGGCTTCCCAGAATCTAGTTGTCCCGTCTCCAAGTGCAGCCTTCTACGTGCTGTAAGAGAATGTGGGCATCTTTGAAACAGGCTTCTTAGAGCAGGAGCATAAGCAGCCAAGTGTGAAGGGTGTCAACAGCAGTGGCACGCCCTTGGGGAAGATGTGGGACTGGCTGGGCCCTGGGCCAACTGCTACAAGAGACAGGGAAGTTCTCCAAGATGCAGCTTGCTCCCGGATCTTCATCATTTTAAAGTAGTGCCTTCCTCCCTGGTCCTGCCCTGTCCCCATGGCATGCACTTTTTTCCATACATTAATGTATTACTTCAAAATCAAGTCTTTCTCATGAGAATGGTATTTCGTCTTCACATTCCACAGATTAAGTAGCATTGTCCCCATTTTATCCATGAAGAAACTAAGGCTTCAGAGTGGTTAACTAACATATTCCTCAAGGGGAAGCTATTAGTACTGGCAAGGACAAGAAGTGTCAGGTCTCCTGATTTTAAGTTCTTTCCCCTGTACAGGGAGAACCTCTGTATTTGTAGGTTCTGCATCTATGGATTCAACTAATCACAGATCAAAACCATTCAGAGGCTGAGCTTGGTGCTCACACCTGTAATTCTAGCACTTTGGGAAACGGAGGTGGGAGGATGGATTGGGCTCAAAAGTCCCAGACCAATCTGAGCGAGAGTGAAACCCTGTCTCTCCAAAAAAATAGGAAAAGTTATCTGGGGATGGTGGTGCATACCTGTTGTCCCAGCCATTCAGGAGGCTGAGGGAGGAGGATCACTCGAGCTCAGGAGTTGAGGTTTCAGTGAGCTCTGATGATGCCACTACACTCTAGCCAGGGTGATAGAGTAAGACCCTGTCTCAAAAAAATTATTTGGCAGAAATTCCACAGAGTTCCAAAAAGCAAAAGTGGATTTTGCTGTGCTGAATAGTACACTGAACCCACTAGAATGAAGTGATATGTAAGCATTTTATTAGATATTATAAGTAATCTAGAGATGATTTAATATATATGGGAAGATATGCATAAGTTATACACAGTACACTGCCATTTTACATCAGGAAATGGAGCATCCTTGGATTTTAGCATCCAAGGGTGGGTCTTGGGACCAATCTCCTATGGACACCAAGGGATGATGATTGTACTGTATTCCTAGCATCAATCAGGTTCTGCTGGGAATTCAAAGACACTGAGACTTGGATTCTGCCATCCTGGTCTTCACAACCTGGTTAGCCAGAGTGAAGAGGTAAGGAAGGGCTTGGTGGTGTGTTTAGTGAATTATTGCTTCATTCATTGATTCACCTCAAGCAAATTGGCTTATTGAATATTATATGCCAGACACTGGAACAAGAGTAGAGGAACACAGAGATGAAAAGGACACAGTCTGTATTCTCCAGAAGTTCTAGACAAGAGGCTTCACTGCTCAAAACTGTTCAATGGCTTCCCATTGCTTCCAGGGCAAAATCCAAAATCCCTGGGGGGGCTCACAGGCTGTTTGAGTCTGTCCAAACTCACTCTGCTCCAGCTGCCCTCGGCTTACCTCAGTTCCTCCGTCGGACTAAACCATCCTTCCTCAGTGTCTGTGCACCCTGGGATGGCTTTAATGAAGTGTCCTTTCCATGTGGTCTTGAAGAACATACAGGTTTTCAAGCAGAAAGTGATTGGGGTGGGAGGTGGAATTGGAGGGAGAGAAGTTTGAGTGGTGGTTGTGGTGGGCTTATGAGGGTAGCCAGGGAAGTTTCACAAAAAAGGCAAAAATGACATTCCATAGCTGAGCTCGGCTGGGAAGCCTGGAGATGGGCAGAGGATGTCAGGAGGAGAACTCTGGGAGTATGAGGAGGAGCACATGAACAAAGTTGGGGAGCTGGAGTTATCAGGAGGGGCTGAAGTGCCACCCTAGAGACAAGCTAGGAGTCAAAGGGACAGGGAGGTGTGGGAAAGTTGGTGCTTATGGGATGGGGTGGCCTGTCCAGGCGAGTGGGAGCTCTGAACTCCAGTCACAGCTCCAAGACTTGCTTTGTTATCTTGGACCAGTCACTCTGTGAGGAAGATGGAATAGATAATGTGTTCCTTAAAGGTCAGGGGATGACAGAGAGTTGCAGAAGCCAGGATGGATGCCAGGCCCTAGAGGAGAAAAGGAAATGCCAGGGGAATAGAGAGAGCCCAGGCAGTGTGCTGGCATCTCTGCAGGACCCTGGGAAGGACTGGAGGCTACAAGGGGAAGCCAGGGGATAAGGGGCTTGCCAGGGATGGTGGGGTGCAAGCAGCCCATGGTTCATTGGAGTCTCACCAGGACCAGACAAACCCCAGCAGAGTTTTCTAAAACAGCTTGACTTTTCCTCGCTCCTACCCTGATCTCAAGTTCTAATATTGGGGCACCGGGCCCACCATCAGGAGAGAAGGCTGCTGTGGTCAGTAAAACTGAGGCCAGGCGGGAAGTTTTCAAAGAGGAGGGGGGAGGGCAAAGAGCTGAAGGGGCTTTTTGGACTGTCCAAGTGACAGGACAAGCCCCTCACCCAGTTTTTTGTCACTCCAAACCCCATTCTGCCTTATGGATGTCACTTTTTTTTTTTCTTTTTTGGATCTTTTGGGAAGGAGCAAAGCGAGGGAGGTGGGAAGAGACTTTTTTTTCTTCACATGAGCCCTCAGAATTACAGTTCACAAACTATTCAGTAAACTGACCGGCCTCAACCTCCCCTTCAGCGGCCTAATCTAAGGGGTGGATCTATGTGTTTTGTTGCTTGTCAGAAACAATCGCTGCGCGGCCCATTACATTTACAGCACGTCGCCCTTTAATTGGTGTAACACGCTGAGGCCTGAAAGGAGGAGAGGCCCACAAAAGCGCCCGTGAATGAGCCTTGACTCACACAAAAACACTCTGCAGAAGTTCAGAGCTGGCCACTAACAAGGAGGTAGGGAGTTAGTTTGAAAAGGGGGTGAAGTTCAGAAATGTGTCACCTTGAGGAGCCTCCCATCAAAGCAATGGTCGCATTGACAAGCTGCAAAGAAAAAAAGTTAAACCTTCAGGGTTGCAGACTTGTCTGCTGGATTTATTCTTAAACTTGAGGAGGAGAAAGGAGAAGGGAGAGTCTTTTTTTCCTTCTCCACTCCCCCACCCGTCTCTCTGCTCCCCTTATTTACTTCAGAGAGCCATAAAGAAGTCGGAGGGGGAAAAAAAACATACCTCCCACCCCCCTGCTAAGATACACAATTTAAAAAATAAATGTAGAAAAAGTCAGGCTGAATGCAGCTGCCTTAGGCTGCTACCGCTGATTTCAGCCTCTGCGGGAATGACGATTTGTCTCTGCCCTCTTGTGCTGTCCCCTCCCCAGCTTCCTAGGCGACTCCTAGAGTCCCAGGGCGGTGGCCTCTGCGGCCTAGGCCCGGCTCAGGGCGAGCCTGGAGCCTGCGCAGCCGCAGGCGGCGAGGGTGAGGGCTTGCGCGCTGGTCCCACATCTCAGAGGCGACTGGGGCGCGCCACTCTGAAGCATTTGTGAGTAGGGATCCGCCCGCGCACCGGTCCTGTTCAGATGGGTTCTGCGTATGGGCGCCCTGTCCCTGCCCAGGAAGGCTCCACTTTCCCCACTCCTGCCTGTAACACCCAGAGAAGACCAGACACTGGTCCACGCTTCGGGTCCAGCTTGCAGAATGAGGCGCCCCTACAAGCCGAAACTGGCTTGAGCGGGCAGGGGCGGAGGTGGCGACCTGGGAGCATCTTCCATTGCCTGGACTTCAGTACGATGGGCTCGACCCTCTTGCACTTTTTCCTCGCTCCAGATGCCCGGCATTTACCCAGTGGTGGTGGTGCAGGGGTCGACCTCCTTCGGCTCCCTCTCCAGCACCCTGCCCCTAGCCCTTCCTCCGTGGGAGTCCCTGGCCACGCCTGCGCCAGGGTGGATAACCGCGCGTCCACTTCACTGTGCGCTCCCGAGCGCCCCAGACACCCTCTTCTGCCTGCACCCTCCCCGCCTTTGTCTCGCGACCGGACCTCCGCCCCTCGCGCTGCTCCTGTGAACCGGCTGCCCGGTGCGAAGGCGGGGGCACCTTTCAATGCAGCGCCGCAGCTCCCTCCAGATTTGTAATCCGCCAAAAAGCTGCTGATTGCTGCAATCGTTACTTTTCATTAAAAAAACTTAGAAGCAATTTGGGAGAACCCTTCTCAATGAATACATTTACCCCCGAACGGTCTTTATTCTCCGCCTCCACTTGATGAGTTTCTCTGGCACGAATCCGTTCTTACAGGCACAGAATGGGCAATCCCTTGATCCCCGTCAATTGTCATCCCGAGTCGGGGCCACTTTGACCGCCAATAGTGGGGAAGTCAGAGCTAATCCTCAGAAGGAATCACGGGAAAAGAAAAGCAACAATAACCAAGTCAAGCGTAAAAAATGAAAGAGAAATCTCTATTATCACTCCCTACATTTCCCAGCTATGTACTGAAAAAATCA
The DNA here is from genome assembly GCF_000181295.1 of Otolemur garnettii. Lineage (NCBI taxonomy): Eukaryota > Metazoa > Chordata > Mammalia > Primates > Galagidae > Otolemur > Otolemur garnettii. The sequence goes on along the minus strand of NW_003852397.1, from coordinate 4,626,526 downwards.
GCTCGCTTGTCATTCGAGTCAGACACCCGCCCAAGAATATGGGGTCGTGGTGGGTTGGTAGACTCACACGACGTAAGGAGCGATATTTGAGAACGAAAGGCCTCTCTGCTGCCTCTGCCAAATCCCCCTCACATCCGCCATAACCATTAAATACAGACTGACTTTATTCTGTATGGGGAGGCCCAGGGGTGGGTGGCGAGGGAGCCCCCAGCTGTGCACGGATACAAAAAATCCCCGGAGAGAAGGATGGGGGTGGGGTGTCGATGGTAAAGAAACTCGCCTCCTGCTCAGAGCCCAGAAGGCGACTTGGCCAAGCCCGCTCCGGTTCTGCTGCAGCGCTGGGCGCCCCCTCCGCCCTCTGACCCTGACCCCCACAACCCCGCGGGGCACGCGGCCTCCGATGCTGGGTCACCGCGTGAGCGCAGGTGCGCGGTACCCACGCGCGCGCGGGGTCCGTGGGCCTGGGCAGGTCGGAGCACCAGCGGCCCAGGCGCTGCGCCGAGGGTGGGGTGCGAGGCCCGCGGAGCTGCGGAACACGCACGGCCAGACCTGTGGCAGCGTCTGCCGCTTTCCGGCTGACATCTGCAGTTATCAGACGGAGGCCTGGATTCCGTTCTGCGGCAGCCAAGAGAGGGGGCCAAGTTCTAAACAGGCCGAGGTGCATACAGCGGGCTGCGGGGCCGGATTCCAGGCGCGGCCACCGCGTCGCCGGGAGGGGTGGTCCCCGCAGCCTCGCGCACCCTCTGCCCCCCACAGCCCCAGAATAAACTTGGAGGTCCGGAGGTGCTCCGGGGCCCGCGGCCGCGGGGTCCACAGTCCCTGCCTTCCCGGCACGGATGTGAAAGGGTGGCCGAGGCCTAAAACCCACACATCCGGGAACTTCTTTTATTTTTAGTGCAGAAGAGGCTTATTTTATTGTCTTTTAAAAATGTTTTCTTATTGACTCCTTGTTTTAGTGTTCATGAAGAAAGATACTTCCAGGAAGAGAGGGCCGGGCCACAGGGCGAACGCGCGGTCGTGGCTGGTCCGGCGGCCTTTCCGCGTTCACTTCTCTCATCACGTGAAAAAGGCGCAATTGGGATGCCCTTGTGGCTTCTCTCATTTTCCGCGGGTGGGTTGAAGTAGCCTCTCCCGGCCGAGAGGTGAGGCTGCTGTACCTACCGCTTGCGGGGCGGAGGGGAAGGGCCACGTGTGGCTCTAAGGCTCTCCTGCGCCTCGCCCGACCCCTACCCGGCTGCAGCTCCTGCCCACGCCAGGCGCCCAGCGCCCCGAGTCCAGTCTCACCGCAGCACCTGCTCCCTCCTCAGCCCTCCCCACAAAACCCTGGCAGCCTGCGTGCTTCTGCCTTTAGGGAACATCTCCGGTTTGTCACTTCCCGCCCTTGGGCCACACACACATCACACATTACCTACACTAGATATCATTCGCACTAATGTGCACACACGTGTATAACACACATTTACACAAGAGCAGACTCACTTGTACACACATGCACACGCAAACATTCTTGCGCCCCCCGCCACACTCCCGCGCGCTCTCACTAAACAAGCCCGTGCCCTTGGGTGTCCACAGACTGGCTCTGTCCGAAATGGCAGGTCAGGTGGGGGCCGAGGAGACTAGAATGAGCCATCCAGATTGGGGTAGCAGACTTTGGCCTTGAGCCTGGGCCTGGGCCTAGTTCAGGGATCCTCATCTGGGCAAACGCCCCAGCTTCCCCGGGTCTGCGGACGCTGCGCAGGAGTTGGGGCTGCCCCAGTTACACCAACTAGACCAGAGCCGGTGGGAGGACTAGGCGGCGGGACCTGCTTACCTAGGTACCAAAGACTAGCTCACGTGCCCCCTTAGTGGGTGTGGGCAGGACGCCCTCCCTTGGCCGCCAGAATGGGGGTGGGATGGTCAGGGAAGAAGGCAGCCTACCCGAGTGACCCCCATCCCCGCCCAGGTTGGGTTTCCCGGGCCTGGCAGAATGGTGTAGACTAGAACTAGGGAAGGCGTGATTGTCGCCTTCTACAAAGCCAAAGAGCTTTCAGTCCTGCCCCAGATTTACATAAACGCGTCTCTGCTTGGTCCGCGGTCTGGAAAGGGTGCTTGCAGAGAGGGCGACACTCTGCAATCCTAATTAGTGATTTTTGTCCCCTTGTTACTGGGCTCAGCATCTCATGCAAATGAACTCTTCATTTCAGCCACATTACCCCAGCTCCAGAATTAACTGACTCTTATCTTTAATGATATGCTGCTGAAGTTCTCCAAGCCCGGCTAGCTTTTTATCTTGATTACTCTAATCAATAAGAAATGATAGAGTAGAATTATAAACTCTATTGGCTTTTAAATGTTGCCGACAAGCCCTCTAGATGCCATTCCTGTTCATTGTTATTTATTAAAATGATCCTCAGCCTAACAGCAGATGCAAATAGGCGAACGAGGAGAATTAGCCTTGGGACTCTTCCCAGCCAGTCCCTGACACCACGGCCCCCAGTTGCAAGGAAAGATTCCTCACTGTTTGAGCTTGAGAAGGTGAAAAAAATATTTGTTTAAAAAAATCTTTAAAAGAAAATTGCTTTTATGAAGGCACCAGAGAAACAGAGAAACAAATTAAGAGACACCAGACCCTCACTCCATCTAGTCTTAAAGGCAGAAGTTTTGAAAAAGGCACTTTGAAATATAAATCTGTAACACGCACACAGGTATCCTCTACTTCTCTGCTTCCCACCCCATCGGGGTGCATACCCTTTCTGCATACCAACATCTGTAGACTTTTGAGTCTGTATGTGTTTATACTTTGAGAGAGATCTCAGGAAATGCAATTGTCCTCATTTAGCTCTCCAGGGAGAAAAATGGAGCTTGAATCGCTTCATTTGTGAAGAAGGTACATTGGACTCTAGTTGGTCGGTAGGTGGTGGTTGGCCAGGGCTTCACAGCGCCTCTAATGGGAAGTTGTTGGGCTCCCAGATGTCCAGCACTAGGTGTGCAGAAATCTGCAGCCTATCCCCCTGGCTCCCGTAGTCCATCACCCACATTCACCCAAGGTGGTCGAACCCCATGACCCTCCCTGTCACACCGTCCTCACGGACCAAATTTGAACGGTCTGTTTTCCCAATAGGTAGGAAAAGAGGGTGTGGGGCGTTTCTTCTTACAGTTTGTTGAGAGTGAAAGGTGTTTGTGTAGTGAGATTGGGGCTGAGGTGGATCAGAAACATCCCTCCGCACCCTAGACCAGCTAAGTACCCGCCCAGCCTCCCAGCCTCTGCTCTGTGTTTGGTCCTTGGTAGGGTAGGAGCTTTCAGGGCACCCCATGAAGGCCAGGGTCTGCAGAGAACACCTGGTCGTCATCTCTCTTCAGAATCGTGTACGAATTTCACTAGCTTTCGTTTAGATCCTAAAAACACCTATTAAGATCCTACTCTGCATGAGGCACTTTGTCAGGAGCGCGGCCCAGGCTCTGAGGCTCTGAGGACCTTTCCTCTCGCTTACTTGGTCCCCGCCCCCACCCTCTCAGCTGTTTGGATGGGTCCTCAAGATCCGTGGCATCCAAAGTCCCGAAAGCGCGCAAGCGGGAGGCGCGCACACACACAAACACACGTGTCACAACTCGGTCTGCCCCTGCCCTGCATCCCGGCGGCGCACCGAGACTGTCTAGACGGGTTTCCGCACAGCCCTACTGGCTCGCAGCTTGGCGCCTTGTCCCCAGGCAGCCCTGCGGCCCCTCCAGCGCTCGTAGCCGCGAATTCGGTTCTCCTCTCCCTCACCCGCCAGCACAGCCTGGGGGTAGCAGCTTGGCGCTCCGGCCTCTGCCAGGCGGGGAAGCTGCGTGCTGAGGTTCCCAAAGGCACCTGGCTGCTGAGCCGGGAACCAGCAACCAGCGATCGGCGGGTGCAATGTCCAGGGGCCGCGCGCGGGTAGTGTAAAGGGCAGAAGGCAAACACAAATCCTCGCCCAGGCCACGGCCGATCCGTGGAAAGAGAAGTTGGAAATCGCGGGCAGGCTAAGCCTTTTTTTTTTTTTAATGACACGTGGGGGGAAGGGCTGAATGTATGAAAATCATGTAAAATTTCTGTTCTTAGCAACATCCTTGTTATTAGGAATGATGACTAAACCGCCAGGATTATTCTGGACTGTAAGTTATCAAGAGCCCACTAATTTCACATTAAAGCCCATTGACTGCAACGGCGTGATTGAAGGGTTTTTAACAATTAACATAATCAGAAAATGAGCTGAGATAATTTTTATTCAACTCATTACTTTTTAATCATGTATTTCTTTTAATTAATATCTTCTCCATGAACATAACACAAAGCGGAGCCCCAGTGCTGGCCCAAGCCAGCCTGCGGGACTGAATTTGACACAGCCAAACATTTCAGCAGCCTCATTCATTGCATCTCTATTGTGGTGTGGGTGAAATAGAAAAATCTTGTCCAAAAGTCACCATGTTGTTTTGAAACACAATTTTAAAAGTGTGTGTGTTGGGGGAGGGGGGAGCGCACAAGCCACAAGCTTTTAATTCATTCGACTTGACTTTTATATTTGGGCGTCTCTCTTGGTTTGCAGCCAGAGCGGTACAAATGGGAAGGAACGAAGAACAAGAAGAAATGGTTTCGGGAGATGAACCCCCGTCCTGGGTGCGCCTAGTGGGCGGTGGGACCGTCAGAGACCCAGACCTTGGCCTCCGCGAGTCTTGGCACACGGGCCTTGACTAGACCGTCAGGGCTGAGGCATTCAGGCCCTTCCAGCACCACCACCCCACATCCTGGGCTCAGACCACATCCAGGCGAAGTCCCCCAGATCCCGGAGTCTGCCCGGAAGTAAGCTGCGACCTGCAGGACCGGATCCTGGACTCCCGCGGCAGCGACTTTACGCGCAGCCCCGACGTTAGCATTGTAGCCTGGGTGCCAAGACCTCAGGCTGGCATCCTGAGGTGACCGCAGCACTTCCTGGTATCCCTAACGCCGGAGACAAGATCCAATTCAAATGTCTCGCACGTGGCGAAGAACGGGCATTTTTGGTGGCAGAGGGCTCCAGCCTTCTGGGCACCTCTCGCCTCCGCGCGAGCCACTCCCTCCTGGGCGCACATCTCGACAGTGGCCTGACCCCTAGCATCTCCCACACCTCCAAAAATGGGCTGTTTCTGGACTAAGATCTCTTGCAGTTTGGGATCTGATCAGCCTCAGGGAAAAAAGAAACAAAGCCGACCCCTGGCGGAAGAAAATGAAAATTTAAGAATATAAAGGAGACTCCTGCGCCCAAAAGTCTGTGCATGGGGGAGGCAGGCGGGAAGGCAGAGGTAGAGGGAGCGAAGGGTAAGCGGAAAAGGAAAACTGAAAGTG
>NW_003852397.1:4620170-4620874 GCF_000181295.1 Otolemur garnettii | reverse complement strand
CCTCCACCTCCCACCATCTTGATCTCTCAGTCTTGTATAGGTGATGACAACTAAGGCAAAATCCCAACCTACCAAGGGGATAATAATGGCTTAGAATGCAAGCCCCATTCCTGTGTATTTATTTGTTATCCAGTTTTGATAGGGAACGTATAGGGCACAGGTTTGAGTGCAGGAAATGGAGATATTTCAGGCATAGAGCAAAGCAGCAAAGGAAGAACTGCTATCTCGAAGCCTCTGCTGATGTCCAGAACCAAACAGATAAAAATAAAAGAAGGAATGGTGACATCAGAAATAGTCTCACTTATGAGCATGTATTATAACTGTACCTGGAGTGAGCACTTTGAGTTAATCAAGAAGTACAAAGGGGCTGGGCTCCTGTACACAGTGGTTACTGGAATTAGCCACATACACCAAGGCTGGTGGATTCGAACCCAGCCCCGGCCAGCTAAACAACAATGACAAGGGCAGCAAAAAATAGCTGGGTATTGTGGCAGGAGCCTGTAGTCCCAGCTACTTGGGAGGCTGAGGCAAGAGAATTGCTTAAGCCCAACTGTTAGAGGTTGCTGTGAGCTGTGACGCCACAGCACTCTACCGAGGGTGACATAATGAGACTCTGTCTAAAGAAAAAGAAGAACAAAGGAGGGCAATAGTATCCTTGGGCTCTTATTTTATTATTTTTTGAAATACAAATTAAAATTTTTTCA
>NW_003852397.1:4616331-4618214 GCF_000181295.1 Otolemur garnettii | reverse complement strand
CTCCTCTGTGTGCTGATATTCTGCAGGAACTTCTTTCACATACCCTTTCTCTCCTGCATGTCAAGTCACAAGTATTTTCCTTTCTTGGAAGTGACCTATTCATTATTGGAAGCCTATCCATCCTTTAAATGCCACTCTTCCATAATGACTTCCTTGTTATTCCCTCCCCCCATTTAAATTCTTCTCATGTAATAACTTATATCCGTTTAATCTTTCTCTTATAGAAAGAGAAACTGTCTCTAAAGTAGTTAATATGTATTTTCTTTTTTATTAGTTCATAGGTATCTGCAGTTAGCACTGCCTATAACACAGAATCCAGGACTATACCCTGGGTCAGTTCTCAGGATGCTTGTTAAATTGTGGCCTATTCTCTTAAGATTCAGAGTTCGCTCTCATTGGCTAGATAAGAAGCCGAGAAGTTTTACACTGGTGTGAACCACAGGTGTTGCCAAGGGGTGTGACCAGAGGATATTGTTGGAGGTTGTGCTTGATTGAGAGTATAATAGGGAGGAAACCCATAAGTTGTGCTTGTGACCCTTCAGTGTAAGTGCCAAACGTGGAGGGGGAGGGCAAGACACACAGTACAGACTGAGGCTTGAGATGAGGGATACGAAGTCAACCAAGGGAACCCTGGCAAAGGAGTTATATAATTCCTGTGGTCACTCTTGGAGCCAGAGACAAAGCTATGGTGATCCCACCTGGGCACAAAGCAATATCCTCAGCCCACCCCATCTCATCCTTAAGGCTTTCAGGAAACGGCACTAGCCATTATCCTTTCTAGCCTTTTCTGTTCATCAGAGGACCATGCCACATGAGGCTCATCCTAGTAATTTTCTTTTTTCCAGAGGCAGAGTCTAACTCTGTTTTCCAAGCTAGAATGCCAGGGTGTCAGCCTAGCTCACAGCAACCTTAAACTCCTGGATTCAAGCAATCCTCATGCCTCAGCCTCTGAGTAGCCAAGACTACTGGTACCTGCCATAGTACCCAGTTGATGCTCAGGCTGGTCTCCAACTCCTGAGCTTAAGCAATCCTCCCACCTCATCCTTCCAGAGTGCTGGGATTACAGGCATGAGCCACTGCAATGGCCTCACCATAGTATTTTGACCACTGTCCTGAAAGCAGCCTGAATGTTCCATGGCTGCTCTAGCTAATTTCAAAGGTAATTCCTTTTGTATGAAGCAAAAAGAAGAATGCACTAGAATTATCCAAGCACTAAAGTTTTGAGACAGCCAAACTGCACAACTTGTGTTAGAACGTACACTTAAAGACCATGTTATCTGGATCATGTTCCCCCACTCTCTCTGTCACCAGATGGGTGTCTAATTTTTCTTTGCTTTGTTGCTCTTTAGAAGGAACTTCTGGGGTATTCTCAGGGTGTGTGAGAAAAAGCTTAGTGCTTTGAAGAGTTTATTGGGACCCCATCATCCTTTTGGTGACAAGCTCTGAAAATCTACTTACCTTATTTCTAGATAAAAAGAAAAAGGAACACACATCAGTATTTGGTAGAAAATACACACACATTGGTTCAGTGCCTGTAGCGCAGGGGTTATAGCGCTGGCCACATACACCGAGGCTGGAGGGTTCGAACCCAACCCGGGCCACCTACACAATAACAACAGCAACAACAACAACAAAAATCCAAGCTTTGTGGGGGGCGCCTGTAGTCCCTGCTACTTGGGAGGCTGCTGTGAATTGTGATGCCACAGCACTCTACCAAGGGCAACATAATGAGACTGTCTCAAATAATAATAATAAGTCACATTATATAATGAGTTATACTTTTTTTTTAAGCAGTTTTTGGCCAGGGTTGGGTCTGAACCTACCACCTCCAGCATATGTGGCTGGCGCCCTACTCCTTTGAGGCACAGGTGCCACCCAAGTTA
>NW_003852397.1:4615090-4616189 GCF_000181295.1 Otolemur garnettii | reverse complement strand
GTGTCATGGCCTCAGTCTAGCTCACAGCAACCTCAAACACCTGAGCTCAAGTAATCCTCTTGCCTCCGCCTCCTGAGTAGCTGGGCCTACAGGAACTCCCCACAGTGCCAGGCTAGTTTTTGTATCTTTGGTAGAGACAGGATCTTTCTCCTCCTCAGGGGAGTCTGTAAAGCCTGAGCTCGAGCTATCTGCCCAGCTCTGCTTCCCAGAGTGCTAGGGTTGCAGTGTGAGCAACCATGCCTGGCCTGTACATTTTTTTTTAATAGTTTTTATTGTGAATTTTGTTCGCCATACACAAACATAGAGTATAATAACTGCCCATGAGTCTATCACCTAGCTTCAATAACTATCACATTTTGCTGCCTTCTTCCACACCTCCCTCCTGGTTGGGCTGGGATATTTTAAAGGGAATTCCAAACGTCAATGCCATTTCACCCCTAAATACTTCACTATGCATCTCCCCCAAAGAATGACAATTCTCACACCCAGCAAAAACCAGGTCCCCCCTTTTTACAATGTAGTTACAACGGCAATCTCACTCCCAGCAAAAATCAGGTCCCGCCTTTTTACAATTACTTTGTTTGAATCAAGTTCAGAACAAGTTATATTTATATATTTTAAAAGAAATTTTTTTAAGGCCAAATGCAGAGGTTCACGTCTCTAATCCTAGCACTCTGAGAGGCCAAAGCAGGTGGATTGCTTGAGCTTGAGACTAGTCCGAGCGACAGCAAGAACCTGTCTCCAGGTGTTGTGGTGGGCGCCTGTAGTCCCAGCTACTAGGGAGGCTGAGGCAAAAGGATTCCTTGAGCCCAAGAGTTTGAGGTTGCTGTGAGCTATCACACCATGGCACTCTACCCAGGGCAACAAAGTGAGACTCTGTCTCAATAAAAATTCTTTCTTTTTGAAATGGGGTTCTCACTATATTAATTAAACTATCTTCCTGCCTGCTACACAGTTTCTATGTAGCTGGGTGTAGAAGTACGTGCCTCCACACCCAGCTACTCATTATATTTGTATGGCTCCTAAAACTTTGAAAAGTATTTTTTGTTTTTGAAATATTCTATTTCATGGCTCAGCTCCTATAGCACAGTGGTTATGG
>NW_003852397.1:4612421-4613086 GCF_000181295.1 Otolemur garnettii | reverse complement strand
ATCTCTAAAAAACATAAATAAAAATAAAACAAAGATCCATTTCATTATTCAAGGAACTCAGGAAAAGAAATCTTTTGACGATTATCTCCCTCCATATGGCGGATGTCATTTAACCTCCCTTATCCAGCATACACTCAGTGCTACTTAAAGCTCTTGGTGACTAAACTGGGGGAGGGGGGTTGAATCTCCCTCCTGCCTCTTTAGATCTGACCAGGGTTCTGCTTTCCTGTCTGAACTCCCACAACTTACTCACATGACTAACATCAAAAATGAGTTCTCTTCAGGTGAGAGGTGTACTCACCAGAGTGGGAACTGACGAGACCCCTTCAGGATGTTCGTATCAGAATCCTAGACACCAACCCCACAGCCCTGACATTCACACACAACTGGAAAACAAAGAAGCGCGGCTGGGCCAGGAGTGTGCATACCAGAGCCAGGCTGAGCTCCTCTGAGTGGGGAAGAATCCTCTGAAGAATCGAAAAGTAAGTCAGGCAGAACTATAAAATACAGAAACGAGTAGAAAGGTAAGTCTAGGGTCAGAAAAACGTGACTCATGTTCTCCAAATAGGTAGTATGAAGAGAATCACAATAACAGTAATGATTAGCTGATTAGCATTTTTGTTTTTTGAGACAGAGTCTCACTCTGTCACCCTGTAGAGTACTTT
>NW_003852397.1:4594150-4596887 GCF_000181295.1 Otolemur garnettii | reverse complement strand
CACAGCAACCTCAAACTCTTGGGCTCAAATAACCCTCTTGCCTCAGCCTTCTAAGTAGCTGGGACTACAGGCACCTGCTACAATACTCGGTTATTTTTTAGAGACAAGGTCTCCTCTTGCTCAGGCAGGTCTCGAACTCATGGGCTCAAGCAATCCACCTCCCTTGGCCTCCCAGAGTGCTAGGATTACAGGCGTGAGCCGCCATGCCTAGCCTCATTTAAGGGATCTTGATCTGTAACAGAGAGGGTATTATAAATCAGGGTGTAAGTGCAGATGAGTTGGTAAGTAATGTTGGAACAATTTACCATCCATACAGAAAAATAAAATTAAAATCCCTGGTTCACGCAAAATGCAAAAGGAAATTTCAGATAGATTAAAGCTCTAAGTATAAATGAAAAAAAACTTTAAAATTGAAGAAAACATAGGGAATATCTTTAGGATTCTGGGTCACAGACAAATGAATAGAAAAATGGCTACAGTATGTGAACAGAAACTCAAGTGATTAGGAAACCTAAATTATTTATAACCACATGAAAAATGCTCAACTTTATAGATAACTAGTAGCTAGTAAAATAACAATATGATACCATGTGTTACCAATTGAGGTTAGCACGAAAGTTGGAGAAAGGTAAATGTCTTAAATTATTAGTTTGAATATAAACAACTGTACTCACTTTTAAAAAATTTGGAAATATCTAATAAAATGTTAACAACTGCTAGGTTTGTAGGAACTCTTTCATACATTCTCAAAGAGGCATGTGCAAAGATGCTCATTGTCACATCATTAGTCACACTGAAAAAAAAAAAGAAAGTAACCATTAGACACTGGGAGAATTTAAAGCAGTATACCTATTAATAGCATAGGAGACCATTTCTGTAAATTGAAAAGACGTGAGACATAGTATGCTTAACATTTTTACATAAAAATGTTCATTTATAATATTTATGCAAAAGTAGAAAATAATTAGCTGGAGAGACGCACGATTTCATAGCTGGCCTCAAAAATACCCCCAATGACTCCGGCCTCCGATCTGCATGCCCTTGTGTTATCTCCTCCCCTTGATTCGGGCCTGGATTTTTCAACTTGATTGTAATGAACAGAAGTGACAGGGTATCACTTCCAAGTTTAGGTGTAAAAACCTGTTGGCTCTGGTTCTTCTAGCTGTGAAGGAATAAGCTGGCATGGCTGCTGTATGCGGACCCCGCTGTGGCAAAGAACCGAGGGAAACCTCTAGCCAAGAGCCAGCAAGAAACTGGAGCCCTCAGTCCAACAATTCTTGAGGAACTGAATCCTGCTCCCAGCCACTGAATGAGCTTAGAAGCCGATTCTGCTGCCAGTTGAACCTACAGATGACCGAAGCCCCAGCCCCCACCTTGACTGCAGCTTCCCCAAAGACACTGACCCAGAGAAGCCAGCTAAGCTACTCAGATTCCTGATCCACAGAAGCTGTGAGATAACAAATGTTTCGGTCTTAAGTCACAAAGTTTTGGCACAATATGTTACACAGCCCTAGATACTCATATTTATACCAAATTATGAGTGCTGTGGTCTGGATTGGGAAGCAGCAGGAGCGAATGGGATTAGAGGAAAGATGAAGAGGAATTTAAAAAATTATTTGTATAAAAACAATGTTTTATTTGTTCATTTATTTTTTTTCCAGTTTTTGGCCGGGGCTGGGTTTGAACCCGCTACCTCCGGCATATGTGCCTCCTACTCCTTTGAGCCACAGGCGCCACCCTGTTTATTTTTGAGACAGAGGCTTGCTTTGTTGCCCTTGATAGAGGACTGCAAGCTCACAGCAACCTCAAAACAAACTTCTGGGCTCAAGCAATCCTGCCCGAGTCAGCTACTCAAGTAACTGGGATTATAGGCATGGACCACAGTATCTGACTAATTTTTCTATTATTTTGTAGACATGGGTCTTGCTCTTGCTCAGGCTTGTCTCGATCTCCTGACCTCAAGCAATCTTCCTGCCTAGGACTCCTGAGGTGTTAGGATTACAGGCATGAGCCACCATTCCCAGCCCCTGGCATATTCTTCAAATTACTATTTCATTTATTCTCTATATAGCTAGTTGCAGGAGCTAATGAAAACAGAGTGAGCTCATTTAAATTCTAAATTCAAAAGGACCAGAGTTTTAGGAATAATGATTCTATAGAGAGGAGAAATTAAAAACGGAAGGAGAATTGATTTATTTTTGAAAATTATTTCATTCTAAGTTGAAAATATAAATTACCCAAGCACATGCCAAAGAGATGTGATGAGACAAGTGTCACAATTATCCTGCAATTCAGACAAAATCTCTCCTCCTTGAGAAAGCAGCTTTGGGGCTCCTTACATTTGTGAGTCTTTCTTCTTTTGACTATAAGGTAAACCAACTTTAAAACATGTTTTTTTTTAAGTTTATCGTTTTTTTTATTTTTACATATACATTTCATTATTAGGTTTCCACTTTTTGCCTTCACAGAATTAAAAAGGCTTAAAATTTACCAACAATAACAATGTTTAAGAAAAGGACTAGAAACAAAAACCTCGTAAAGAATGAATGAAGAGGCTTGGCGCCTGTGGCTCAAGCGGCTAAGGCACCAGCCACATACACCTAAGGTGGTGAGTTTGAATCCAGCCCAGGCCCACCAAAACAACAATGATGGCTGCAACCAAAAAATACCTGGGTATTGTGGTGGATGCCTGTGGTCCCAGCTACTTGGGAGGCTGAGGCAGGAGACTCGCATGAGC
>NW_003852397.1:4588721-4592902 GCF_000181295.1 Otolemur garnettii | reverse complement strand
CATCACAGCTCACAGCAACCTCCAACTCTTCGGTTCAAGCAATTCTCTTGCTTCAGCCTCCCAAGTAGCTGGGACTACAGGCATCCACCATAACACCTGGCTAATTTTTTTTGTAGTTCTCATTGTTGTTTGGCAGGCCTGGGCAGGATTTGAACCCGTCAACTCTGGTGTATGTGGCCGGTGCCCTAGCAGCTGAGCTATAGGCGTGGAGCCCTTTTTTTCTCTCTTTCTTTCTTTCTTTCTTTCTTTCCCTCCTTCCCTCCCTCCCTCCCTTCCTTCCTTCCTTCCTTCTTTCCTTCCTTCCTTCCTTCTTACAGAGATAGGGAGGGGTCTCACTCATGCTCAGGCTGGTCTCAAACTCCTGAGCTCAAGCCATCCACCCATCTCAGCCTCCACAGTGCTGGGATTACAGGTGTGAGCCACCACACCTGGCAGACATGAATTGATTTTGAATAAATTTGTAGCTGTGTATTTAAATGATGTTTTTAAAAAACTAACACTTATTAGAATTTGGGTCTTCATTATTGCTTCTAATTCCAGTAACTTTTTCTCAAATTTGGATATATTATTTCCCCAAGACTAAAGTAGCAGATACATTTAAAGGTGATTTGCAATTATAGGCCTCTCCTTTGAATTGGGATTAATTACTTTCCAGAAAGGCAGATTGGAATAGCAATTTAGTGCAGAGCTGTGAGCCTTGGTGAGGTAATAGAGAAGAATTCAAGGCTGCTGAAAGTAACCTTTTGACATCACTTTGCTATAGGAAAAAGGAGTAGCTTTGCTCGAAAGTAGACTTCAGACAGTTATGTATACAACTGACTAGGGGTTGAAAGGTTTCTAACAGCTGGGACTGTAAGTAGGGAATTAGTATCTTAGAAATGTTTCCTACCCATTTCGTTCTGATCTGAGTCCGGAGAGTCTAATCTTGAGATGAAGCAAGAAATACACAAGTGCTTGTTACCATTCTGGAGGAATTGTAGGAAATCCTCAGCATCTAAAGTTTTGACATTCAATACCAGGTGTTGTGGGGTCGCCTATAATCCTAGCTTCTTGGGAGGCAGAGGCAAGAGAATCGCTTGAGCCCAAGAGTTTGAGGTTGTTGTGAGCTGTGACGTCATGGCACTCTACCGAGGGTCACAACGTGACAACTTGTCTCAAAAAAAAATTAATTAAAATAATAAAAAAAAAGATTTTAAAGTTTTGACATTCACAAAAGATGACCTAGAATTTACCACCTGCTCTAAATGCAGAGCATTTCTGGAAACAACTTATTATCCACAGGTCTCTGTCATTAAGACAATGTATTACCCTAATCAGTACGACTTCTAATAATGGGGTAGATGGCATTTTTAATATATTTTAAGAGTAAAGTAGAAGGATCTTCCACAGGTAATTATTTTAGAGAGATGGCTAATTATCTCATGTTTAAAGATCTCCAGGAAAGATGACTTCAGTAACCTTGAGCCTTAAGTTTTTTTTTCTATAGTCTTCAGAATACAATCTAAATAATAGTGGCCATGGGTAATTTCTCCTAGAATGGTGGTAAATCACATTTCTCCCAGAATAACATACGTTTGCTCAGAATTTAAAACCAAAGATATATGCTTACGTGTGTGTGTGTGTGTGTGTGTGTGTAAGCATACCCCAACAGCCATTCAGACCACAGGGAATACTGAAGAGAGACAGAGAGCAGAACAAGGACAGAGAGAATTTCTAGTGCATACTTCCATCTCATCCTGAGACATGGACTTGGTTTCATCTTTGTATTTCCCACTTTCTGCTTAACTTCTTAAAACCAAGAGATCCGACAGATGGGTTGTCTTGATGAAAGTCCCAGAGTTGCATTATTGCCACTACCAAATCAGCCAGTAGTTATCCTCAAATGCACAGAGAGTCCGGTCTCTGAAAACTTTTGAATGTAAACAAGGTACTCTAGGAGAGTCAAAATGAGATCTGGGTTTACATCTGACTAGCTTAAGATTTTCATGTCTACATAAATGTATGCATGTGTACATATTTCTTTGCTATAAAACCAAATAATTGGTTTGAATAGATGCCATAGTCTTTAAAATGTCAGCAGACTAATAAAAGGGAATTGATAGGCAACCATCCCCTCTACCTCCCCATGGTATGCAGAACAGCAGAATGGTTTTGAGGAATATTTCTTTCTCTATTTTTTTCGGGGGCGGGGGAGAAAAAAAATGGCCCTGTTAATACTTTTATTATTCAAATACATAAAGCATAGTTTTCCATTGCATAAAGGGCTCAGATGGACCCAGCTGGAAAGAACTAGATAATTAAAATATCAATTAGAACAGGGGAGATTAAGTGACTTTATTTGAATAGAGCAATTGGGCAGAATTAGAATTGAAAGGAAAATAAAATAGCTGAGAAAGAAGCAAACATGTTAACCCTGCCCCGGTCTTCAAGTAAACGTAGGATAAGAATGATAACAAGTGGTACTTCTCCAAATGTTGCCGTAGGTAAATTCAGGGGCATCCACTTCTCTGAGACATAGACTTCCTATCATACGCTTCATCTTGTCTGCAACAATTGCTTCTGTTGTTGTGTACACAGTGAATATGGAATATGACTTATTTATAAAGAATATTTAAAATTTGACATTATTTTAAAAGAAGACTGTATAGAAATAGCATCTTGTTGATTTTTCTAGCAATCTATATATCATAGGAAATTAAATGGATAGTAAACAATAAATAATAACACTTTGAAACTATTAAAAAATACATAAAATCCATATGTGATTATTCGTAAGCATTGAACAATTAATAAGATTTTAAATAGTGCAATCATTTTTTCCATTTATAATTGAGCTATCTTTATGTATTTAGGCCAGGTTTTCCAGAGATACAGAACCAATAGGATATATGTATAAAAAATTGGCACACATGATTATGGTCGCAACCAGCAAGCTGGAGACTCAGGAGAGCCAGTGTGTAGTTCTAATCCCAGTCTAAAAACCCAAGAACCATGAGAGTTGAAAATAAAAGTTCTGGTCTGAAAGCCAGCAGGTTAGAGGCCTGAGGGAGTCAATGTTTCAGTTCTAGTACTAAGGCTGGAGAAAACCTAAGTCCAGCTCAAGCTGCCAGGCAAGCGGAGTTCCTTCTTATTCAGCCTTTTTGTTCTATTCAGGTCTTCAAAGGATTGAATGAGTCCCACCCATGCTAGGAAGTGCAATCTCCTTTACTTAGTGCACTACATCAAATGTTCATTTCATCCAGAAACACTTTCATATATACACCCAGAATAATGTTTGACCAAATAAATTAACCATCATAAGTTTACTCCTTATTAACTTGGCACTTATATGTACCATGTTTCCCCGAAAATAAGACACTGTCTTATATTTGTTTTTTCTCAAGAAGACACACTAGGGCTTATTTTCAGAGGATGTCTTATTTTTATTAAGTATAATACAACAATCTACATTTATTCAGATACAGTTAAGTCATCTTCTTCTGGAACCTGACAGGGGAAGCCGACCTTGTTAGTGGGACTGGTGCTAGTGATGCATGAAGCATGAACTCCTTTCCCCTAGCTGTTCACACGTGTGCAATAGGATGCCTGCGACGGTGGTTACATGTGTACCCACACAAGTGCGAATGGCTATGGCAGATAGAAGGTATTCCAGTCTTCCTTACCGTTCAACGCCAAAATGCTATGTATCTGCATAGCCACGCCCATCACTAGGTCTTATTATCGGGATAGGGCTTATATTTAACAAATGCATAGAAATCCTGCTAGGGCTTATTATTGGGGTAGGTTCTTACTTTCAGGGAAATATGGTATCTCCAATTAAAGACAATAATGAGATCATAATTTCACCCAATATGATACAACTATCTTCATACTACTGAAAATGCACTAACCCCTAGTCCTGAAGAGGAGATGAAGTCCCTGAGTGATGTTTACTCTTCTCCTTAATGTCCTATGACTTATATGGTATGATGTAAAATTAACAATACTGCTCATGCCTGTAATCCTAGCACTCTGGGAGGAGGCCAAGTGGGTGGATTGCTTGAGCTCAGCCTAAGCAAAAGTAAGACCTGGTCTCTAAAAAACATTGTGGGATGTTGTGGCAGGCACCTGTAGTCCCAGCTACTTAGGAGGCTGAGGCAAGAGAATCTCTTGAGCCCAAGAGTTTGAGGTTGCTGTGAGCT
>NW_003852397.1:4584421-4587839 GCF_000181295.1 Otolemur garnettii | reverse complement strand
GGCTGGTGTCCTAGCTGCTGAGCAACAGGCGCCAAGCCTACAGTCTAACTTTAATAGAGAGTGAGGTAAAACATAGAGGAGAATGCCATTTAAGACAGCAGGTGGAATGCATGATTCTGCTCCTTCCTGAAATTGCAGCAAAATGACAGTAAAAGGATTTTTTTTTTTTTTTAGATAGAGTCTCACTCTGTTGCCCAGAGTACTGTAATGTTAGCCTAAATCACAGCAACCTCAAACTCCTGGGTTCAAGTGATCCTCCTGCTTCAGCCTCCCCAGTAGCTAGGACTATATGCACCTGCCATGACACCTGATTAAATTTTATGTTTGTAGTAGAGACTGGGTCTTACTCTTGCTCAGGCTGGTCTTGAACTCCTGAGCTCAAAGGATCCTCCTGCCGTGGCCTCCCAGAGTGGTAGAAATACAGGGTTGAACCGCTGTGCCCAGCCAGTAAAAGAATTTAAAAAACAAACAAACAAAAAAAAAAACCACTCAAGGACATAGAGAATAGGAGAGGAGAAAAAAAAAAACATTGGAAGCTGGTGAGCAGATGGACTAATAACAACTGACTTAGCAGAACCAGGAAAGCTGATTGCTAAGCTTGTAGCAGGAAAAAAGAAAAGCAACTGAATTATATTATAGAACCTCAAATGCCCCAGGAAGTGATGGGACATCAGGTACCTCTGAAAGTGCAGGTAAAGGAAGAACCAAAACAGGATGATTGAAGTCTGTTTACAGTATCCTCTAACAACTCTGTGTCCCACCTGAACTCCAGCAGAATACCCTGAAGTCCTGTTCTCTGGAGAGAGTGATGCAGAGGGAGTCTGGACCAAGAGACACAGCATATTTGAGGGCAGGATATTTTGCTTAAAATCAGCAGATTAAATAAAAGTTGTTTTTTTTTTTTTTTTTTTGAGACAGAGCCTCAAGCTGTACCCCTGGGTAGAGTGCCGTGGCATAGCTCACAGCAACCTCCAACTCCTGGGCTCAAGCGAGTCTCCTGCCTCAGCCTCCCAAGTAGCTGGGATTACAGGTGTCCACCACAACGCTGGGCTATTTTTTGGTTGCAGCCATCATTGTTGTTTGGCGGGTCCGGGCTGGATTCGAACCCGCTACCTTAGGTGTATGTGGTTGGTGCCTTAGCCACTTGAGCCACAGGCACTAATCCTAAATAAAAGTTTATTTACTAAAAGTTGACTGCCAGCCTTTTTCTAGGGCCAGGATCTGAGATTACTGGTGGTCAGACAGTACAGTGACATAATCTTCTCTGGAGAATATGACCTGCTCTAGAGGAAACATTTTTTAACTTACCAAGACCAAGTATAACAAACAGTTATTTTTTGGTCACTTTTTGGGGACAGTTTCTTTACAGCCAGTGTCAGGAACCCAACTTAGGTGCATAAAACTTCCCAACCCCTGTCTTCCCTAGGGTGATGCTTCAGCAGAATGGCCACTGTCCATCTGCCTTGCCCTAATTTTCATGGCAGATTATATATAAACACTATGTATGGCATTATATGGAATGGACTTGAGTATTAGCAGATTTTGGTATCTGAGGGGTTCTGAAACCAATTGACCATGAGTGTTGATGGACAACTATGTATTTTAAGCCATGAGTTTGTGCTATTTCTTTCTTTCTTTCTTTTTTTGTTTTGAGACAGAATCTCACTCTGGCACTGTGGGTAGAGTGCTATGGCATCATAGCTCACAGCAACCTCAAACTCTTGGGCTAAGTGATTCTCTTGCCTAAGTCTCCCAAGTAGCTGGGACTATGGGTGCCTACCAGTGGCTAGTTTTTCTATTATTTATTTATTTAGAGACAAAGTCTCACTATATTGCTGTCCGTACAGTGCCTCGGTGTCACGGCTCACAGCAACCTCAAATTCTTGGGCTTAAGTGATTCTCTGGCCTCACCCTCCCAAGTAGCTGGACTACAGGCACCCACCACAAGGCCCAGCTATTTTTTTGTTGTAGTTGTCATTGTGTGGCAGACCCTGGCCGGGTTTGAACCTGCCAGCCCCAGTGTACGTGGCCGGTGCCCTAGTGGCTGAGCTACAGGCACTGAGCTGTTTTTTCTATTTTTAGTAGAGATGGGGTCTTACTCTTGCTTGGGTTGGTCTTGAACTTGAGCTCAGGCAATCCACCCCTATTGGACTCCCCGAGTGCTCGGATTACAGGCGTGAGCCACCTTGCCCAGCTGTGCTGATATTTCTAATTCTTATACAACACTACAGGATTCATTTCTCTCTTTTCATATTTGCAATTCCCTTCACTAACAGTTAGAAATTCTTATACCATTTGGGACCCAATACCCTATAACAGGCTGATGCTGCTTCCCTCCCTCACGTGATTGTCTTCTTCAGTTTACCTGTACTCTGACACCTCTCTCTGGGCTTCTGACATTCCACCACCACCAAACACAGATGCCTACCTTGCTCTACTCGACCTTCAGAACTGACTTGTTCCAGGAAAGGAAAGGAAGGGGAAAAGGGTCCATGAATTCTTTAATGTGCCTTTTAAAGCCATCCTTTTACTATTACGAATAATATTGCAATGAATAATCATATTTACACAGGTTAGTATATGTTTATGATATATTCCTAGAAATGAACTTCCTGGCTCAAGAGAATGTGCATTTGCAATGTTGTTGGTTCCACTACAATGGTTTCCACAGAGGTTTAACATCCACCAGCAACATATGATGGTGCCTGAAAGAACTTAAAAGAATGGTAATTCTAAAACCCAGAAAGACCTAAAAGTTATATAATGACATTTGCAAAAATTAAGACAACTTGCTTTCTTTTTGGAAATACATTTATTGTTACATGAAATTGTCTACTAATCAGTTCCCTGGTAACAAAAATGAAACAACAAAATTTAGCTATTACAAGCAAATTTAGGAACATAAGACAAACAAATTTAGTAACCAAACAGCTGGGGTAAAAAGTAACTAATAGAACCCTCATGCTGGGTCTAGTAGTATACCCTTTGTAGTCCCAGCTACTCAGGAGTTTGGGGCCAGGACGCTTGAGCCCAAGAGTTCCAGGCCACCCTAGGGAAAATAGCGAGATGTAGTCTCACAAGCAAACAAAAACACAGAGCTCATGAAGAAACATAAGTTAGGACCCTAAGCTAAACAGGATTAGTGCAGTAATTCTGCACTTTACAAGGCAAAAATAACCCCACACAGCAGGATGACACAAAATGGCCATTAAGTAATTTTCTATCAAATTTGTCAGACACTTATCAGAAAACTGTTCAAGTTGTAAGCTCAAATTCTTTTTACCACTGGCAGTGGTATCAGGACTCTTATTGGAGGAGTGTCCCCTACTATTGCCTTGGACATGTCAGGCTGGATGATGGTAACAATTTAGCTATTACAAATTAGAAAAAATTAGCTATTTGAAGGTGGGAAGTTTGT
>NW_003852397.1:4581384-4583399 GCF_000181295.1 Otolemur garnettii | reverse complement strand
TTCTCGAGGAACTACTCGACCTAATTTCTACAGCCGAGGCTGTTAAGTCCTGACTTCCGGACGCAGGGACCTCCCAAAGGGGCGGGTGTTCGAAGGCCACAACCCCGGAGGTGAAATTGTTCCAAGTGGCAGACACCTGCGTCCAGCAGCCCGCCAGCTTGGGCCCGGCCCCAGCGCGTCTCCTACCATCCCCCGCCCCAGGCGCAGGCTCCGCGCGCTCCCGCACACGCGCCGGCCCGCGGCGCTAGGGCTCCCGGCAGCCAACGGGGCGGGGCGCCGCGCGGGGGTGGGCCCGTGACGCGCCCGCCGCGTGACCCGGCTCTCGGCCTGCGCTCGCGGAAGCCGGAAGCGGCAGCTGTCGGCGGTGCCGGCTGTGGGCGGAGGAGGGGCTACGAGTGCCCGGGGGTTCGTGGACCCCGTGATGGATCCGGACCCGATAGTTGCGCCGCGAAGGTCGTCGCTGCTGTTGTGGCTGCTCCTGGCGCAGCTGCTGTGGTCGGGGCTGGCGCTGGGCGCGCTCCCTTTCGGTAGCAGTCCTCACAGGGTCTTCCACGACCTCCTGTCGGAGCAGCAGTTGGTGGAGGTGGAGGACTTGTCCCTGTCCCTGCTGCAGGGGGGAGGGCTGGGGCCACTGTTGCTACCCCCGGACTTGCCGGATCTGGATCCCGACTGTCGAGAGCTTCTGCTGGACTTCGCCAACAGCAGCGCAGAGCTGACAGGGTGTCTTGTGCGCAGCGCCCGGCCGGTGCGCCTGTGTCAGACCTGCTACCCCCTCTTCCAACAGGTCGTCAGCAAGATGGACAACATCAGCAGAGCCGTGGGGGTGGGTAACGGAGCACACCCGGGACCTATGGCGCGGGAGGGTTGGGAAAGGAGGAAAATGTAGTGATGGTCAATTCTGGGGGCCTCAGGTTCCGTAACTGTAAGAGAAAGGGTTGGATTGGGTCTCTGGATTTGGGGGCATTAGAAAAAGTGGGTGGCATTATGGGGTTTGTAGTTTGGATTTTTGCCTCCATGAGTACTATTGGACATCTTGGTACACATTTGCAGTTAGGTATGATTGGATTGGGGGAAATCTTGCTGTCTAAATTCTATCATCCTCCCCTCACTCCGCCACAGCTGCTTCTCATCTCCACCTGGAGTTTCCAGAAAGGACCATTTTTCTGAAACCAGCAGTGGAGTGGAGAAACTGGGTAGTGGTTAGCAGCTGGAGCTTTGCAGCCAGAAATGCTCAAATCCAACACTCTCCCTTGTATTATCTTTTCAGAGCTTTAGTTTCATTTTCTATAAAATGGGAGGAAAAAAAGCTATTTAAGATGGCTGTTAGAAGGATTAAAAGAGAAACTGTGAGTTCATCTTAGTGATTTAGACAGACTGGAGATAGTTGGCCAGAGTCCAGTTCCACTCAGCTCATTAGCAGTATACTATGGGCATGTTACTTACATTCTCAATGCTTATTTTCTCTTCTGTAGAATGGTGATAAAGAAGGTCTTGGAAAACTGACACATAGTAATAGTTCTCTGTACATAGTAATAGTTCTCTGTAAATGGGAGCTATAATTGTAGGAAATGATAAATCTGCCCTTCATTTTGGTATCTCAAGAGCTTTTCTGTTCATGTAGCAGGCAATATGAGGGATTTCATTAAAAAAAAAAAAGGAAGACACAATCTCTCTTCTTAAGTGCTTTATAGGGTTTAGACTAGGAAAGGATTAGAGTGTCAAGGCTGTTGGGAGTCATGAGGTGAGGGCTGGATATACTTGGTAATGGAAAAACTTGAGGAGTAACTTTGGGATTGGAAGTGGGAAAGTTCCTCTTGTCTTGGTGGAACAGCAAGTGGTCTCATGAAAATGTGGTTAGAATTATTTCATAAATCATAGTGGATTTGATTAAAATACAGTTGCATCCTGCTTGAAGTCAACCTGATATTACTTAACATAAATCTATTATTTTACATAAAAGGGGGATTTATTCGCATTAAGTAAATTCTGTGATTGAGCTAGTTTTCTAAGTAGTT
>NW_003852397.1:4577939-4581159 GCF_000181295.1 Otolemur garnettii | reverse complement strand
GCTCAATGTGACTTGTATTCATCTTTTGTTATCAGTACATATTGAATATTACAATTTTTTTTAGTATTACAATTTTCGTACAGTTTTTTCATTTCTTAAAATGTGTATACATTTTTTGGCACTCTCTCTGTCTGTATATGTATTAATATATATCTTGTTGTGTCTTTAAAGTACCCAAGACTTGTTCCTGTCAACTGTTGCAGGGTATGGTATGGCATTATATTCAGTTTTGAGCAGGTAGGTGACTTGTTTTTAGGGTGCCATTTATTCTGAAGAACAAGTTACTGTTGTGGGTAAAATGACCATGAATCATGATGCAAAGGTTGGATCTTTTGAGCTTTCTTCATTTGTATAGATGTTGTGGAATTGTGAAAGATACTACCTCACAATCTAGGTAGTATTGGGCATCACTCAGTCTGTGTGTGAATTTCCACATGACTCCTTCACGGCCCAGGGGAGGTGTCCCGTTGTCGGGGTTGCAGAACTTCATTCCTCTCCTTCAGATTCCACCAGTAATCTGAGCACCCAGCTCATCTCACCCTAATGTGAAAGGAAGAAGGTAAACTGGGTAAAAAGAGGCAAGAAAACTCTTTCCCCAATTTGGCTTTTTTCTCCACCTCATCGTAGACCCTGTTCTCTATTCTTCTTTCCCCAGTAGAGGGGATATGGTTCATTAACTCAAAAGCATGATTTCCACAGTTCTGAGATACTTTGTGGGTTTAAAAGGCTTTTTATGCATTGCTTTAGGTGTTGAACCATCATGTATAAAAATGTGTATTGAGTTTCTTATGAATGAACTTGAAGGACTATGTTGTCTTTTGGGGGAATTTTATTTCTCCAGAGTATTGTATTTTTGTTGTTGTTGTTGATGTCTTAGATGCAGCTTTTTATTTAAGTAAGTTTAACTAGCAAGCACCTACCCTTCTTCAATTTTTGGCTGCTAATAGGATATAGAAGGAAAAGGAGGATAAGGTTCAGGCCTCAAACTATCTGAGCAGTTCAGGAAATAAGCCTATTTAGAGAAAAAAGACAAAAGGAAAATATTAGTGTGTTATAAATTACATATAAATTAATAGCAAATTAGAAAATAAGGGAGGTCATTAAAGAGGAATGTGGGACTTAAGGATTTTCTTTCATTTCTTTCTATTTCTTTGTTCCTCCATTCCTCAGTTTCTCTTTCTCTTCTTTTTTTCCTAAGATGAGAAAGAGCTGAACATGTTTATTATTATTATCTTTTGTAGAGTTGAGGTCAGCTATGTTGCCCAGGCTGGTCTTGAACTCTTGGTCACAAGCTTTCCTCCTGCCTCAGCTCCCAAAGTGCTGGAATTATAGATGTGAGCCCCCATGCCTGTCCAGAGCTTAACACAGTGGTTCTCAACCTTCCTAATGCCACGAACCTTTAATACAGTCCAAAGGGGTCACAACCCACAGGTTGAGAACCGCTGGCTGCTGGCTTAACCTGATTAGACTTTGAAGAGAAAGATCCTATAGAGAAGATGAATAATCCTGTAGGAGGAAGGAGGGAAATAGACAAGGCCATCTTCCAGAGAAGGTAGGGTAGGTGGGATCTAGGGCATCCGGGGAGAAATGGGCCTTGGATAGATAGGGGCAGGCACTTTCTCCACTGTGATGTGAAGGTGAAAGGAGAGGTTGGGAGGTCAAAGGTTCAGCTCCCTGGCTTCTTTTTTCACTATTAGCTAGGAGGCTAGGTCTCTTTCTCTTTTTTTTCCTTTTTAAATAAACAGTCTTGTTCTGTCACTCTAGGCTGGAGTGTAGTGTGAAGGTGGTAGCTCATTGAAGCCTTGAACTCCCCAAGTAATCCTCTTGCCTTAGCCTCTCCAGTAACAGGACTCTACAGTCATGCGCTACCAGCTTTTTAAAATTTTTTTTGTAGAGACAGGCTTTTGCTATTCTGCTCAGGCTGGTCTCAAACTCCTGGCCTGCCTCAGCCTCTCAAAGTGGTGAGATTACAGGTTTGAGCTATTGCACGAGACTAGATCTCTTGAGTGGAAGAGTGGAAGGGAGATCAGAGTTTCAGGGAGAGTGAGGGAAGATTTAAAATAATGGTTGTCAATGGATGTAGAAGAGAATGACAGGCAGGAAAGTGAGGAATATAGTTTGGGTTGATAGCTTTATTGTGGGAACAATCTGTTATCTGTTTTTTGCCAACAGCTCACAACTTCCTAGGGGTAGGGGTGAGGAAGTGGATAGTTGAGTTCACAATGTTTAGGGTTCTGCTAAGTGATTATAACAGATTTCATATTGTCCCACTTTGTTATTAATTCTAATTTATTTATTAATTACTAATTATTTATTAATTTCTTTAAAGACAGAGTCTTGGTCTGTTGCCCAGGTGCTATCATAGCTCATTGCAGCCTCAAAACCCTGGGCTCAAACAATTCTCCTGCCTCAGCCTCCTGAGGATCTGGGACCACAGGGTGTACACTACTATGTCCAGCTCATTTATTTTATTTCTGTAGAGATGGGTTTCCCTGTTTCACTGGCCTCAAGCAATCCTTTCACCTCAGCTTCTTGAGTAGCTGGATTGGAGTTAATTGTGCCTGGCTGTCAGCAATATTTCAAAGCAAGAATTCTTTCTTTAAGCCTGCTTTCCCTCTTTTCTCACCCCACGTGGCTGATCAGTCCTTTCCTGGAATTACCACTCTCTCTCTTTTATTACTCATTTCACTATAGAACTCCGTATCTGTGTATCTATAGGGGAGGTTCTTAAAGCCTCAGTTTTGATGACATTCTTTTACCTTTATTTTTTGTTATTTAAAAATTTTATTTTTTCTTTTATACTTTTTATATCCTTAGAACTCTGGGATTCCTATGGTACCTGGTAAATGATAGAAGTTAAGTACCTTTGAAAGCATGAAGGGCCAGCAGGACTTAGTTCCTTGCTTAGGGCACAAGGAAAAGGAAATAGATAAGGATCAAATAATTTAGGAACTTGGATTTATTATTTGCATAGAATGAGTTTCTTTTATTATTAAAATGATCTGCGGAAAGCAAGTTTTTCAATCTGAGATAATGCTATTTGGGTACAATCTGGATGCCTCACATTTTCTTGTGGATTATATGACTTTGAACCAAAAATTGCTCAAAAGATGAAATCTAATGATTTTATGGGTTTACTCACCAAATTAAAAAATATATATAGGCTCGGCTCCCATAGTTCAGTGAGTAGGGCACCAGCCACATACACCTAAGGTAGCGG
>NW_003852397.1:4574652-4577682 GCF_000181295.1 Otolemur garnettii | reverse complement strand
TCTCCTTAAGTTGACCTAATTTTCATAAACAGGACAAATACCACATGTACTCAATGGAAGACTGACCTCTATCTGTTGACCAGCTGTTAAGTTGTATCTTGACTGCTTGTACTGTAGCACACAATATTTATCCTCTATAACTTGACCAGTTGAGTCCATTCTGTTCCAAGGAGTAGAAGGTGTGGGTTTTGTTCCTTATTTGTATTATTTTTTCTTTAGTATATGTTATTACCACATGTTGAATTAGGCCAGCATCATATTGTTTATCATATGTTGTGGAAGATTTTTTTCAACAGGAAGGACTGGTTTGAATTGTAAGTACACTCTACAATTACTGAAAAATTTTATAGTTAATCAAGAGATGATGGTCCTAAGGAAAGAGCTGACATTGAAGGAAAAGGCATTTTCTGGAAAGCAGCAGCCAAAGAAAGACTACTATACTTAGCAATGTTCAAAAACAAACTTGAACCTTTGGAGAAAGATGGTAAGGAAAGTGAGACCTACAGTGGAAAGGGAGGAAAACTTCCTTCGATGAAGTCAATGAAGCTGCATTAAGCTGGTTCAAACAAATGAGAGCAGTTAACGCTGAATCTCTGGTCCATGATCTAAGCAGTTGCTAAAAAATTAACATAGGACAGAAATTTTGGGTGGTAGATTTCCAAGCATCATGTGGTTGATTTTTAAAATTTAAACTGCAATACAAGATCTCCCAGAAAATCTTTGATGAATCCAGTGAAATTTCAGTAGAAATTGTGGAAGGGTTCATCAAAAAGTTCATCAGAGGCTTCTAAGATGATGACATCTTTAATGCTGACAAGTGTGGACTCTGTTTTCAAGGTGATACCTGACAGGAGCCTTTTCATGAAGGGTGGCAAATGAAAGAGTGGAAAACTTTCCAAAGAATATTTCACAGTTCTGCTTTGTGCCAGCTCACTCAGAGAGAAATTAAAGCCCTTGGTGTTTGGAAATCAGCAAAGCCATGCATATTCAAGAACCTGAAGCATGAAGACTTCCTTTGGAGAACAAATAGATGTGCATGGACGACTAGTACCCTATCTGGGGAGTGGGTAAGTGGTGTCAACTGAGAAATAAAGAAGAAATGGCTTGTTCTATTGTCCTGGGCACCTGCAAATGAATCATCTCACAACTGTGACAATGAAATTTCTGCCTCCAAACATGACCCCCAAAATTCAACCTCTGGGCTAAGGCATCATCAAAGTATTTAAAATTCACTACTGAGCCCAGCTTCTGTAGTGAGTCATTACTAAAACATAAACTGTTGTCTGCCTGTGGAAGCAACTTCATCTGCTGCGTCAGTTAATGCTCTGGATGCTGTCCCCTGGATCAGCTCTGCTTGGGATGAAGTACAGCCAGGAATGACACAGAAGTGCTTTGAGGTAGTTGGATTTGTTGCAACCCAAGAGCATGGTATTTTGGCTCCATCAGATAGTCCATCTCCCATGGCAGAATTTGAAGGAGTGGATTTTGAAGGTTTTGTTGCAGTGGATGATGAGGTGGCAACCTGTAATAAATCTGACCCAGGAACAATTTTCTAAGTGGTACTGACTGGCATAAAAGTGCGTGAAGCAGCTGACAAAGTAGAGGAAGCGAGTGAGGAAGACACAGAAATTGTAGACTCCTAAAGAAGAGGATGTCAGGCATCTAATGATGCAGTTGAAGTCATTTGGAAAAATGCCCAGCTATGCTGAGTGGTGTAGCCAGCATTGAGAGTGCTTTCTCCACTTAACTTTGTAATAAGAATAAGAAACAGACCAAGATTAATTCTTTTTTTGGAAAGAATGATTAAACCATGAGAAAAGAGTAAATGTATTGATCTTGTATGATACCATGTATATATACATATATATATATATATATGATTTTCCTGTATTTTGATTATGATTTTGTATTCTCTAATAAAAGCCATAAAAGAAAGTAAAGTACATGTACATATTGGCATAATAGGGCCACTTCCTTCTGTTGACCACCTCCATATGCTGACTGGTTTGTTACAGTTTGTTATAGTCCCTTGGGCAGTCAACTTGCAGAGGTTCTACTGCAGTTGAGATTATACTAACCACAGTAGAAGCAAATTCTTATTTAAGAAGCAAAGCTTTTCTTGCCTTGCAAGTGTACCCGGTCCCAGTAAATATTAGCTGCTAACAGTTTTATTACCCTTGTTATTAAGGGCCTCGTTACCTGATCATATCAAACAAAATGTTCAAAGATTCATAATAAATATTTTAATTATTTTTATAGTTTTTTATTGTACTTATTTTTATAATGTTCTTGCCTGAAGTAGTTGTTTGGAAAATCTGAAAATACTCAGATTGTATTTTTGTATTCTTTTTGTTACAGAACACTTCAGAGAGTCACAGTTGTGCCAGAAGTCTCTTAATGGCAGATAGAATTCAAGTAGTTGTGGTACTCTCTGAGTTTTTTAATACTACATGGAAGGAAGCAAATTGTGCAAGTAAGTAATTTCGTTTTCATGTTGCATTCATGGTTCAGTAGTATAGATGTCAGATTTATTTTAGTGAATTTTGGAATCTTTGAAGCTGGATAATATTTTTTTTATTTCCAAGTTTACACGAATAGTTATTAGCAATTTAGTTTGTAAGTGGTAACTGCTTGGGCAAATACTGAAAGACAGAAAACTGTAGTGGTTAATAATATGAGCTTTGGAGTCAGGCGGACATGGGTTTGATTCTAAACTCTACCTCTTTGACTTACTGGCCCTAACTTAGTAGCTCTCAGACTTTAGACAAGTAATTTTTGCTCTTGGAACTTCAGTTTCCTCATCTGTAAATTGGTGGTAATAATAGAACCTACTTAAATAGTTGCTTTGAGAATTAAGTGAAATAAATTGTATGAAGCACTTAGCTCAATACCTGACATACAGTTAATGTTTAAGAAATGTCAACTGTTTAGGGGCTAGGCATGGTGGCTCGCGCCTGTAATCCTGTCACTCTGGGAGGCCAAGGCAGGTGGATTGCCTGAGCTCATAGGTTCCAGACCAGCCTGAGCCAG
>NW_003852397.1:4571913-4573271 GCF_000181295.1 Otolemur garnettii | reverse complement strand
GCCAAACAACAATGATGGCTGCCACCAAAAATATAGCTGGGTATTGTGGTCCCAGCTACTTGGGAGGCTGAGGCAAGAGATTAACTTGAGCCCAGAAGTTGGAGGTTGCTGTGAGCTGTGATTCCATGGCACTCTACCCAGGGGGACAGCATGAGGCTCTGTCTCAGAAAAAAAAAAAAAAGAATACTAGTGTATTATTAAGAAAGGGTTATGAAAAAAGCTTGGAAAGTGCTAGGCTAAATAATCTTTAAAACCACATATTTTTACCTGTAGTAATCCTTACTCTCCCCCAAATATGACCCTCCTTATCTGCAGGTTTGCTTGCAGTTACCCTCAATCAACTCTAGTTCAAAATTTTTTTAATGGAAAATTCCAAAAGTAAACAATTGATAAGTTTTAAATGGCATGTTGTTCTAGTAGCGTGATAGCTTCTCATGCCATCGTGCCAGGTGGATGTGAATCATCCCTTTGTCTAGGGACTTATATGCTCTCTGCTTGTTAGTCACTTAGGAGCCCTCTTGGTTATTCATATTTACTGCACAATATCACAGTGCTCGTGTTCAAGTAACCTTTATTTCACTTAATAATACCTTATTAATAATAAGTTAATTATTAGTCATTGTTGTTAATCTTTTTACTGCACCTAATTTATGAATTAAATTTTATCATGGGTATGTGTGGATAGGAAAAATCATAGTGTATATATAGGGACTTAGAATGTATCCCCCAAAGGTAAGGGGGGAGTGCTATATACTGCAATATCTTGGGCATTTACAATGC
Source organism: Otolemur garnettii (assembly GCF_000181295.1). Lineage (NCBI taxonomy): Eukaryota > Metazoa > Chordata > Mammalia > Primates > Galagidae > Otolemur > Otolemur garnettii. The sequence continues at coordinate 4,572,491 of NW_003852397.1, read as the reverse complement.
ACCTGGAATATTAAAGGCAGTGAGGATTACTACAGGTAAAAATAGGTGTTTTTAAAGATTTAGCCTAGCACTTTCCAAGCTTTTTTCATGGAACCCTATTAGAAGAGAAAGAGAAAGACCAGTAAGGAATTTATTATAATAGTTTAGGTAAGTAACAAAGAAAATGTGAGGTAGGACAGGGGCCTTAGAAATAGAAAGAGTAAGCTGGCTTAAAAATCTGTAGACCTAAGTCACAAAGCAGCCTAACTTTTCTAAGGACTTTTTCTTTTTACTGTCTTGAAAATATTCCTTACACTGAACTTCTTCTGAGGAACAAACAAAAGGCTAAGTGTTTAGATTTGAGTTATTCAAGAAACTCTTACTTCCTAATTAAAACTAATTTGGCCAAGACATAGTTCATATGAAGAAAAACCATAAATGAGAAAAAGAGTCCCTGCCAGGCTCTTTTCCCCCCAAATGTCAGTATAACACTGACTCTACTAATTTTGTCTCTAGTCAAATTTTTCGATAATTTGAACAGAAGCTTGGCAGATGCAAATTTTTTTAACATAATCTCTACTTTTTTGAAGTAAAATTTT
>NW_003852397.1:4561406-4571156 GCF_000181295.1 Otolemur garnettii | reverse complement strand
AAGAATCACCTAAGCCCAGGAGTTGGAGGTTGCTGTGAGCTGTGACTCCACTGCACTCTACCGAGGGCGAAAAAGTGAGACTGTCTCTACAAAAAAAAAAAAGGTGAAAGGAGATGCAAAAAAATCTATTTGATAGCAAAAGTTTAAAACTTGAAGAACTACAAACAGGTGGGAACTCTCTTAACCTAATTAAAAATCTGTATAAAAACCTGCAACTAACATACTGAATGGTGAAAACTTTTCTTTTAGATCAGGAACAAGAAAATTATACCCTCCTTAATTATTCTTGTTCACCATAATACTAGAGGCCCTAATTATCACTATAAAATAAGAAACAAGATGTAAAGGTAAGTTATTAGAATTAATAACTTTGGTAAAGTTCTCATGTAAAATTAATATATGAAAGTCAGCTACATTCCTGTGTAATATCAAATAGAAGATACAATTTTGGAAGATACCATTAACACTTAACAGTACTAGATACTGAGAGATAAGTTAAAAAAAAAATGCAAGTTCTTCTACAAAGAAAATTTAAATACTATTAAGAAGACATTTAAAAATGCTAAGTAAGGGCAGGGAGTAGTGGCTCACACCTGTAATCCTAGCACTTTGGAAGCCAAGGTGGGTAGATTGCCTGAGTTCATAGGTTTAAGACCAGCCTGAGCAAGAGTGAGACCCTGTCTCTAAAACTAGCTGGGCATTGTGTTGTGTGCCTGTAGTCCCAGCTACTCAGGAGGCTGAGGCAAGAGAATTGCTTCAGCCCAAGTTTGAGGCTTAGCTAACTCTTTTTCTAGGATTATGCATTAAAAAAATTAACTTTTAATCATTGTTTCATTCACATTTTAGAATTTCATCATAGTTTATATTCTATATTTTATTTATTCATTTGTTTACTTATTTTGAGGCAGAGTCTCATTATGTCACCCTCGGTCGAGTGCATTGGTGTCACAGCTCACAGCAACCTCAAACTCTTGGGTTTAAGCCATTCTCTTGCCTCAGCCTCCCAAGTAGCTGGGACTACAGGTGCCTGCCACAGTGCACCGCTATTTTGTTGTTGTTTTAGCAGGCCCTGGCTGAGTTTGAACCTACCAGCCCCAGTGCATGTGGCTGGCACCCTAACTACTGAGCTACGGGTGCCGAGCCTATATTCTATATTTTAAATGCAAATAAAGTAGTTTCATAAATTTGAACTCCTTAGCTGTCTCAGCTTTTTTCTTTTGATTCAATGCTGGGCATACTAAAATCACTTTAACTAGAATCTGTACCAAATCACTGGAAAGTCCTTGTAATTATGCTCTATGCATAGGTATTTAATGAAGACGATGTGCAATTTTTTGGAAAAATTTGAAGAATTGTTCAAATAATTTAAAAATATTACCAAAATTCAATAAAGTATTCTTATTTAAGCAGTATAGTCTTTTACAATGTAGTGAGAGATTTGGACCGTGAGAAAAGGAATGTGAGAGAAGAAAAAGATTGAGGGCTAAGCAAGGTAACAAGTCAGCACTGAGTTAAACATTGTTTCCCATGATGCATTTCTTTCATTGCCCTCGTCTTAGCTGAGCTTCATAGTAAGTAGAAGTGCAATCAATGCTCAGAAGGTAAATGAACTACAGATAGAGACTAGAACTAGGCAGTTGTGATGCTCATACCTGTAATCTCAGCATGGGTGTCCTGGATCCTCCTTTGAAACTACTTTGCCCTGAATGCTCTGGCATTCTGGGCTTGTAATGGAAGTGACAGCCTCAATCATAAGTGTTTTCCCGATTCGGTGAGCTGCTGTAGCAAATTAATTGAATCAAAAGAGGATGCCATGGGAACCCCAACTTGAAGCCAGTTGGTTAGAAGTTCTGGAAGCCTGGGCTGGCAACGTATCTGAAGTGCGGGCAGTCTTGAGGGACTGAGCCTTCAACCTGTGGAATATGATGTCTTCTCCAGATTTATAGTAGAATATGATGTCTTCTCCAGAAATGAATTGAAGGACACCCAGCTAATGTCCACTGCAGAATTTATTGCTTATTTCGTGTGCATAACCCTCACGCACATTTCATCATAGAAGTATTCTGTGTTGATTGTTGTGGTACAAGAACAGAGGAAAAACAGACTGTGGTTTTTTTTTCTATTCATTCTCCCATTATCTTGATGAATAGTATCTGGCTTCTTTCCATCTATACTAATCTCTGTAAATAACCATTGGGCTACACTGTTGCTTTTCTCCCCTTATTTACATGGCCAGGCTGAGAATTTTTCAAATCTACATGTTTTGTTTCCCTTTTGATTGTAAATTACATTTTTAATTTGTTTCTCTATTTTTGTATTTTACTATAAACAGTTAGTAGAAGCCATACAGTGCCCTGACCACTTTGTTGAGAGATTTCTTCCACCATTTATCCTAGTTCATTGCTCGTAAATTCTGTCTTCTACAAAGTAGAACACCCAGACACGAACACATTTCAGCCAAGTTCTTAGCCACTTTGTAGCAAGGATGTTCTTTCCTTCGGTTCAATAAGATAGTCCTTGTTTCTATCTAAGACTATATTGAAATTTCCTTTACTCTCCATATTTCTAACAACATTCTGATCACAACCACTTAGATAATCTCGAAGACTGAGGCTTTTTCTGCAGCTTTCCTCTTCTTCTGGGCTCTCACCAGAATCATCCTTAATGCTCCATTCATGGGAATGCAGGCTTTTTCCAGCATTTACTTCAACACTGTTCCAAACTTTACATCAGTTCTAGAGCTGTTTCCACACTTTTAGGTATAGCACCATCCCACTTCCCAGTGCCAATTTCTCTCGTAGTCCATTTGTGTTACTGTAGCACAATGTCACAGACTGGGTAATTAATAAATAATAGAAATTTATTTTTCACAGTTCTGGAGGTTGAGAAGTCCAAGGTCAAGGTACCAACAGGTTTGGTGTCTGGTGAAGACCAGTTCCTCATAGATGGTGCCATACAGTGCTCCTTGGATTGTGTAATGGACAGAAGGGCAAAAGAGGATAAATATTGTGTTCTCATATGACAAAAAGGACCCAAAAGGGACCAAACTGTATGTGAAGACTCTTTTGTAAGGGCCTTGATCCCTTCCATGAGGAAGAGACCTCATACCTAATCACCTTCCAGAGGCCCTACCTCTAGATACTATCATGTTGGCCATTAAATTTCAACACATGAATTTTAAGAGACACGTTTACACCATAGCAGGGGCTGGTAAAACTTTTGCAAAATAATATTAAAAATATAAAATATTATGAGAATGAATATTATTAAAATTAATATATCTCCCCAAACCATCTTTCTGTTCTGCTTGACTTAAAACAGAGTTGGCATTAGTCTGCAGTTATGATGAAAAGTAGGCCAGGAAGCCAATATAGGAGAGACTACAATCTTTGTACCTCTCCCATCTCCTTTTTCTTTAGAATTCCTATGTCTTTTATATTAAGTTTGGTAGAAGATGAGTTATTGGAAATTGAAGCAAAGTCAAAAGAAGCAAGACTCTGTCTCAAAAAAAAAAGTGTTCAGAGCTCAACTCTTTCTACTCGGAGTACAAATAACACAGAAATTAGTTCTTCCTTGTGGATGATGACTGCTAAGAAGTAGAGAAAGTCTATTAAATATTTTTCAGTATTTTAAAGCTGTTACCTGAAGTGTATTGTTAACATAAGGGTAGCCTTGTTATTGGGACCCTTCTTGGTTATCTTGTACCTGCAACAGTAAATAATTAGCCGAGTGACCAGATTTTCTGAGACCATGTACTGTTTTATGGTGAATTTGGTTTTTGGTAAGCAGTATCCAATATGAAATATAATAAAATGGGCCCTCAGATTATCACTTCAGATATTTGTTCTTACATACAGCAAACCCCCCCCTCCATTGAGCAGCTCATAGCTACAGTGACCTGGGGGATAATTTATGAGCATAATGATGCTACTGAACCACTGTCTGATCCAGATGTACATTCTGATTTTTGAAAGGAAAGTTAACTTTCAACTAAAATATGTAACATATATCTCAATGCTTTTAAAATCAATAATAAAACTTAATGGTTAAGCAGAAGGCCAGTTAACCCATACACTTCTTTCTCATATTTTATCTAGATGGAAATATATTAAATATTGGACTCATATTGTAGTAGAACCTCTGTTAAGTTGACCACCCAGGGGAATGTAATAAACTGGTCAACATATGGCGGTGGTCAAAATAAGGAACATTGAGTACATGTGGTGTATGTTTGGTATATGAAAATTAGGTCAACTTAGGGAGGTGGTTAATGTAGGGACGTGGTCAACTATGGAGGTTCTACTGTATTTGTATCTTTTTTTTTTTTAAGAGTCTTGTTATGTTGCCCTCAGTAGAGTGCCTTGGTGTCACAACTCACAGCAACCTCAAACTCTTGGGCTTAAGTGATTCTCTTGCCTCAGCCTGCCAAGTAGCTGGGACTATAGGCACCTGCCACAATGTCCGGCTATTTTTTTGCTGGGTTGTCATTGTTGTTTAGCAGGCCCAGGCTGGGTTAGAGCCCTCTGGCTTTAGTGTATGTGGCCGGCACCCTAACCACTGAGCTACAGGCACTGAGCCATGTTTTTGTATCCTGTTATTTAAAATATCTTAGTTTTCATAATTTATTAAACTTAGCTTGTTTAGGAACAAAGTTTTCCCAGTTTATTTTATGTATATATGTATATGTTTATGTTTTAGTTTTTTGAATAGCCTCTGTTGCCCAGGCTAGAGTAGAGTAGCACCCTAATAGCTCATAGCAACCTCAAACTCTTGGTCTCAAGTGATCCTGTTTCCTTTGCCTCTTGCGTAGCTGCACCTATAGGTGCGAGAGAGGACGCCCAGCTAGTTTTTCTATTTTTTTGTAGAGATGAGGTATCACTCTTGTTCAGGTTGGTGTGTAACTCGTAGCCTCAAGCAGTTCTCCTGCCTCAGCTTCCCAAAGTGCTAGGATTACAGGCTTGAGCCACCATGCCTGCCCTTATTTTATATTTTCTGAAAAATTTTTCAGAAATTGGTCTTTGTCTCTGCTATCTTAGATAAAACTAGGTTTGAAAAACAATAAAGATCTTTGTACAAACTCATAATAGATGTTAAATACTTTACTGAAAAATACTTAAGTCCTGTCATGACAATTTAGTAGGTTTCTACATGAGGTCTCAACTTGAATCCTTAACACCTTTAAGAATGCCTCTTGAGCTATGCCCGAGCTCTCACTGAGGAAGAAGCTATGCTAATCTGTCCTTGATGAGGCTTCATTGATTATCTGAGATGAAGAAAATTCATAATGACCATTTCACTTAGTACTTATGGGAAGCTTTATTATTACTAATATTCTTTAACTCACTAATTTTTAAATTGTATAGTTTCTCCGTGTTTATAACCTTAAGCTCGCAATTCCTGCAAAAGGATAAAAGAAGAATTTACTGGAGTTCCTTGGTTTAGAGTCAGAAAGTCGGGGCTCTTTACTAACCCCATTATTTAAATAAACTCCTTTGTGATTTGTAATATCACTGTCTAATGATCATTGAAAAAAAATTGATGGTACTGCATTAATGCCATCCTTAACAAGATGACCAGTCTATATTAGCTTTTATTTTAATTTTAAAATTATCTTAAGTGAAAATTAAAGGGCTGTCATTAAAATAGAAAAGATTAGCTTCCTTTGTTCTTCAGATAATCTTTCTTTATAAATTACATTTTTATAAAGAAATTATTTTAACTGTGTATTTGCATAGAAGAAATTGCTATTGCTCTTTCATAGTCATGCTACTTTTGCAGGCAATATGGGGATGTACACCCCCTTTCATCCTTATGCTGTGTGTGTCAGTTGTCATGACATGGCTCATAACATAGGTGTGCAGTTGCTATGGATGAAATTGTGCTCTTTCAGCTTCCCTGTGAAACATCAACTACAAAACCCGAAACCCTGTTTAATCTTATTAGCTTAGTATATGAATATTCTCCAGATGTATAATTGTGTTTGTTTTATTTATATCAACTCTGCCTCATCCTTAAAAGAATGTGGGGCTACTTCATGATGTTGTTAAACCAGCATGAAGAGGGGCTTATGTTATAGTTTTTAGAAAATGAATTTAGTGTTTGAACTTTGTGAAAGCTGACAGATGGAGTAACCTGTTTAAATAGTAAAAAAAAAAAAGGTATAATTAAGGAATACTTAATTGGGAATCTAGAAAGCTTGTTTTGTATCTCATTTCCTTATTAGCTTACTGTATGATCCTCAGTACATCACCTATTTCTCTAGCTTAGTTTCCTAATTTGTAAAAGGATCCCTTGGATGATTAAGTGATAGAGAGAATGTTAGAATGAGACTCAAATTTTTGAGAAGATAAAGCTGCAGAGAATATAAAATACAAAAGAAAAAAAAAAGAATGTAAAGTACATGATTTTAGAGGGAAAGAATCTAGGAATGGGTTCACCTAGAGGGCTCATGTGGGGCTCAGAAAGGGCCCTGAAAAAGGGACGTGTGTGAGAGGATGAAGGGGACTGAATTCTAACGTGGCTTGTGGAGGCAGAAGTCCCTTTTGTAATTCATCCACCCGGAGGGAATGCCTTTTTCTAATTTGCACAAAGGAGTCTCACTGAAATGCCACCCTGTTTAGGTTTCTTCTCAGTTGCCAGTTGTTGGTGACTGCCTCAAACCCTGTGTGGTGTAAGATATCTGTGGGTAGTGCTGGGAGCAGGCTGAGGCACATGCTTATTGAGTCTGAGTCTTGAACTTCTTAATGGTTTTAATGTAGTTGTGAGTATGTTAGTTATTTTGCAGTGTTTGAGAGTGCAGGCTCAAGAATCAGAGTGAGCTCACGCCTATAATCCTAGTACTCTGGGAGGCTAAGGCAGGTGGATTGCTTGAGCTCAGGAGTTTGAGACCACCCTGAATAAGAGTAAGATCCTGTCTCTACTGAAAATAGAAAAACTAGCTGGGCATAGTGGCATATGCCTGTAATCCCAGCTACTTAGGAGGCAGAGGCAAGAGGATTGCTCAAGCCCAGATGTTTGAGGTTGCTGTGAGCTTTGATGCTAGGGCACTGCACTCAGGGAGACAAGAGTTTCACTCTGTCTCAAAAAAAAAAAATGAGATTGAGTAGAATTTTCAGCTTTTCACTTATCAGTTTTGTGATTTTGGGAAACTCTTAATTTTTCTAAATCTCCTTTTCCTATTTATAAAATGGAGATAATGATAGTTCTTACCTCAGAATCTTTGCAAGAATTAAATGAGCAAATTTGTTCAAAGCACAGGACAGACATAGTGCTTGGAACATAGCAAGTACTCAGTCAGTGTTAGCTTTCACTGTAGTGATTGTTCTTTATCATAGTTCATGAATGTTCCTTAGTGTGTCATATCCTAGTATCCATCTATTCAGCCTCTTCTCCATTGAATTCTTTCTGTTTGTACTGCTGCCTTTCTCCTGAATTATTGCAGTAGCTCCCTATGCTGTCTTTCTACTCCCAGTTGAGAGAATTCCTATTAAATGGTGCTAGATTTCTGAATTAGGTAGGTATAATATAAAGCTGTCTGCTTGAGGCTGGGCGCAGTGGCTCCTGCCTGTTATCCTAGCACTCTGAGAGGCCACAGCAAGGTGGATTACCTGAGCTCACAAGTTCGAGACCAGCCTAAGCAAAAGTGAGACCCCCATCTCTACTAAAAATAGAAAAACTGAGGCAAGAGAATTGCTTGAGCCCAAGTTGGAGGTTGCTGTGAACTATGATGCCATGGCACCCTACCAAAGGTGACAAAATGAGGCTCTGTCTCCAAAAATAAAGCTGTCTATTTAAATTAAGGGGGACTAGACAATAGAAAACATTTGGAACACCCTATGCAGCCATTAGTAAGGCATCTACAGGGATTATTTCATGAAATCAGAAAACATGAATTTGAATTGGGTTCCTTCATTATAATTTTAGGATTTTCCACAATAGTGTTCTATAACCAGAATTGGGAGTATAGACAGCAGATAGAGGCTTTCTGGGGTTGGAAATGTTTGTGACTGTGTGCAAGGTAAAGGGGACTCCAGGAGAATGAGATGAAACGGCTGACCACGAGTTCCAGGGTCTGAAGCCAGGCAGTTTAACCTGGTTTGGAGATAGCAAGCTGAGAGCACAAGGAGAGGTGAACACAAAATGACCATAGGAAATAGGTTCTCTTAAGAAGGGAGAAAGGATAAATAAATTGGGGTATATTCATACATAGAAAATAATGAAAAGGAATAAATGAACGAGCTAATTCTAAGCAAGAAGAGCAAGTTGCAGAAGAATATCATTTATGGAAGGTTTTTATTTTAAAAAAACATATAAAACAGGTCTCTTTGTTTCCAGACTTTATTTGAAGCCTGTATGTCAATATTTTAGGCAAAATTCTCACTAGTTTGTTTCTCTGTACTCTCAACTCATGATAGATTAGAGCAAATTTTGAAAGTTACCATATCAAGTACATTAAATGGCCCACTAGTGAAGTTGGAAGAGACACAGAATTGCTAAATTTGACACAAAACATGAGAAAAGACATGAATTTAGGTAAATTAATGCAAGCTAAGCAGTCTTATACCTAAATAGCAGCCTTACAGCAGCATTTGGTAGCTGATGTTCATGATCATGACCTTGAGCCATCAAAAGTCAACTTAAATTTTTTTTTGTACGTTGTTTTTATTTTAAAAAGTATTTGGTTATTTTAAGATTTTCATAAAAATGGCTTTTTATGTCATAACTTAAAATCTTTTAGAAACTAAAAGAAGTAAGCTTTATATATTTGGAAAATTTTCTTATGTGGAATACTTTGTGCTTGTTTAAATAAATAATTACTGTAGTGAGAAACAAAAGATGATGGCTTGAGAGATAAATGACAATGCGTAAGTGTTGCTTGAATTATATTGATATTCTTTTTGGTGGTGTTTTCCCACAGATTGTTTAACGAACAACAGTGAAGAATTATCAAACAGTACAGTGTATTTCCTCAGTCTGTTTAATCACACCTTGACCTGCTTTGAACATAACCTTCAGGTATTTTATATATGATATTTGAAATTAAAATACTGCCTTGTACAAATGAATAATGTGTAGTTTCAGGGTTTTTTGCTAGTTTTAAAAACTTTAATTCTACATGTGGGATGTAGATATTTGGAAAATACTTTCAACAAGGTCACCACAGTCCATGAAATAGTGCACACTGGGTTATGAATTAGCACAGTCTTCACCTCCCTCTTCCCACTTATAAATCCTAAATTGGGGGAGTGGGCGGGGACTTTTTTGCTTTTTCATTTCACAAATGATTGCTCAACACAGATAGAAATCCACCTAAAGAAGAAAACCTTTTTATTCCTAGGGAAGAAGCTACCACTCTTAAAATGATCACTTCAAGGTAACTGACATCCAAACTGATGTGGTTTTCTTTGAAAACTCACTAGTAAATCATTTCTTGCACAGTAGGGTCAGCATTAACCCTGCATTTAGGATAGGTAGTGTTTGGAGGGCTGACTGCTGCATACCAATGTTAGTATCAAGTTCCTCCTCAGGAATTAGAGACTATCCTGGATACCACGCAGAACAACACATTGGGTTGGTGTTGACCCCAGGTCTGGATTAGGCTGATTCCTGCTTTACAGCCCCACTGGCCTAATGAGGCCAGGAGGTATTAGGGTGGGAAGCATCCAGTTCCAATCCAAGTTTTTATAGTAGCCTTAATTGTTGATATTTACTTGTACCCATGATAGAGAGGAGTTAGTAGACCTGGATTTC
>NW_003852397.1:4560183-4560860 GCF_000181295.1 Otolemur garnettii | reverse complement strand
ATATGGTTTCTTCTTTAATAAATGTGATGACACAGAAAGTTGACCACCCAAGGGACTGTAACAAACTAGTCAACATACAGAGGTGGTCAGCATAAGGAACTAGGTCTGTTGTACTGATGAGTACATGTGATGCATGTCTGGTCTGTGAAAATAGGTTAACTTGAGGTGGTCGGTGTAGGGAGGTGGTCAACTATGGACGTTTTACTGTAATGAAAGTGAAGTGAATGTTTCTCAGAATGTGTTTTCCAGCATGTTACTAGGTGACCTGTCAGAAAAAGGGTTTAGTATTCTCTTAAGATTGGGAAATGCTTTACTATAGGACTTCAGAACCTTTAGTGGACTAATGTGTTATAAAATTCAAGTGGTAGTTTTTGTGTGCAGTAGTCACTCCTTATGCATGCTTTCACTTTCTGTGGTTTTAGTTACCCATGGTCAACTGCAGTTGCAAAATATTAAGTGGAAAATTCTGGAAATATAAACAATTCATGAGTTTTGAATTGAGTGCCACAGACAGCCTTTTTTCATATAACTTGGAGTACTTATATGAGTTTGTTTGGTGAATTCCCAGAAGTATAATTGCTGTATTGTCAAATTAAGAAAAAGATCCCAGAGAAAATTATCTCCAACATACTGAGTTTACATGGGAATGACAAAGGAGGATTATAATTTGGAATGTG
>NW_003852397.1:4559261-4559982 GCF_000181295.1 Otolemur garnettii | reverse complement strand
GGGTTTTAGTAAGTCCTTGGAAACTGTTCTTATCTTAGACATGTAAGCGTGAACCTCTTCTTCCTCGCCTGGGTATCTACAGCATTCACTCTATCAAAAGATATGTGCATTTTAATTTTAATAAAAAATGGGCAGATTACCCCCCCCAATCAAAATGATGTGCTCAATTTTGTCTTTAGATAGATGGATGCTGGTTCTATGAAAAGCAGACAATGGGCTATTTCTTGGAGCAGAATAAAAAGAGACTTAATTTTTCTAATGGAAGGTGAGGATAACATTGTAGAAACTAGGGCAGCACCTGTGGCTCAGTAAGTAGGGTACTGGCCCAATATACCGAGGGTGGCAGGTTCAAACCTGACCTTGGCCAAACTGCAACAACAACAACAAAACAAGAAAAACATTGTAGGGTCTACATCATTTAATTACTTTCATTTTCTTCTTTTCTCTTTCATTTCAACATTTAGTTACTGTCCTTTTCCAGGCTATAAAGTAAAGAATAAAAGAAATAGAAAGCAAAGGTGAGAGCTGACAGATCAGAAAACTTGTTCTTAGAAAGACAGGTGTCAGACCAGATGTGGAAACGATTGAGACTTACTAGTCAATGTTTTTATATGCTATTTCCACTGTCCTTATTTTAGGTTAGTAACATAGTTCTTCAGTATTTGCCCCTTTTTGTTGACTAGAAAGGCTGGATTTCTGAACCTTGTGATTGGAGAATTGA
>NW_003852397.1:4557664-4559057 GCF_000181295.1 Otolemur garnettii | reverse complement strand
GGTGGTTTTCAAAATTTAGAGACACCTAGAAAATGCTGATTATTTTGCCATGTGATTCCGATACCAGGTTTCTAATCCTTTGATATATACTGCTACCTCTAATACAGGTAGACGTAGACCTAGTCTCTACATGATAAAAGTGAGACTCAAATAGTGATTTAGTAACCTGTCTAACATCACAGCTCAGCGCTTTAGCACAGGACACTGTTGCCTGTCTTCTAGGAGGGCAAACAGCTTACGTTAAGGCGAGATACCATGCGTGATGTTTACCGTGTGGCTCACATGTGCCTTTCTCATCGTAGGGGAGTGCACACAGTCTTCTACAGACAAAAAATTACTCAGAAGTATGCAAAAACTGTCGTGAAGCATATAAAACTCTGAGTAGTCTGTACTATGAAATGCAAAAAATGAATGAACTTGAGAATAAGGCTGAACCTGGAACACATTTATGCATTGATGTGGAGGATGCAGTAAGTACTTTGCTTCTTTTATGACATATTTTGTTTGCAGTGTTGTCGAATGTACCGTCAGTAGTAGTATCCTTCTTAGAAGTATCTTGGAACTGCATATTTTATCTTCAACAAGAAATAACTAGTAAAATTTTAGTATATCCTAGGCTGTCAAACTAACATGGAAATTAATCAGGCACTTCATAAGTGATTTGGTCCATTTAATTTTTTTATTTGAAAATGTGTGGCCTTTTCAGATATGTGGGCATTGTTAGGTGTTGTATTTCAGTTTATTATGTACTTGTTCCTGATTGAAGAAGTTTTTAGGTTTTACTACAGTGTCTTTCAGAGGCCACTCATCACTTCCTATTCTATTGCTTTATGTCTTTATAGTTATTACCATCTGAAAGTATTTATTTGTTTATAGTCTGTCTTCCCTCACTAAAATTTAAGCCACATGAGGACAAGGACCTGGGCTTGCTTGTTTACCATTCAGTATTTAGGACAGTTCCTGGAAATAAAGGCCTTGGTAAATATGTGTTTATTGATTGAATGAGTGACAAAAACTGTTTTTCTTTGTATAGCCTGCCTTTACATGGGGTACCACTAGATGGCAATCATGTCTTTTTAGGCAATATGATGGCTGGGCATTGTGTGTGTTTGTGGTAACTGACATTGGCACAAAGTAGAGAACTTGAGGTCAAACTTGGCAAGCTTAATGGTTGAGAATAATGAGTGTGAATTATCACATAAGCTCATTAGGCTGATAATATTTAGAATGGTAAAAAGAACTTAAAATCGATGCACTATAAGGATTTTTTTTGTTTTTACTGCTCCATTCCAATTGCCTTGAATAGTACCTGGCTTTTAGTAGGCTCTCAATAAACAATAAATTGGCTGGGCACCTATGCTCAGTGGTTAGGGCACCGGCCACATGCTCTGGG
>NW_003852397.1:4554317-4557299 GCF_000181295.1 Otolemur garnettii | reverse complement strand
TTATATAGTGACTAATGGTGAACCAGCTTATTTCCCTAGCAGAAGAGATTGTCTTTGAACTATCAGTAGATTTTCAGGGGTGTGTATTTAGTTTAAATTCTAGGTATCTGTTTAGATACTGACAAAATAATGATAAGAAATTGAAGACAAGTTAAATATAAAATAGGATAATATTATTTGTTCATGTTCCAGATGAACATTACTCGAAAACTGTGGAGTCGCACTTTCAACTGCTCGGTCCCTTGCAGTGACACAGTGCCTGTAATTGCTGTTTCTGTGTTCATTCTCTTTCTACCTGTTGTCTTTTACCTTAGTAGCTTTCTTCACTCAGAGCAAAAGAAACGCAAGCTCATCCTACGTAAGTTTCTTTTTATAGTTATTTATTTATTTAGATAAAAGCCTATACTTTTAAAATGGCTCTCTGCTTTCAGTTTTATAGTTATGCTTACTGATAAAAGAGATGTGTGAGAATTTTGTAAGTATAGATAATAAAAAAATCAAAAGCTTCGGCTGGAAGGAGTCCAGGCTGGATGTAGTCATGGTGCATAGCGGTTGCATGTTGTTCAGAAAGTATGGAAATTTCATTGATAACCTAAGACATTTCACCAAGGGAGGAAGTGGCGGAATGGGCTATCCTCGTTTAGGTGGAGAAGGTGGTAGAGGTGGTGATGTCTGGGTTGTAGCCCATAAAAAAATGACATTAAGGCAACTTAGAGACAAATATCCTTACAAACAATTTGTGGCTGAAGGAGGAGCAGATAGTCAGATTAGTGCACTGAAGGGCTCCAAAGGAAAGGACTGTGAAGTCCTGGTACCTTTGGGTATTTCAATAACCAATGAAAATGGTAAAATTATAGGAGAACTCAATAAAGAAGGTGATAGAATTGTGGTAGCTGAAGGAGGTCTTGGTGGTAAATTACTTACAAATTTCTTACCATTGAAAGGGCAGAATGAATAATTCACCTTGATCTAAAACTTGTAGCTGAAGTAGGCTTAGTAGGATTCCCAAATGCTGGAAGATCCTCTTTGCTAAGTCGGGTTGCTCATGCAAAACCTGCAATTGTAGATTACGCATTTACAACATTAAAGCCTGAACTTGGAAAGATTTAGTACAATGATTTCAAACAGATATCAGTAGCTGACCTTCCAGGTTTAGTAGAAGGAGCACATATGAATGAAAGAATGAGCCACAGATTCCTGAAGCATATAAAAAGAACTAGACAACTTCTTTTTGTTGTTGACATTTGTGAATTTCAGCTTCCTTCCAAAACTCAATACCCAACTGCTTTTGAAACTATACTACTGCTTACAAAACAGTTGGAGTTGTACAAAGAGGAACTTCAGACAAAACCTGCCCTCCTGGTAGTTAATAAAATGGACTTGCCAGATGCCCAAGATAAATTCCATGCATTGATGAACCAGCTTCAGAATTCTAAGGATTTTTTGCATTTATTTGGGAAAAACATGATTCCATAGAAGACTGTGGAGTTCCCACATATCCCTATATCTGCGATTACTGGAGAAGGAATTGAAGAATTAAAGAATTGCATAAGAACGTCACTGGATGAGCATGCCAACCAGGAAAATGATGCATATCTTAAGAAATAACTGCTGAATTTGCAGATGTCTACTACAGCATCTTGCAACAAGCCACTGTCTAAGCATACTGTTACTAGAATGGATATAGTTTAAGTCTATTAAAAACAGTATTGGTGGGATACTATTTAGCCCTAAAAAAGAAAGAAATCTTGTTTTTTGTGAGAACATGGATGAAACTGGAGGACATTATGTTAAATGAAAAAAGACAGGCATAGAAAGACACATACTATATGTTTTCACTTGCATGTGGAATCTTAAAAAAATTCAGCTCTTTGAAGCAGAGATTAGAAAAGGGGATGAGAGGATATTGATTAAAGGATACAGAATTTCACTTACATAGGAATGTTTAAGAGATCTACCATGCAGCATTGACTATAGTTAATAACAATGTGTTGTATTTTTTAAAAGTCAGTTAAGAGTAGATTTTAGGTGTTCTTACCACACAAAGTAAGTATATGAGGTAATGCATATGTTAATTAGCTCAGTTGAGCCATTCCACAATGTGTGTATATATATCTATTTCAAAATAAGGTATACATAAATATATGCAGTTTTTCTATATCAATTAAAAAAATAGTATTGACAGTGTGTTAATTTTAAAGCTTTTTTCACGGATACTTTTTAGTAGTATTACTAACCTTTCTAAGTTTGTTTTGTAGTTGAGTATATCCATAGCAAAAAGAAAAGTAACTGAGAGCTAAAAATTACATTTTACAAGTTTATGATCCATCCCCCTATAGTAATATTCTCTGATATTCCTTTATTTATGATGTCCCTATTGGGATCATTTTTTAAAAATAATAAGGAAGGATTCCCTTGATTATTAGAATGAGCAGTAAGTTGGTGGTTTGTTGTTGAGTCTGTCATATTCTTGACTGCACTAAAAATATAATAACTCTCTTTTTTGTAAAACCTCAAAACCCCAAATTTAAATGTATGGTTAGTGATAATAAAGATTGTGGATAGTATTTAATAGAAAAAGAAAAATCAAAAGACAGTGTCTTTCTGATGATTGCTTTGAGAAACTAGATTACCCTGGGAATAAGGTTGGCAAAAATAGAGGAACAGCAACTGAGGCTTGGCACTTCTGACATGGCAGTAGTGGGGACATACAGACAGCTCATAGGCCTAAGAATCCATAGCTAACATGCAGTAACTACTATTGGAATAGTATTTATAAGAATGTTACTTGACATATAGTACGTATTCAGTACTAATGCAGGAGCCCCTTAACTACTTGGTATCTCCACTTCCATTAATTTTGGGGGGGAATATAAAAGTATAAGTTTATTTCTTATTAAAGAAAGGGAAGAGAGGCTCGGCGCCTGTGGCTCAGGTGGCTAAGGTGCCAGCCACATACACCTAAGGTGGCGGGTTGGAATC
>NW_003852397.1:4551806-4553966 GCF_000181295.1 Otolemur garnettii | reverse complement strand
TTTTTTTTTTTTTGAGACAGAGTCTCACTATGTCACCCTTGGTAGAGTGCTGTGGCATCACAGCCCACAAAAACCTCAAACTCTTGGGCTTAAGCGATTCTCTTGCCTCAGCCTCCCAAATAGCAGGGACTCGTGCTCACCACAACACCCAGCTGTTTTTTGTTGCAGTTGCCATTGTTTAGCTGTCCTGGGCCAGGTTGGTACCCGCCAAACCTCACTGTATGCGGCTGGCGCCATAACCACTGTGCTACAGGTGCCGAGCCTAAAGTAATTTTTTTTTTCAAATTTTATTTTATTTTATTTTTTGCAGTTTTTTGGCCAGGGCTGGGTTTGAACCCGCCACCCTTGGCATATGGGACCGGCGCCCTACTCCTTGAGCCATAGGTGCCGCCCAAGTAATTTTTTAAACACAAATAATTTTACCATGTTTCTTTCTTACTTGAAACCTTTCATTTATATCTAGAATAAATCCAAACTTACTTCCAGGGTGCTCTGCTCTTTGGGTTTGATCTGCCTTTCTAAACTTACCACATCTACTCTTCTCCTTGCTCATGGTGCTCTGGGCAGTCTCGCTCCTTTCTGTTCCTCTCAGATACCGGAGCTCATTGCCAAGGCCTTTCCCACTTTCCTAGTCTACCTTCTTGCCATCCAGGTCTTAGCTCAAAGGTTACTTGCTCAAAGAGACCTTTTATGATGGCCCAGTCTAAACATACACCTTTCCTTGCATTCCTGTGCAAGGAAGAATACATCCTTTCTTTAATGGCCCTTAATCACTTAAACTAATTTAAGTTAACTAATATAAGTTATTCAAATTAACTCCTTCATTTATTTTCTGCCTTTTCTCTATTCTTCTTATTGTCTTTCCTGGATGATAAGCGCCATCAAAACAAGAACTTTGTTTATCTTTTTTTTTTTTTTTTGAGACAAAGTCTCAAGCTGTTACCCTGGGTAGAGTGCCGTGGTGTCACAGCTCACAGCAACCTCAGACTCTTGGGCTTAGGTGATTCTCTTGCCTCAGCCTCCCAAATAGCTGAGATTATAGGTGCCAGTCACACGCCTAGCTTTTTTTTTGTTGCAGTTGCCTTTGTTTCTTTTTTTTTTTTAGCTGGCCCGGGCCAGGTTTGAACTTGCCACCCTGGGTGTATGTGGCCAGCTCCCTACCCACTGAGCTACGGGCACTGCCCAATTTTGTTTATCTTTGTTCATCACTGTATCACCAACATCTGGAAAGTGCTGGTCCATTGTAGGCACTCAAAAGTATTTGTTAAATAAAAAGAACATTATACATAATGTTAGCATTTCCCAGAATATGTTCCTCAAAATACTAGTCCAATTAAATTCTCTGTGAAAAAAATTTATGGATATTAAAGATTGGAAAATGCTTCATATCATGTCCTTTTCGTGAGCTTTGTAATGTATGTGAATCTAAGTTAAAGACTCTGAGATTGCACATCCCAAAACTTGACGATAGAAACTTCACATAATACCTATTAGTGTTTCACAGAAATATTTGTTTATAAAACTCACTTAAGGAAACACTAGTACTGTAAAGCCAACAGTTCCTGTGCTGGTACTTCTTGGATATTTTCATTCACTTTTCTTTATGCTACTGTTCTTCAAGCAGTTACTGAATGCCTGGGAAATGCTAGCACTGTGACAGGTATTAGGAATTAAAAAAAGGAGCAAGGCATAAGCCATCCTCTCAAAGAACACACTGACCATAATCTAATTATCACAACCCACGTGGCAGAAATGTATAGAGTATGGACGGGCCATAGAAGAGGGTAAGACCAACTCTGCTTTAGGGGTATTGGAATTCACCATTAGATGATTCCCTGGGGCAGAATTTTAAAGAATGTAGGGATTTGTCAGGTAGAGAAGTAAGAGATGAGAAAGTTGTAGTTGTGTGTACTTTACTGCCTAGTCTGTTTATTAAGTAATTTGATAATTAGTTAAAAAACTAGATTGCTTCTAGTAATTTTTAACAAAGTAATTTTAAAAGCCCAAAACTATTAATTTGGTTTGTTTCCCAAATCTAGTGAATGCTTAAGAACTAAACTTTTAATTTAGGCTTTCTTTTTTAGTTTAAGTTTGCCCTGAGTTTAGACTCAAGCAGTGCTCTGGTCCAAGAAGTCATTTTGTCATTTTGCACTTAGTTGG
>NW_003852397.1:4544822-4550997 GCF_000181295.1 Otolemur garnettii | reverse complement strand
GCATGACTAGTTCCAGATCTTAGGTGGAAATCATTCATCACAATCATCACAAAAATTCTTTCACTAAGCATGATAATCACTGTAGAATCTTGGAGTCTTTTATCAGATTGAGGATGTTTTCACTGAATTCTTTTAGGAGAAATTTATATTTGGATTTCTTAGACTTTTAAATGTACAATTTTGTTATTCATTGTAACACTTTGATTTTTTCAGTAGATTACTTTTTACCTACATTACTGTATGCTTAAGACTGTAATGTTCTAGAAGATATAAATGATGTTGTCTTATTTGGTACTGGTTCGAACAAAGTTATGTTTTCTAAGGTTGGTAGTAAAAATAACACTTAGGTTTTAATTCTTAGAAGGTGGAATCTATGCAGGTTTGAACATAGAATTAATGGACAAATAGTATAGTTTACATTAAAATAATAAATAATCATGCATGGAGAATTACATTTAAAGTTGGAATATAATATTTTTGATTTCTCTAGCCAAACGTCTCAAGTCCAGTACCAGTTTTGCGAACATTCAAGAAAATTCAAACTGAAATCTACAAAATGGAGAATTGACATTGTATCATACAGATGAGTGATAGAAGATACACCTTGGTCAGAAAGAAGATAAGCTGTGATTTGACAAGTCGTGTTCTTAAGAAATGCAAGGACTTCGGGTTTATTTTTAAATAAGAATTTTCAATTTTTCTTTCCTTTTCCACCCCCTTTTTAAGGATTTGGGTATTTTTAATTTCTAGCCATAGTAATGTTATCTATTTTAAAGTGTATTTGTTACAGTAACAGAAGACGTAAGAACAATCTTTGTTTTCTTTTGTAGGGATATTATTACTATTGGAGACTTCTGGTATCTCCTTATTAACATAAGTATCTCAAGAAGAAACGTTTTTGAAAATTAACATTTAAAAATTCATCAATTACAGCAAAGACTTTAAAAAAGAAATATACTTGCCAAAAAGTAGCAGGTCCAAAGATTAATTTAAATTACTCTTCATTGCAGTATTATTGTTACATATATATTTAATATGTCACATGTTACAATAATAAATAATTCAATCCCTTGTTTCCCTAAAGTCATTTTTGAAACCACTAACTGTAAACCTCCCTAGTGATTTTTAGAAGTGGCAAGCTGCATTACATTTATCTTTGTAAAAAGATTTATGGTAACTGGTTTCTTACTTGACTTTTATAAATAGTGTTTTGCATCTTATTTTTGCCTTTATTTCATAGTAATTTGAAATCACTGGACTGCTTTATTATATTCAGGGCAAGATGGATTCTTTTTATACCAGGGTTTTGCATTGTGAATTACATTAAGTTATTTGACAGTTTATAATTTATTACTACTTTAAATCAAAGGTAGCATTATCACACTGCATTTACATTGTGATTTTTTAAATGAAAATTTTCTCTTGGGAATATATAGGGATTTGGGGGAGAGAAAGGAGGAGTAAAAAAGAGCTTAAGTTTCAGAAATTAGAGCCCTGAAGGGCTGCTCAGTATAAAACTGTTGAGTGGTTCATAATGGGGCATGGATCAGAAAGATAGTCTCATACAGAAAGCAGTTAGGGTAAGATGATTTTTATTTTTTCTAAATTATTTAAATCAGATAAAAGTGATACATTGAAATGAAGCCACAATTTCACTCTCACAAATTCTATTTTGGAATGTTTTATTAGCCTTTAAAAAAATTTCAGAATTGTTCACAACTTTATTCCTCAGGTTTTAAAAGTTCAGGATTTCACTTATTAATTCCTTCCTGCTTTTTTTGGTGGAAATAGGCTTCATTTAAAACATTAAGAATATGAAGCCTCCTCTATATGGAAACAAGAGTTAAATAGTAAGAGAATTTGAATCCCTTCAAATACTATAGAGAGACAAGAAAGTATTTTTATTTTTTATGTTTACCTTATACATCTATGCAGAATGAAAGAGAAAGCTCATTCTTAGATGTGTAACATATGCAAAAGCTGTTACAGGCCAGGCGTGGTGGCTCATGCTTGTAATCCTAGCACTCTGGAAGGCTGAGGCAGGTGGATTGCTTAAGCTCTGGAGTTTGAGATCAGCCTGAACAAGAGCAAAATCCTGTGTCTACTAAAAATAGAAAAACTAGCCGGGCATTGTGGTGGGTGCCTGTAGTCCCAGCTAATTGGGAGGCTGAGGCAGGAGGATCGCTTGAGCCTAAGAGTTTGAAGTTGCTGTGAGCTATGAAACCACAGTACTCTAACCAGGGTGAGACTCTGTCTCAAAAAAAAAAAAAGCTGTTAAAATTTCTCTGGTGTGCTGTTACCCATTTAAATTGTACTGGAGTTTGTTCATGCTGCTGGTACTTACACACTATCTTAATTTGAAGCATGTGGTTGAGAGCCTGTGAAGGCAGTCTTTATTAATACAGATTAAACCAGTGTATACGTGCAAAGTTAGAAAATGACATGTGTAATTCTGTAAGTCGTGACTTTTTGAACACCTTTCAATATTATGTATTTGTAAAAACCATTGTTTTTGAATATAAGGTTAATAGCACTTTAAAAACAAAAAGGCAGCCTTTACTCTCTTTCTGGCTGGGTCGTTGTTCTTTAGAAGTAGCATCAATGATAGATTCCAAAAGTAAGCATTAACCGCTACACTAAAGTATGTAAATTTTGTAGTCATATTGAAAAATTCCTTGCATAGTTCTGAATTCTGAGACATACACCTTACATGTATGCACAAGCCTATCTTTAAGTATTTTGACACTTTAAAATAAAGGAAATAACTTAAGGAACTTGTGATGCTTTATTTGGATTTTTAAATGCATTTCAAAAACTTCAGATGTCATTTAATATCCCATTTCAGCTTTTCATGTGTTGAGTTTTAAATGCCTACTTGAAAAGTACCATCTATTTTAAATTTTGTTGCAAATACAAATGTACATTTGGGTAATTTATTTTTTGATGGATTTGAGAGATACAAAATAACATCACATCTTTTACAGTGTTATCTCTAAATTCCTGAATACTATCAGGTTTGGGGTGATAAATGTTACTTCCGTTGGGACTAGTATTTTCTAATGTTTCATGGATGGGCTCTACTTTTTACTACAGTGTATGCCTTATAAAGCAAAATGTTTTCCCAGAGCGTCATTGTAGTTAGGATTGATTCCGGACCAAACACTTGATATCACATAAGTAATAAACATCTCCAACAATAAACTTTGAAAGTAAAACATACTGTTAACCTATGTGTCCAATTAAAATGGAAAAAAATTATATTCTAAGTATCTGTATTTTCTGAGCTAGAAGCAGCCTTGGAGGCCGTCTGACCACAGAACCCCAGCGTTGGGTGGATCCGTAGAGAGCACTAATCTGACCTTCCACCCGCTGCCTGGATTCCTCTAAAAACTAAGTCACTTATTTCCTCGCCTTCTTAGCTAAAGAAGCAGAACATCACGGAGCTCTCTCTTTCTAACAGCATTCTTTGATAGACAGCTCTCAAGTTGAGACTTGAGATGCACAGTCAAATGTTTTTTCTATGGTACTACTCTGCTTATTTTGTTAAAATTCCATAAAATGATTAGGTTGGAAAAAAAAAGGGCTTTGACCCATGCTGAATTACACATAGCACCTAAAAGTTACAACTCGACCAAGTTTGCTTGTTCTAAATCATTAGCAATAGTAGATATTTGTCATACATGTAAATGTGTTTAATGTTCACTAACTTTCTTTGTCTTTTTGGAGTTAAAGAGGGCCTTTAAAAGATGATTTGACTGATCCGTGCTTTTTAAAGTGTGGAGATTTTCTAACCAATTTTTAAAATCTGTTTTTCCTATAATAAACAGAGGTATTTAAAAAAATTCATCCCAGTACCCAAATGTAATCAAAGTATTTCAGACTTTTCAAAGGAATGATAGGCCTCTTTTACCTAGATATTGTGGTAACTCTTCCTTGTTCTACTTAAATACTTAGGATTGCATTCAAAAGATTTTCCAAGTAGCTGGAAGTAAAAAATAATTCAACTATAATTTCTGGGATAATTATATACAACTAGAGTACAGATAGGCAGGATTGAAAATTATTAGTTGCTTGTCCTGTTTTGACTTCTGAAACAGAAAAGTGATTAGGAGAAGACAGCAGAAGGCTTCTGTCGCTTTGTTGTGTATCTTTAGAGGCAAAGCCTCACAACAGAAAGCCTTGTTGCCATCCCTTTTCTAGAGAGGACCAGAGTTACTTCTGTCCCCTTTCCTCTCCCCTATTAGTACCTCCTTCTGTACATTCACTTGTAGTGCCATTGCCAGTAAATAGGAGCTGAGATACAAATGGCTTGACCTTGGCTTTTTGAAATCCTCTTTATATCTTGTCTGTCTTCCACTAAATAAGGCACATTGTTTATTTGCATAACCCAGGGACTCTTTTGAGTTGAAATCCAGCATCCACATCCACAATCATGTTCTCTCTTGTGGCTTTTCTCCCATGTGGTTGGAGAATTAATAACTGTGGTCAAACCACTAGCATAAGGGTAGCATATGGGAGGTGACTAAGTAGAATCTCCAGATTGAATTTCCATGTCTCCCTCCTCATTTCTCCATCCTGTGCTTGCTGCGTGTATATAAGAGGGACCTAGAGGTGGCAATCTGAATGGAAAAAGGGAGTTGAGGGTCACTTGTCTTGAAGCTGTATGTACACAGCAAATTCACTGTGTGTTACTAGGTTATATGCAGTTGGACAGTCAAGTTCAAGAACTCATCCTAGAAAGAGTGCTACACTGCTGAATATCACTACTCAGATGGCCAAGGGAGTAGTACTTTGAAGGTGACTGCAGTGATATTCAGCAGTGAGGTATGTAGCACTTTTTCTAGGATGAGCTTGAGTACTTAATTGTCTGACCTCATATTTATTGGGAAAAGATTTGGGGAAATGATGGAGATTATGGAAAGGGCTAAAGTTCTGCTTGATCTTGCACTGCTTGGTATCCTTTGTCCACTGTCCAGGACTTCAGTCCACTATTCAGGACTTACTCCTTGCTCCACTTCAACATCTCAAATAGCAGCATCATGAAATGGGTGCCTCCTGTCTAGCTGCTCCTCCTTCTGGGTTTGTGTCCTCTGCATCAGGAGAGTCTTTGTTTACTTTTTCCTTTCTTTTTCTTGACATCTCAATAGATGAAGTCATAGGAAATATCTGTTGTCATTTGGCTATTCTCACTGAATCTGCATCAGACACAGGGTGACAGATGCTTAGATGGGCACTACAATTTTGCTTTTAACCAACCCTGCCATTCTGGAAGACAGTGCAGTCTCTGACCTGGTGGGGTTCTGGAAAATATTTTTTGGCTTATTAGTGGTCTGATTTCAAAAAACATAAAACCTGTAGAACCCTGGTCTGGCTCTCAAGTTCACCCCAGTTGTATCTGAGCCCTGTCATTAACTCTTGGTTCCATAGTGCCACCATTCTTATTCTCAACTTGAGCCCTGTTAGCTTCCCCAACACCAAGATTTCAAGTGACCTGATATGACTGTGGCAAAATCTAAGCTTTCTAATACTTGAAAGATATTACTCCATTGTCTTCTGGCTTGCAAAGTTTCTGATGAGAGTTCTGCTGTAATTCTTAATTTTGTTTATATGTAATGTATTTGGTTTTGCATTTTTTGTCTGTCTTCAAGATTTTCTTTTAATTGTTGAGTTCCAGGAGTTTCACTATGCTATATGTTGTTGTGTTTTCTTGGTAGTTATTCTACTTGGGATTCTCTGAGCCTCTTAGATATATGTTTGCTGTCTTTCATTAATTTTAGTAAATTCCCAGCCATCATACCATCAAATACTCTTACGTTCTATATTCTCTTTCTTCTTCTCAGACTCCAGTGAGATTTAAGTTAGATCATTTAATATTGTTGCACTATTGGGTGCACTATTCTCTTTTATGAACTCTTTTCTTCTCTTTGTAAACACAAAGAGATAATGTCTAGTTTGGATAATTTCCATTGACTTACTTCAGGCTCACCAGTTCTCTCTTGCACTGTGTTCAAGCTTCTGGAGGGATTCATCTCCTTGATGAATGCGTGCTGCCCACCCATTCCACTAGGCCCTTTAGCATTTTAACCATAGTTATTTTAAAGTTTCTATCTGATAACGTCAATATCTGGGTTATCTCTGGATCAGGTTCTGTTCACTATCTCTTGATGATGGGTCA
>NW_003852397.1:4514648-4544732 GCF_000181295.1 Otolemur garnettii | reverse complement strand
GCCAACCATAGTTATTTTAAAGTTTCTATCTGATAACGTCAATATCTGGGTTATCTCTGGATCAGGTTCTGTTCACTATCTCTTGATGATGGGTCATTTTTTTTTCCCTTGGTTCTTTTAATGTCTTACGATTTTTGATTGAATGTCAGACATTGCATGTTAAAGAATAGTAGGAACTAGGTAAATAGTATTTATCCTGGAAATGGGCATGCTTTTCTATCAGGCCATTGATGTGGGTGGAGGACAAGTAACTCTAATCAGTAGTTGATCTGGATTTGAGTTTGTTGCTGCTGTAGTTACCTCCAGTGCATCCCAGATTTCAAGTTTCTCCAGTGGTAGAATGCTGCTGCTTTGTGCTTAGTGAGCCGCCTAGAGTGCCAGAGTTTTCCTCAGTTTTCCTGCTTCACTCTGTGATTTTAGCAGACTCTGCAGACTGGTACCGCCAGTGGGATCTTGCTCTCCATGCTTTTGTCCCTCCTTTAGCTACAGAGATCTGTTGCTTATTACTTTGTGCAAGGGTAGGGCAGAAAATGTTTCTCCTGCTCCAACCTTAGTCTCATGCAGGCCTTAAGTGTGTGAGCTTCAGGGATAGGTCCTTCTTCCTCAGGGGCATTCAGACCCTGTTTTGTAATTGTGAGGTTCTTAGATGAGAGTGAGTTTCCTGCCCCCTTCTTCCCTGATAATAAACTGCTACTTTATATCAGTGCAAGACCTGGTCACAAGTGGGTTTCCTGTCCCCCTGGAACAGCAGATGGTTTTTGCTTCAACTCCTCCCCCTCTATAGCCAACCTTTTCCTGAGACCAGGAGATAGAATCACTCCTGTAGTGGCAGGTACCTTTCTCTTTGTATGAAGAAGGACCTGGGTTTCATGTCTCTCCCACAGTGGCATCTGGTGGTTACCTGCATGCCTATGTCACCAAAGGGAGGCTCTTTCAGTTATACCCTGTCTCCTGTCTTATGAACATCCGGTGGAGGCCATGGAAAAGAGCTGGCAAGCAGGGCTGGACTCTCCTTGTATCTGTGTCTCCCAGGGATTCTAAGTCTTAGTCTTTTTGTGTGGCTATAAAGAATAACCGTGGCTGGGTAATTTATAAAAGAAAGGTTTGTTTGGCTCACAGTTCTGCAGGCTATACAAGAAGCATGAAGCCAGCATCTGCATCTGGTGAGGAACTCAGGCTGCTTCCATCATGGTGGAAGGTGAAGGGGAGCCAGCATGTGCAGAGACCACAGGGTGGGACAGGAAGCAAGAGAGAGAGGGAAGCATTGGGCTGTTTGAAAACCAGCTCTCCTGGGAACTGATAGACTGAAAACTCACTGCTCCCCAGGGAGGCATTACTCTATTTACTAGGGATCCTCCTTTATGACCCAGAGACCTCCCGTTAGGCCCTGTCTCCACATTGGAGATAAAGCTTGGACATGAAATTTGGAGCAGTCAAACATCCAGACTACAGTAATCAGCTCTCACACTAACCCTCTCTGAGTCTGTAAACATTTGTTACAATTTCTGTTGGTTTTCTCTTTTCTATTTTATTTTATTATTTTTAAAAATTTTTTTTTGTTGTTGTTACTCTTACCCCTGTACTCTCCTCAAAACAGTGTTTCTTGGTTCTTTATATCCTAAGGGGAACCAGAACTCATGGATTGCCTTTGTGTTGTTAGTTCTTTTAGTTTTTACTTGATAGAAAATTGCTCTGAAGCCGGGTATAATGGCTCATGCCTGTAATCCCAGCACTCTGGATGGCCAAGGCAGGTGGATTGCCTGAGTTCACAAGTTGGAGACTAGCCGGAGCCAGAGTGAGACCCCGTCTCTAAAAACAGCTGGGCATTGTGGCGGATGCTTGTAGTCCCAGCTACTTGGGAGGCTGAGGCAAGAGGATTGCTTGAGCTCAAGAGTTTGAGGCTGCCGTGAGCTGTGACATTACCGCATTCTACCAAGGGTGACAATGTGGAACTCTGTCTGAAAAAAAAAAAAAGAAACAAACAAAATTGCTCTTAAATTTAATAGGTTGAAAGAGAGAAAACCAGAAACAAAATTGTTAATTATAGACTGTAAAAAAGAAACAAAACCAAAAATATAGTAGCTAAAATTAAGAACTCAATGGAAAGATTTTATACCAAATAAGCCATGGTGGAAAAGATAATTAAGAATGTATTAGAAGTGGCTCAGCGCCTGTGGCTCAGGTGGCTAAGGCGCCAGCCACATACACCTAAGGTGGTGGGTTCGAATCCAGCCTCGTCCGCCAAACAACAATGACGGCTGCAACCAAAAAATAGCCAGGCGTTGTGGCAGGTGCCTGTGGTCCCAGCTACTTGGGAGGCTGAGGCAGGAGACTTGCTTGAGCCCAGGAGTTGGAGGTTGCTGTGAGCTGTGATGCCATGGCACTCTACCCAGGGGGACAGCTTGAGGCTCTGTCTCAAAAAAAAAAAAAAATGTATTAGAGGGGTGATACCTGTGGCTCAAAGGATTAGGGCTCTGGCCCCATATGCTGGAGGTGGTGAGTTCAAACCCAGCCCCAGCCAAAAACTGCAAAAAAAAGAAAAGAAAAGAATATATTATAGAGGCCAGGTACAGTAGCTCACACCTGTAACACTAGCATTTTGGGAAAGGGTGACAGGAGGATTGCTTCAGGTCAGGAATTCAAGACCTGCCTGAGCAAGGGCAAGATCCCATCTCTACCAGAAATAAAAAAATTAGCCAGCTGTGGTAGTGTACCTGTAGTTCCAGCTGCTCCTGTGGCTAAGACAGGATTGCTTGAGCCCAGGAGTTTGAGCCTACAGTTTGAGCTATGATGACACCACTGCACTCTAGTCCAGGCAACAAGGCAAATTGTATTAGCTGAGCATGGTGGAATGTGCCTGTAACATCAGGCTAAGGCTGGAGGATCACAGAGCCCAGGAGTTTGAGATCAGCCTGGGAAACCCTATATCTCTGGCCACCTCCCTCCTTCAAAAGAATACATTAGAAGAACATGTCCAGAAGGAAACAATGGAGAGAAAAAAGGTTAGAAACGTAGACAAGAGGGCAAGAGATGCTGGGAACACAGTGAGATGATTTAATTTAAATGCATTTAGAGTCCCTGAAACAGAGGAGAGAGAAAATGCAACAGAAGTAATCTTTAATAAGATGATGGTCAAAGATTTCTTCCAAAGGTGGTGAAAAACAAAGTCACAGATTAAGAAACTCAAGCAGAAATCAAGAGAAACCCAGAAACAAATGAAACCTAGGCACTTTCATGTACATGATAGTAATGATAACCAAAGAGAACATTTTACAAAAAGGACATCAGACGATGTCTAAGTAATTAGACTTATTGATGGTTTCTCAAGAGTAACAATGAAAGTCAGAAGACAAATGGAATATTTTCAAATGCTTCAAGAAGGTAACTGACGGCTTGGCGCCCATGGCACAGTGATTATGGCGCCAGCCACATACACGGAGGGTGGTGGGTTTGAACCAAGCCTGGGCCAGGAAAAAAAGACTGAGAATTTATCTCACATAGGCCTGCATTAAAAGAAATATGAAGATTTCTTTATGTAGAAGTAAGTAAAATCAACCCAAATGGAAACTCAGAGGTGCAAGAAGAGTAAATTAATGAAAGGGTAAACACATAAATAAATCTAAATAAACATGGGCTGTATACTATATACACAGAATATATAGAATGAAACACACCACAACAGCATAAAGCCAAGAGGTAGTTTGTATTAGGGTTCTTCAGAAAAACAGAAATGAGGAGAGAGAGATACATGTAACAATATATATGAAATGTGAGTCCCATTATATATGTGATAATATGCTATAAGCCAATTTCTTATAATTAATATATAGCATAGGAGATACACATTTTATATATGTTACATATGTTTAATATGTTATAGGAAACATGTATAGTCTACATATATAACATTATATAACACAATACAACAATCTATGTAAATACCTGTTATATAGTTTATATATCATATAATCTATAACATATTCTATATATAATATGTCTCCTATGGCATATATGATACATAGATAGCATATATAACATGTTTTTTCTAGCTGACACCTTGATTTCATATAACATAAATGTCTCCTATGACATACATATATATAAAACATATACAGGGTGGCCATAAAGTTCGTGTGCAATTGCACATCTTGCAATTGGACATCTTGTATATTATAAGAAATTGGCTCATGTGATTATGGAGGCTGAGAAGTCCCAGAATTTGCAGTTGGCAAGCTCGAGCCCCAGGAAAGCCATTGATGTAGTTCTGATCCAAGGACAGGAGAAGACTGAGCTCAGCAGTCAGGCAGGTGGAGCTCTCTCTCACCCAGCCTTTTTATTCTATTCAGCTCTTCAATGGATTGGATGAGGTCTACTCACATTAGGGAGGCCAGTCTGCTTTACTCCGTCTACTGATTCAAATGCTAATCTCATTCACAAATATTCTCATAGGTACACCCAGAATAATGTTGGACTAAATGGGCATCCCTTGGACCAGTCAGGTTGACACATAAAATTAATCTTTATGGTATTCTTGGAGTTAAAATATTTTAAGGTTGTTGACTTACTTGGGGAAAAGGTACAAATTTCAGAATAAATAGTAAGATGGTAGATTCAAACCCAAGTGTCAGTAAATAGTTTAAGTAGAAAGAAAGGAGAAAAAGGGGGGAAGGGAATCCCAATTAATTTTATAAAGGCAGCATCATCTTGATGCCAAACCTGATGAATATAGCACAAAAAGGAAACTGAACAAATCTCGCTAAAACATATGAAGGGAGGCCAGGCACGGTTGCTCATGCCTGTAATCCTAGCACTCTACCAGGCCCAGGTGGGGCAGATGGCTTGAGCTCAGGAGTTCAAGACCAGCTTGAGCAAGACTCTGTCTCTATTAAAAATAGAAAAATTAGCTGGGCATTGTGGTGGGGACCTGTAGTCCCAACTACTCAGGAGGCTGAGGCAGTTGAATTGCTTGAGCCCAAGAGTTTGAAGTTGCTGTTAGCTATGACACCATGGCACTCTACCCAGGGCAACAGAATGAGACTGTCTCAAAAAACAAAAATATGGAGGGAAAAATTTTGTATACAATATTTGTGGACTCATTTCATCAGTGTGCTAAATGAATAGCACACTTTGAGAAAGTTAGAGTTTATTCTAGGAATTCAAGTTACTAAGAAGTCAATGCAACTGAAGTGTCCTTTAATTCTACAGCTATATGCTGTGACCTTGTTGGAGCCCTGATTCTGCACAAACACAGAATTGTTAGTGGTCTTTGAGAATACTCAGAAGCTATACAAATCTGCCCTGGTTGTCCCTTCGCCTGAGCTAACATTTCTGGAATGCTATCTCCTCTCTGAAGGTTACTTCTCATTATAACCATATTTCCAGGATGCAACTGCAGAAATTATAAAGAAGAAAAGGAACTTAAAAAGATTTATAGATTCGTCTGCATAAAAATAAAATACATTATTTTTTTTAAAAAGAATAATCAACTGGGAAAAGAAATATACAGCATATAAGACAAAGAGTTAGTAAAATTTAATTTATAAAGTATTATGATAAATTAATGGGAAATTAAAATTAAATTTAAAGTAAAAATAGATGTGTATAAATGTCTCATAGAAAAATCAGCAAAGAAAAAGGCACAGAGAATTCTAAAACAAAATAGCCAGTGAGGATATGAATAGATGTTCAAACTACCCATTAAAAACCCCAAATTATAGGCTGGTGCGGTGGCTCACATCTGTAATCCTAGCATTCTGGGAGACTGAGGTGGGTGGATTGCTTGAGCTCAGGAGTTTGAGACCAGGCTGAGTAAGAGTGAGACCCCGTCTCTACTAAAATAATGGAAAAAGTAGCCCAGTGTTGTGGGTGCCTGTAGTCCCAACTCCTTGGAAAGCTGAGGCAAGAGGATCACTTAAGCCCAAGAGTTTGAGGTTGCTATGAGCTATGATGCCATGGCTACCGAGGGTGACAGAGTAAGACTCTGTCTCAAAAAAAAAAAAAAAAGGACAAATTATAGCTACATAGTGATACTATATCCCATCAAATGGATTGGCAATATTAAAAAAAGAATGGTAGTCTCTGGTATTGGAATGAACATAATGAATTTATATAACTCATGGCAAGAATGCAAGTGGTTACAAACTTAGAGGGAAATTTTCTTAATTCTTTAGGCTTCGTTCCTAGAGGCACAACTGACTGTCAAAATAGGTCACACTGGTCAAGATTTCTGTTGCTTCTATGTTGGATTGCAGGTGCTCTGACTCAGATCCAATTTCACTCCTTCCATGATATTTTATAGGATTTTCTTTCTTTAAAAAAAAAAAAAAAAGCAAACAAACCTAGAGACAGGGTCTTACTGTGTTTGCCCAACCTGGTCTCAAACTCCTCGGCTCAAGTGATCCCCCCACCTTGGCCTCCCATCAAGCTGGGATGACTGGCGTGAGCCACTGTGCTTGGCCTTTTTTATATGTTTTTCTTCTGCTCTTGCTGCTTCATTTTTTTCCTTTAGGATATGAAAGTATAAGTTAATATTTGAGAAAGAGAAGAGAGTGGGAGAAGAGATGAAAAACAGAAAAGAGAGCAGAGAGTGGGGAGTTGATGCTTCGTGTTTATTAAGGAAACAATTTGCTTTAAAAAAAATCAAAGACTTGAAATCAGACCTTGGTTTAAACCTCTGCTCTTCCTCTTACTTGAACTTACTGAGGCTTAGTTGTCTGAGCCTCAGTTTCCACACCTATAAAATGAGAGATAGTAATACTTGCCTCATAGGATTATTGTGCAAATTAAATGAGATTAGTATACAAAGCGCCTCCCCACAGTGCCCAACACCTCGTACTCTGTGCTCCTCCATCTTCTCCCCTGTGGGCTGCACGGTGCACAAATTGCAGGTGATTTGGCACTCACCTATCCACCCAGTTATGTGGTTTCCTAGGTTTTTTAATTTGTGATTATTATTCCTCCTCTCCCAAGTAGATTGTATTCTTTTCCAGTTCAGGGCCAGTATGTTCTTTGTCTTTTATACCTGTAGGTTCAATGAATGTTTTTTTCCAAGGAAGGATAACAAAATACATTCCTGCTGGGTGTGGTGGTTCATGCCTGTAATCCTAGCACTTTGGGAGGCTGAGACAGGAGGATTGCTTGGGGCCAGGAGTTGGAGACCAACCTGAGCAAGAATGAGATCCCATCTCTACTAGAAAAAATAAATAAATAGAAAAATTAGCTGGGTATGATAGTGCATGCCTGTAGTCCCAGATACTCAGGAGGCCTAGGTAGGAGGATTGCTTGAGCTCAGGAGTTTGAGGTTGCAGTGAGCCATGATGATGTCATTGCACTCTAGCCTCGGTGACAGAGTGATCCCCTTTCTCAAAAACAAAACAAAGCAAAACAAAATAACACCCTCCAAACCCACCTACATTCCAAATTACATTGTATTATGGTGGAAAGTGTCTTTGTAGTTTACATAAAAAGATGTTTGAGACCTTGAAAAGTCCTTCAGCTGTACATGAAAAATATAAATGATAAAAATGTAAATATTTATCGGAAAGTGAGAAGACCTACTTTCCCATTCAGGAACCCTCCTATTTAAGCACTGAAGATTCCAAGCCAGAGCCAGTGTTGAGTATCGTGAATTGCCCTTAAGACTGGCATTTTAAGTCATATATAATACCTTTTCTGGGCAGGAGTCCCATTTGCTTAATCTCTGCTAAATGAGTGTTTATTAGATATGACTGTTGAAAAGTACCAAGTTAAATCGGACACTTAAAAAAATCAACATGATGCCCATAACTGGTTTAATTTATCTTTCCTCTTCAGTAATCCCACACATTACCTACTTATTTGCTGTAATGAACATGCCATTCAGCTAAAATGAGATTAACTGCTTAAACCATGGCATTACAGGCAGAGAGCTCTAATGCCTTTTTGTGTTTCATTGTAAGGGTTCAGCAGTTAAACGATATGGTGTTGTCGTTTCTTCCTTTGTAATCAAGACGGTTTCACTTAGGATTAGCACTCCCCAGCCGATTCTCCCGATGGAACATTTGAAGCAGCAAATTTATATGTCTAGGTTACAGCCTGGCAGCAATAACAACCTTCCGAAACAAACCTGTTGGCCTCATCAGCATTCAAATTGCACTGCTTTTTGTGAAGCCCTTGTCTGCTCTAATGGTGAGGGAAATCTAGCCTGCCACACAGACCACGGATGGAACATTGAAAGGGACTTGGGCATGCATCTGGAAAATAGCACTGTGATGCCCCAGGTGGGATCAGGGTTCAGAAAATTAACCCAAGTTCCCCCACGTGAATGAACATTTGGCTGTTCTCTGTGTTAAGGTCAAATCCTACCTCTTCAGTGATGCTTTCTGCACTGTTCCAGTCCCACTCCTCTCTCTTTTCTTTGAACTCTAATTGCAATTATACTTTCCCCTACATTACTTCAGGCTGATTGTTTATTGATTTATATGATTCATATTATCACGCGATCTGAGCTAATGTTGCCCCTTCAGTTAAACTGCAAGCTCTCGGAAGTCAGGGACTTCTCAGTACCAGTGCATGGTCCTGGGCATGTAGGAAGGGCTCCTAGGAAGCTCCTTGACTGAGGGAGCACTGTGACCTCTATGACTCTGCCGGGTCTGAGTCGGGAAGCTGAGTACAGACGCCTCTGCCCTGGCCAGACCATCTCGTCTGTGGATCATGTTTCACATTTGTGGTTCATCACATCTACGACTGCAAGGAGAGTCAATAGGATGACTGACAGATCTGTCCAACCATTTGTTGATTTATTCATTCAATACTTATTAAGCACCTACTATGTGTGAAGTCTTGTCTCTCAGGACTCTGAGAACTGAGAGACTCTTCGCTGACCATTTTGGCAGAAATAAGGGAAAGCCTAAAACTTTGAAGCAAGAGCCAATGTCTCAGAGCATCTCTTTTCCTTGTGTTTATTCACCCCTCTTCCCATTCCCAGCTCTCCTCCTGCTTCAATCGCTGTGATAGATGGGACTGTCCCTCGCCTGCTATTGACTTTTCCTGCATGAAACTGGTTTGTTCAGGTCCCCACTAGGCAGGCTGCACTTGCTGGGTTGGACGGGTTCCAGGTAAGCTCCTCTGGTTGGGGTTTATTTGGGGTCAGGATTCCTTTAGAGGGTAAGAAAAGATGAGGAGAAAGGGAAGATTAGGCCGGTTCTTCCCACTCTGCCTAGGGGATTACATTAACTACTCAGCAAAACAAGATCTGCCTTGAATTGCCCCAATATGGCTTCGTCAAAGGTATGTCTCACCTCCGCCAGCAAGAAGCCAGAGCCTCAACAGCCCCATGGGTGATATGAGGCTGGTTTGGAGGGAGTGGAGCAGCTGCCCTGTAGAGGAATGGACACCATGCTTGCAGGGCCAGTTACTGATTCTTATCACATTAAAAGGAAACACTGAGAGCAGAACAGTCTCCTGGCAAGACTAGAGACGTTTTGTGACTTAAGGGCAAACCCTCAAGTAACTCAGTGTTCTGGAATGAGATAAGATCAGCCACTTGTTAGGAAGCAGGTGTTAAACACTGATATTTAGTGCTTCTTCATGGGGGTTATGGGGGCAGAACACGTGAGGAAAGAGCATGTGTCAGTCCTAACGCAAGCAGCCCTCGAATGTAATTACCTTAACTCTCCACACCTGTTGTGTATAACCTTAATAAATAGCTGTTGTGGAGGGAGCTCCGGGCTCTCCTGCACCTCTGGTTAGCCCACCTCTTGCAAGATAGCACTTCAATCTGCATCCAGCCTCGTTCTTTCCTGCAGCGCTGGGAGGCGTAGCATCCCCAGCAGTGGTGGCTATAATACTGCCCTCCGGCCAGACTTCTTGGGAAACAGAGGCCACTCTTTTGACGGCTGTGGATCCAAGAGTGATGCTCCCTCATCCCTTGCTTCCTTCATTTTCCTGCTGGAAATAGGTCATGCTAGAGTAATCGACTGTTAGAGCCAGGAGGGAACACAAATCATCCTCTATTCTAGGCCTCCTTCTTTCTCAGGTATAGAAATTACAACCTCATCACAGAGGCTTACCTAAGCAGGTGGTGCATTAGTGACAGAGCCAGAACCGTGACAAGACCCTTCCCTCCCAGGCTGAGGCCCTCTCACACACCACGACCTGTCCTGCTATTCCCTCCTCCATCACTCTATTCCCATACCTCCTCACACCGCCTTCTCACTGGGCTGACTCACCTCGCTGTTCCTCTTAGAATTGCATAAATAAAAACTATCAATATAAGAAGGAAAACAAAAGAACAAAAAAGAGCAAAACTAGTTTCTGCAACATTCTTCTAAACACTTTAGATTTGGCCATACAATCTGCTCGAGCAGATACAATCTGCTCAAGCATTTATTCCACGAATTTTCTGTGTCAGAAGTTGTTAAGTCTATTTCTTACAGGAAGAGTATGTAACTTAACTTTCTTTAAGTTCAGACCAGTTTTTTTTTTTTTTTTCAGTTTTTGGCTGGGCTGGATTTGAACCTACCACCTCCAGTATAGGGGGCTGGTGCTCTACTCCTTTGAGCCACAGGCACCACCCATTTCACACCTGTTTTGATTACAAGTAACAGAAACCTGATTCAAACTAGCCTCAGCATGAAAGATTTATTGGATCACGTGATTCTGAAGTACAGAAAGTGATCTTGCTTCCACTTTGACTAAACTCAGAAACTTAAAGGAGGTTGCCACCTGCACCTCACCCACTTGTCCATGTTGGCTTTGTTCTTTCCTCCTGCACACAGATGTTCTCCATGTTGTGAAAAAATAGCTGCTGGCAGTCCCCACTCACATACTTCTAAAAGCAAGGCCCCTACTTCTCCAGCTCCCAGTGCAAAAGTCCCAGAAAAGGGCACTAATTGGCTTAGGTCAGGGGAGCATGTAGCCATTTCTGGATCGATCACTGTGCCCAAGAGAATGAGGTCCTATGATTGGCTGAGCTTGAGGTGCTGTGCTTAGCTGCTCCTACCACTGACACCCCCACCTCTGTAGTCAGAGGGACACTCCTGCAATTGGCAGCCTTATTGAAATCATGTAGAGTGAAAGAAAAGCAGTTTCCCAGGGAAAGGAATTCTGAAAAGACAAAATGAGCAAATTCCTATTTCCAACATCCTCTCCCAGTCTCCCCTGAAAATAACCTCCTTTTGAGTCATTTGGAGCAGATCTCTATCTGTAACCTTTCCCTTCCCATGTGTGGGTCCCTTGTCACTACCACTGACAGAGACCGCTGCAGTGTCTGTTCACTGGGGTCATCTCCATTCTATCCCTTCCCATTTACCAGATACTCTACTGCGTTAATATTCTTAGATTACAACCCTGATTTTATTGCTTATCTACTCAAAAATCCTTTTTTCTAATTTCAGATTAATATGAGGGTACATATTAGGTTACAATATTTGCATTTGTTAGGTAAGGCCCTGTTGAAGTTGTGTCCTACCCTCAGGGGGTGTGCTCTATACCCTTACACTGTGCCCATTAGGTGGGAGCAAACCCATCCCCCTCTTTCCTACCTCCCCCCTCCCCTCCCCTCCCCTCAACTTGAATTGAATCAGTAGTTAAAAATCTTAGCGATGCTCCAATCTTTTGAATTATGGAGGTGGCCTCAAGGCCACAGAATGGACTTGCCAGGCAACTGCCACAGCTGCTAGCCGAATCCATGCCCTGGAAGTTAAAGATAAACATCAGACCAGACTAGTCAAGCCAGGTTATCTCCCTCTCTCTCTCAGACATGAAATGTGTTCTGTAATTCCAGTTACTGCCAGGGTCATATTTACCCAGATTCATACTGGGAGAGCATAGTGTGCTCAGCTACGGCAACAGTCTAAGACAGGGACTGTCTAAGACTACTCACATCTGAAAATTGTGCTCTGAGCAGTTTGAGGTGAGGCTGAAGGAGACCAGCTGTCTAGTTTTTTCATTTAGTTTTTTTGGGGGGCGGGTGGGGCTGGGTTTGAACCCGCCACCTCCAGCATATGGGGCCAGCACCCTGCCCTTTTGAGCCACAGGCACTGCCCCCAGCTGTCCAGTTTTCTTACAATTTGACACTATGCCATTTATGAGAGGCTGAAAACCACTTAAAAATGCCCTTTTCTTATTTAGTTACTTTTTGCAGTTTTTGGCCAGGGCTAGGTTTGAACCTGCCACCTCCAGCATATGGGGCCTGCACCTTACTCCTTTGAGCCACAGGTACCTCCCTAAAAATGCCCTTTTCTACTGTTGAAATAACATAGATTTTTTTAAACACCCCCTTCCCTTTATTTTTCCTGTTAACTAGAGTAAAGGAGAAGGGGGATGGGGGAAGGAAGATGTTTCTGGCACAGCCTGCTAAGTGGCCCCCCATATTCACCATACACTTCTTATATAGTTATGGAAATTTTAGTTGGACATACAACTTCTCAGGAAAAAAAGACATTTTGTAGCCTCCCTTTAACTGGAGTGGCCATCTGACTGCGTTGTACCCCATGGGCTCATGAGCAGGGCACCTTCAGGATCTTTGAAAGAGAGAACAGGGGTGAGTTATTTGTCTTTCTCCCCTCCCTCCATCCTGTGGCCTGGAATACGGCTGTGATGGCTGGAGGCACCTCTCGAAGCAAAGTACAAGGGCTGAACATGCAGAGTAACAGGACAGAGGGAGACTGGTCCTTGACACCCTGGAGTCCCTTACCAGCCCTGACTGCCCACAAAGATTTTACGTGATCGACGAATAAACTTCCATTTGTTTATTTGTTTGTTTGTTTATTTATTTTTTGACACAGAGTCTCACTTTGTTCCCTGTCCTCAGGAGCGAGAACAGCTCTTAGCACTCAG
This sequence comes from Otolemur garnettii, assembly GCF_000181295.1. Classification (NCBI taxonomy): domain Eukaryota; kingdom Metazoa; phylum Chordata; class Mammalia; order Primates; family Galagidae; genus Otolemur; species Otolemur garnettii. The sequence goes on along the minus strand of NW_003852397.1, from coordinate 4,531,913 downwards.
GATCTTATTCTGCTTTGGGGTGGGCAGCTAGCTTGATGGAATCTTCAGGACCATGTGGGCATGCATCCTGCAGTCCCACTATGCTCTTCTCCTCGATGTTACCTCTCCAGCCATGTGTAGGCCTCAGCTGGTATTACCATATACTCCTTCACGCTACAGGGAGAAGACGCACCTGTCTGGGTACAGACGGGATCAGACAATAATAAATTAAGAAGCTGTTTCAAAGACTAACATGTATTTCTTACTTCAGCCTCGTGCAGTCCCTTATTTTTTGAAAATCCATAAATATTATACCAACAGGAATGAGGAATTTGGTTTCAAACTGTGGTAGACACCTCTAAAAGACAAGTAGTGGGGCTGGTGTGGTGGCTTACTCCAGTCACCCCAGCACTGTGGGAGACCAAGGCCAGAGGATCACGTGAGCCCAGGAGTTTGAGACCAGCCTGATCAACATAGTGTGATCCTATCTCTATAAAAGATTTTTAAAAATTGGCCAGGTGTGGTGGGCACCTGTAGTTCCAAGGCAAGAGCTATGATTGCACCACTGCACTCTAGCCTGGGTGACAGAGTAAGACCTCATCTCACCAAAAAAAAAAAAAAAGACAAGCCATGATGGGCCAAGGCCTATACCATTGCTATCAGTTGTGCGCATCTCATATTCACAAATCTTTAGTTTAAAGCAGTGGTTCTCAACCTGTGGGTTGCAACCCACAGGAACTGTATTAAATGGCCATGGCATTAGGAAGGTTGAGCACTACTGGTTTAAAGGAAGGATGAGAGGTGCAGAGAATATGTGAGAAAGTACTTTGAGTGAAATGAAGGATAAACAAACCAATAATCTATTGTTTTTTTACTTCCTCAGAAGGAAAAAAATCCCAACATTTGTAGATTACTTTCAGAGAATATTTCAGAAAGTAACAATAAAAAAATGTTTTATTGCAAGGAAGAAGAGAAAGTGAATTCTGATTATACAAGCTTCCCAGAAGGGTGAGTGACACTGCCCACCTAGAGTGCAATCTTGTTTAAATGAGAAAAAGTCTTTAAAAAGCGTTAGCAGCCTACACAATCTAATTCAAGGCTTACATAAGCAGATATTGCCACCTTTGAGGCCACTAGGAAATCAAATCAAATCCTTGGGCAAACTATAAAATGGCATTCTTAGGAAATAAGAAAATAACTCATTCTACTTTTCAAATATATGGTGGTGAAATTATGATATATCTTTTTTGGTGGTTAAGTTTACTTTAAATGTATTTTTTTTTTTTTTTTTGAGACAGAGCCTCAAGCTGTCCCCCTGGGTAGAGTGCTGTGGCATCAAAGCTCACAGCAACCTCCAACTCCTGGGCTCAAGCGAGTTTCCTGCCTCAGCCACCCAGTAGCTGGGACCACAGGCGCCCACCATAATGCCCGGCTATATTTTTTGTTTGCAGCCGTCATTGTTGTTTGGTGGGCCCAGGCTGGATTCGAACCCACTCCCTTGGGTGTACATGGCTGGCGCCTTAGCTACTAGAGCCCAGGCGCCAAGCCATATTTTTTAAAGTTATATTTTGAGCTGGGTATGGTGGCTCATGTCTATTATCCTAGCACTCTGGGAGGCTGAAGTGGGAGGACTGCTTGAGCTCAGGCATTCAACACCAAACTGAGCGAGATCAGGATGCTGTCTCTACTAAAAATAGAAAAATTAACTGGGCATTATGGTGGGTGTCTGCAGTCTCAGCTATTTGGAAGGCGGAGGCAAGAGGATTGATTGTGTAAGCCCAAGAGTTTGAGGTTACTGTGAGCTATGATACCAGGGCAGTCTACCCAGGACGATAGAGTGAGACTCCGTCTCAAAAAAAAAAAAAAAGAAAAGTTATATTTTAGGAAAACTTTTTCTAACTTTATGTTCATTCAGAGAACAGTTTTGTTATATTTTTTCTGTTTGCAATGGTCACTGAAGGGCCATTTTACATATAAAAAAAGGAATAATAAAATCCCTGACTTCAATAGGCAAAAGAAAAAATAAATAAAACTTAAGAGAAAAACTTATTTCCATCTGATTTAGAAAAGTGTATTTATTTTAGGTCTTTAAACTTTCATTTTAGCTGTTGCCATGCCACACAAAAAGAAAAGGAGGGCAGGGCACAGGTGAGTCCAGGAGTTGGAGACCAGCGTAAGCAATACAGTAAGACCCTGTCTCTCCAAAAAAAAAAAAAAAAAATTAAAAAAATGTATCCGGGTCTGGTGGCATGTGCCTGTAGTCCCAGCTCCTCAGAAGGCTGAGGCAAGAGGATCACTTAAACCCAGGATTTTGAGGTTGCAATGAGCTATGATGATACCATTGCACTCTAGCCTAAAAAAAGAAAGAAAGAAAAGAAAAAGTGAAGAGAAAGGTGTTGAAATTATGGGGAATTTCTTTAGCAAAAGAGTGCATCAGAGGAAGGTGGAATTACTCAGTAAGTCAGTATTCCCCAAAAAAGGTTCTGTAGAATTCTAGCCTGAAGAGTCCCCACCCCCACTCCCGCTCCATACACACATTCTCTTGGAGATTCATAATGTACATATAATGTTAATATTACTGAGAATTACAATAAAAAACAGCTTAACATGGTCTTTATTCACTTATTTTTTCCTCCCACAAAACCTGATTAATCTCCCATGTAAGTTATTTAGAAAAAATTAAAAACATGCTTTGGGGAATGTGACCTTGAACTGAAGTTTCCTTCACTACAGCATAACACACTGTAAAGATTTTTGTCATCAAATCATTTTGAAATTTTTAAGCCATGCCAGGAGGAGTCTGACTTCAAGAATGGTTATCTGGGGAGCAAGGCTAATCTTTAAGCTGGGTGACCTGCCCATATGTCCCATGACCAGAACCAGCAAGAAATATCCAGGACCCTTGTTTGTCCAAGTTGCTGAGAAGTTCTTGACCTGCTCTGCCTGAACTTTCTCCTTATCTCTTATTTTTGGCCTCACACGAATCTCACAGGGGAAAAAAATTAAAACACGATGCATTTGATACTCCTCTGGGGTTGGCTCCTTTCCTCTGCTTTTATTCACATTTACCCCTTAAATTCTATCTTCTTTCAGACTTTCCAGAAATAATCCAACCACATTCAATTGATCCTAAAGTCCTGGTGCTGGATTGGGTCCACTCCTTCATTCATTGAAGAAATATAACTGGTCCTCTAAGTCAAGGTGGGCAGTGTTCCAGGCACTGGGGCTGCAGCATTGACCCAGACGGAAGTGGACCTGACCTCACCGAGCTTTGGCTCTAATGACAGTGCCAATGGGTGCTCTTGGGCCCAGGACAAGACCCAGGCAGGGATTACTAATTATTAATAATTAGTGAGAATGCAACTTCATCTTACACAGACAATGATATTTTATCTAAAATTTTTAATTGTTTATTCTTTTTAATAGAGTGGTTATTGTTTCTTTGACTGTTTTAATAAAGAACTCTAATTTTACACAAAAAGCAAATTTGGCTATAAAAGCATGTTCAGCGTAACTGATATGTAGGTAATATAAACCATGTTTGCTTACTGGCTGTATAGTCTAATTTCAGTAAAATAAGTGGAGATCCATAAAAATCTTCTTTGGGGCTGGTCTTATAAATTGAAACCCTTTGTATATAGGGAGACCAGGAATTCATTATGAAGAATATGTTTGGGTACAAATTCTCTTGAACTGAGGATTATGATTTTTTTTCAAATATGTATGGGTTTGGGATTCTGTACTTTGATAACTTTGGAGAAGAGGGAGTTTCCTGAGAATTAGAGTTTAGAAAACCCAGCTCAGGGCAGCAAGTAATCTCTTTCTCTTTTTTCATTTTCTTTGCAAATATTCAGTTCTACTAATTCCAGCTTCTTTTCCTACCTCTCAGTGATTTTAAAAAGAATTGAGCTCGCAAGTCTCAGTTCACAATTGCAAAGATGTGGAAACAACCCAAGTGCCCATGGACACATGAATTAATGTGATTAATGATTAATATACTGTGGTGTACTTATACCATGGAATACTATTTATTCTTAAAAAAAGATGGAAATTCTCCATACTTTGTAACAACCTGGATGGATTTGGAGAATATTCTCCTAAGTATCACAATATGGGGGAAACAAGCATCACATGTACTCAATACCAATCTGAAACTAGAAGATTAACAATCACAGAACCCACAAGAGAGAAAAATCTTAATTAAACTCAAGAAAGGGGAAGGAGGGAAGGTTATTGAGTAGCTTCCCACCCAATGGGGACAACGCATGGTTACAATGGCACACTGCCCACGTATGGGACACAACCATAGCTCGATTTTTATCTGTCGTGTGTAAATTATATAACCTCATGGTTTGTAGCCTCACATTCATCTGAAATAAAGAAAGAATAATGAAAAAAAAAGATTGGAGCTCTTTTCCCGAGAACAGAGATTGGCAGCTTTTGGAAAGCTCCAGCTATCACCTCCCTGAGGAACAGGGGGTGTGGGGGGGAGGGGGAGGCATTGCTTTGGGAGGAATTGTGGAGTGAGGCATTTGGGGTCCAGGTGTAGTCGGCAACAACTGAGGGGCAATTTTCCACCAAACTTCAGGTTACCAGAACAAGTCAAAAAAAGGAGAAGGAGGAGGAGGAAAAGGAAAATAAATAAATAAATAAATAAAAGGCAGGAAAGGGATCTAGACTAGAGAAGGTAGAGGAAGACGTGACCCTGGCTTTCCTCCAGAGTCCATCTCCATGACAACATGGTCATTACACCCTTCTCCACAGTCCACGAGGACAGTCCCTGCTTCAAAAATGACAATCCCACCACCTGCCAATGGACCACTATCATTTCGCCCTTTATGATTTTTGAGAGCTTTCTTCTTTGGAATGCTCATATTACCTAGGAAGAGGTACAGCTTAATTTAGGAGGCGTTGCATAACAGATGATATGTCCAAAATTGAATTTTTTTTTTTTTCCAGACAGAGTCTCACTATGTCCTCTGGGTAGAGTGCTGTGGCATCACAGCTCACAGCAACCTCAAACTCTTGGGCCTAAGCAATTCTCTTGCCTTAGCCTCCCAAGTAGCTGGGACTACAGGCGTCCGCCCTAACACCTGGCTATTTGTTTTTTTAAGTTGTAGTTGTCATTGTTGTTTGTCAGGCCCAGGTTGGATTCAAACGCACCAGTTCCAGTGTATGGGGCTGGCACCCTGGCCACTTGAGCTATAAGCACCGAGCCCAAAACTGAATTCTTAATTTTCTATCTCATTAAATGGGTACCACCGCCTACCTGGTTGCTCAAACTAGAAACATACTCTTTTTCCTCTGTGCATTATGCAGTCTGTCACCCTTTCTCATCAGGTTTTCCTCCATCGTACATCTGGTGTCAATCTACTTCTCTCTTGTCACACTGCCGCCATCCTAGTCTGAGCCCCTTTGCTTATTTGCCACGTCCTTCTGTGAGCTCCGTGGCGCCCTAGACTTGCCGCTATTGCCCTGTGTGTTGTTGATGTTTATTCGCCTGCCTCCTCCCACACTAGCGTATAGTTTGTTGATAGAGGGAAGAATCTGAGTAAGACAGTATTCTATATCACTGCTGGACACAGGAGGTTGTGAATTCTATCTAGAAGGCTCTAATAGCAAAGTATCTCAAGAATGGAAGAAAAAGTATCCAATGTACTCAGTCCTATTATGAAACTAATTTATAGCTTTCTTATGAAAGCTATAACCTAATTATAACCTAAGAATATGGGAAGGAGGGAGGGGGAGGGGAAGAGAGGGGGTGGATGGGGAGGAAGGGTGATTGGTGGGATCACCTCTATGGTTTACCTTACAAGGGTACAAGTGATTCTTTTTAAAAGTAGAATATAAATGTCTTAACACAATAACTAAGAAAATGACATTAAGTCTATGTTAACCAGTTTGATGAAAATATTTCAAATTGTATATGAAAACCCCACACTGTACCCCATGATTGCATTAATGTACACAGCTATCATTTAATAAAAAAAAAAAAAAAGGGTCTAAAAGCCTGTTCTTTTCCTAGCTCTGGCCTCTGGACACTGACAGAAAACCACAGATATATTTTTAAGGTCTGAAATGAATCCAAATCAGTTTACACAATAAAAGATAAGATTTGATTTAAAATCAAAAAACTTTTCTAAGCTTCACCTATCAAAATATCTTCAGGAAAATTATCTGTTGAAATCCAGATGAAGCACACTGCAAAAGGTTTAAGGCAGTGATTTTTTCAATCGGTCTGCTGTGAGAGGATCTTAGGTATCCTGCGAAAATTTTTAAAGATCATTAATTAAATTATTTTCAAAAGAAGTTAAAAGCACAGTAAGTATATTCTTTTTTTTTCCTGCTCTTTTTTTTTTTAAATCAACATAATTTAAGTGTGCCACGGGTTTATGAAAAGATTCTGGATAAATTAAACAAGCAGGATGCTTTTAAATTAAGGTTATTGGGAACATCCTATGCTTTTTAACCTTTTTGGATTTCAGGGCCAGACTGTTGTCTTCACATCAGGATGACTTGTGGGCTTAGCCACGTAGTGCCCAAATGATCGGTCCTTGGATTTCTCATCCTTATGCCTCCAGGTCCCTGCCTTTCTGCCATTTAGAGCTTATTTGCACTACATCAGCAGGACACAGGATGAAACACTCAGAAAGTTTGTTTAGCTTTTCTAGAGAGGTTAACTGGGAGGAGGTTGACAGTAGAAAGGACTCTCGTTCTTTGGCCCTTTCTTGGGTTTTTCTTAGATTCTGTCTCTTCTTGCCTCCCTTGCCTTTCATTGTATTTCCTTTTTCTTTTCTCGGAAACAAACACCTTCATGCTTTCTAGAATCATAGAGAAACCCAAGAGACTCTTCTCTACGTGGCTTAAGCTCTCCTGAGGGAGTAACTGGGAGATGAAACGATTTGCTCACAACTGTTGGAAACCAAGTCTTTTCACTCATGGTCCCCAGTTCTGTCTACTCTGTAACATTGCCTGATTTCTCTAAGCTAATAGTAAAAAGAAGGAGAACTCTAGTCATTGCAGAAAAAAAAAAATTCTTTTTCTTTTACTGGAAAAAAAATAATAGCAATATCGCACGTGTATTTGTGCTTTCAGAATATGTTTCCTGAGTTAAAGAGCTAAAGGCATGAGACAGAATTAAAAAAGAAATTCCAGGTAAGGTAGGAAATAAAAATATGTTCAGTATTAGTTCAATCATTAGATTTCTGATTTGTTTCCTGGGTGAACTAGTCAGCTGCCCAGTATTTCTCAAGTACAAAGTTTTCATAATGTCCTGATCACACTCCACTGAGCAAGGGGGACCCTCAGGCCTGGGTGAATTCCGGAGGCTTAGGACTTCCTTATGCGCCTTACTTGTCTCTTTATTTTCATGGATTTGACTATTTTTCTCTTTCTTCATGCTCAGATGTTTGAAAGGTATCCAGGTTTACACTTTTTCTTTTTGGAGAGAGAGTCTCACTTTGTTGCCCTGGGTAGAGTGCTATGGTGTCACAGCTCACAGCAACCTCAAACTCTTAGGCTCAAGCAATCCTCTTGCCTCAGTCTCCCGAGTAGTTAGGACTACAGGTGCCCACCACTACACCCGGCTGGGTTTTCGATTTTTAGTAGAGACGGGGTCTCACTCTTGCTCAGGCTGTTCTTGAATTCCTGAGCTCAAGCAATTCACCCACTTCAGCCTCCCAGAGTGCTAGGATTATAGGTGTGAGCCACCGTGACCAGCCCAGGTTTACATTTCTTGTGGTACACATTGCCCTCTTGGTACCTTGCTGAAGGGACAGGGTATTACATGGAAAGTTGCCACCAAACACTTTGTGACAGAATCCTAAGCACCTTGTGGTCAGCCTGAACTCACTTGGTTTTGTACACGTGGCCCTTGAGAACAGGCCCTGCCTGCTTCTCTCAGGGTCAACTCTCAATGCAATCTCCCCCTCTCTGCGCCAGCCCCGCTGTCTTCCATCCTGCTCCTCACATTCTGCCTGCTATTCCCGGCATCAAGGCTCTGCCTCTGTCCTCCCCTCTCTGAATGGCTCCCAGCATCAAGGCTCTGCTGATGCTCTGCCCTCTCTGAACGGCTTCCAGCTCCTTCTCCTTCCAAGGACGTCTTTTTGAGGATGCCTTACTTGAAGGGGACATCACTTTATCTACTCAGTGTCCAGCTCATCATCTTATTTGTTTCCCTTATGGCACCTACCATGAGCTGAAATGACTGAGTTTAATTTTTTTATTGTACGTAATATATGTACAATTTTTGGAGGTACACATGGTATTTTGTTAGATGCATAGAATGAATATGATCAAGTCAGGGTGTTTAGGTATCCACCCCTCTGTGTATTTGTCATTTCCATGTGCCAGGAATATTTCTTTCACTGCAACCTCAAATTCCCGGGCTCCAGCAATCCTCTTGCCACAGCTTCCCAAGAAGCCGAGACTACAGGTGCCTTCCACTACACCCGGCTAATTTTTCTTTTCTTTTCTCTCTCTCTCTTTTTCTTTCTTTCTTTCTTTCTTTTTTTTGGAGACAGAGTTGCCCAGGCTAGATTGTCATGGCACTAGCCGAGCTCACAGCAACATCAGACTCTTGGGCTCAAACAATCCTTTTGCCTCAGCCTCCCAAATAACTATTTTTCTATTTTTAGTAGAGACAAGGTTTCACTGTTGCTCAGGCTGACCTTGAACTCATGAGCTCAAGGGATCTTCCTGCCTCAGCCTCCCAGAGTGCTAAGATTACAGGCATGAGCCACCACGCCTGGCCTAATTTTTCTATTTTTTTCTATTTTGAGTCTCACTATTGCCCAGGCTGGTTTCAAATCCTGGCCTCAAGTGATGCTCTGGTCTTGGCCTCCCAAAGTGCTAGGATTACAGGTATGAGCCACCATGCCAGGCCTATTTTGTCTTTTTAATAGTGGCCATTCTTTTTCTTCCAGAAATTACTGTTCAGAAAATTGTGGGCTTTTTTTTTAATGCCATGAGTTATTATAAATATATTGCACTAAATTCCCCCAAATTCATCTCTATCCCCAGAGTTGTGTGTGCAAGTCAGAGAATTGTGGTTTTATTCCTACTCAGAGTTACAATATTGCTTTGACACACCGTATCTTCCAGTGAATTTCCCCTTTGCAAACTCTGGGCTGTGTGAATAGCTACAGAAACCGGGTGGGGGGCTCAAGGTGGCGGAAATGCAGACAATCACTCCTCCCCTTTTCTACACAGACAGTCCAGCCCCTGGAAGGACACTGCTGGAATAGTAGAGGTATAAGGGAGGAAAACTTTGAAGAGTAATTATTACTACTCTGCTGAGATAATAAAATTGACTTTCTGTAGCCTGGCATGGTGGTGCGTGCCTATAGTCCCAGCCACTCTGGAGCCTGAGGCAGGAGAATAACTTGAGCCCAACAGCCTGAGTAACAGAGCATGACCCTGTTTTTGTTGTTGTTGTGTTTTGTTTTGTTTTTTGAGACAGAGGCTCACTTTGTTGCCCTTGGTTGAGTGCTATGGCATCATAGCTCACAGCAACCTCAAACTCTTGGGCTCAAGCCATTCTCTTGTCTCAGCCTCCCAAGTAGCTGGGACTATAGGTGCTTACCTCAATGCCTGGCTGTTTTTAGAGGCAGGAGTCTTGCTCTGGCTCAGGTTGGTCTCGAACCTGTGAGCTCAGGCAGAACTCACCCCCGCCCCAGCCTCCCAGAGTGCTGGGATTACTATTTGTTTTTTTAACTGACTTTCCTTAAAACCAGTTCTTTGGAGTATCAAAAAAACATCTTTTGACCTCTTGGGTTTGAAGTAGTTCTGTAGGTACAAAGGCTTTTGGAGGAGACAGGTCTAGTAGCTGCTCTCCTCTCTCAACACATTTTATAAGAAGTCATCTGTGCCCCTGGTGGGAAGGAGAGGCACGAGGAGCCAGGGAAATAGTGGGAGAGAACTAGAGGGGAGATGGAGGAAGGACCGGAGAGAGGGAGCGCCAGAAACAAGAACACACAGAGTTTTAAATCCTCTGCTCCCTTTCCCCTTTTACAAGCATGAAGGCTGGGGCTACCAGGGATTTTTAATTCATCTGCACCCTTCTTGGAGCTGAATGTCTGAGGAGAGCGCCGGAGGAACGAGGCAGAAGTCAGACCGACAGGCTCTGACTGACAGATGAGCTGCCGGGTGATGGGAACAACAGCTGACCCGTCATAAGACCTTCGGAAGAAACCAATGGGAATCTTGTTTCGGAGCTTCCAGTGCCCAGCCAGCTCCCTGCTAGGTGCTTGGAAACAGATTGACTCACATAATGGAGTGATTTTGTAATCTGTCATAATACCATAAGCCACAGATCCACAGACTTTGACCCCTCGCAGGTATAATGAGCTCCTTTATTCGGCTGCACATGTTTCCCCTATGGGGAAGGAAGGAGGGGGCCCTTCTTCTAATTACACAATCTAAGCATATGTTTTGCTGGAGAACAAAGCATTATATTCATTAGCAACAATCTTATAAGCCAGGTTATTTTTACTAGCCAGTTAACTAATTGACAGTTAAGAATTTGTATTAATAACATCCTGCAGCCTGGCAGGGCTTAATCTGACAGTTTTATTAAATATGTGGGCAAACTCCACAGCCTGCCTGCCTGTCAGCCTTTCTGTAGGAAGACTGCTTACTGAGGATCTTAATTTGCTGTAAGACCATGTTGCTCTGGCAGAAAATGTTTCCCCCAGGTCCAAGTCCAGGAGGCAGCATTCACTTGGAGGATGTTTGTACTTGCTATTATTCCCCTTGTCACACACCTGAACAAGGAAGTGGTTTTATCTATCTTGTTATCATCTTACTAGCATAGTTCACCTTTTCTAGACCAAATCATTCAGGTGGTCAATGACCTTAACTCTTCCTTTCTACTTTTCTGTGTCCCTTATCCTCTTTTTAAATTTTTTTTTCTATTTTTTAATTATTTTTTAAATTAAATCATAACTGTATACTTTAATGCATTTAAAGGGTACGATGTACTGGTCTTATATGCAATTTGGAATGCTCACATTAAACTGGTCAACATAGCCTTCACCTCACTTTCTTAATTATTGTGTAAGAGGTTTGAATAGAAGCTTCTCTGAAGAAGACAGGCGCATGGCCTACAGACACATGAAAAAATGCTCATCATCTTTAATCATCAGAGAAATACAAATCAAAACCACTTTGAGATATCATCTACTATGAAACTAATTTATAGCTTTCATAGGAAAGCTATAACCCAATTTTAGCCCAGGAATATGGGGAGAGGGGAGAGGGAGGGAGGGGATGGGAGAGGGTGGGCAGAGGGAGGGTGATTGGTGGGATCACACCTATGGTTCATCCTATAAGGTTACATGTGAATCTCTCTAAATGTAAAATATAAATGTTTTAACACAATAACTAAGAAAAAGACATGAAGGCTATGTTAACCAGTTGGATGAAAGTATTTCAAATTGTAGATAGAGACAGTATACTGTACCCCATGATAGTATTAATGCACACTGCCATGATTTAATTTTTAAAAAAAGAGAGATATCATCTAACTCCAGTAAGAGTAGCTCACATAACAAAATCCCAAAACTATAGATATTAGTGTGGATGTGGAGAAAAGGGAACACTTCTGCACTGCTGGTGGGAATGCAAACTAATACGTTCCTTTTGGAAGAAGTTTGGTCTAAAAGTAGACCTGCTGTTCGATCTTGCAATTCTTCTACTAGATATATCCAGAAGACAAAAAAATCACTTTATAACAAAGATATATGTACTAAAATGTTGATTGCAGCCCAGTTCATAATTGCCAAGTGCCCATTGACCCATGAATGGATTAATAAATTGTGGTATATGTAGACCATGGAATATTATGCAGCCTTAAAAATAGTAATTATTTTTTTTTAAGAGACAAGAGGTCTGGCTCTGTTGCCCAAGGTGGAGTGCAGTGGAGTGATCATAGCTCGCTGCAGCCTTCAACTCCCGGGGTCAATGACACTCCCATTTTGGCCTCCCAGGTTTCTGGGATGATAGGTGTGAGTCACCACCATGCCTAGCTCTAAACTTCATTTTGGGGAGTATAGAACAAACTATTTCTCTCAGAGCACCAGCTATTCCATGGAAAGTTGTGTGAGTCACGGTAGAGAGGATGAAATTTAAAATCTATCCTGCCACCATTCTTCCCTGTCTTTGCCTTTGAAATTCTACCCATTTCCCAGGTCCCAGTTTAGACACTGCCTCCTCCATGGCACCTTCTCTAGTTCTCCCCACTGATAGAACGCAAGTCCCCCCCCCATTCCCTCCTCCCCCAGCCCATGTACAGAACTTCTCTCCCACTCTCTGCTTACCCGATCTTAACCCCAGGGTGTCTTGTCTGTGCTTCTACCCCTTTCTCCTGTGAGCCCCTGCCTAGAGCAAATACTCACCAAATATTTGCCAGCTCTAATCTCAGTCAGTCTGTAAACACTTCTGGTCTCTGTTCTGATTATAAATAGCTCTAGGATCTAGCCTTTCCCTGGGGCAGCACCTTTATAACCTTTTGCTGTCCCCCCTACTTCAGCTCAGACCTTTCTAAGACATACATTAGTCACCACACCCCTCTGCTTGAAACTCTTCCACTGTTCTTCATTCATTCATTCACCCATTTGTTCATTCCCCCACTGTGCTGGGTGCTGGGAATTCAGCAGTGAACAGAACATTCCAACTTACCCAGAGCTTGCAGAGCTGGCATTCTAGTGGGGGAGACAAACAGCACATAAATAAGTGTAGAGTGCATCAGATGGTGACAAGGGCTACTGGAAAAAGGACACAAGGTTGAGGAACCAGGGGAGGGAAGCCGCGCTCTGTTGTCAGTTGGTGAGGAATGGATTCTGGGTGAGGGCTCGCCGAGCAGGTGCGGGGAGCTGAAGAGAAGGAGCAAAGCAAGTGGCAACCTGGGACAAGAGGGAACAACAGTGACATGAAGAAAGTCTCTATGGTGGGAGGAATGGCAGCCATCAAAGTCACTCTCACTGTAGTCCCCAGCCTCTAGTTCTCAGACCCGTCCTCAGCCCGTCCAAGCCACAGAGCTCCACCCCACCCAAACCCCCACCTCACTTGGTCAGTGGAAAAATTCTCTTCCTTAAAACTTAGGAACCAGGACACACAGCAGGAAGTGAGCGGCTTATGAAGCAGCTTCATCTGTATTTACTGCTCCCCGTCTCTGCACCACCACCTGAGCTGTGTCCCTGCCCACCCCCATCTGTAGAAAAATTGTCTTCATGAAAGTGGTCCCCGATGCCAAAAAGATTAGAGAGCACTGCACTATCAGGAAAGCTTTCTCAAAGGTCATAGAACAGAGAGGCTCACGGATCAAATTTAATTGCTTGAATTGCATAATTATTATTCATTTTTTTGAGACAGAGTCTCACTCTGTTACCCAGCATGCAGTGGCATCATCATAGCTCACTGCAACCTCAAACTTCTGGGCTCAAGCAATCTTCCTGCCTCAGCCTCCTGAGTAACTGGGACTATAAGTGTGCACCACAATGCCTGGCTAAGTTTCCTAATTTTGCTCAGAGCAAGACAGAGGGAGTCTTGCTCTTGCTTGGGCTGGTCTCCAACTAGCGTCGTGTCACTGCACTCTAGCCTGGGCAACAAATTAAGCCCTTGTCCTGAACAAAAACACTTTTTTTGAGGTATAATTTGCATACAAGAAAATGCACTCGTTTTAAGTGTGCAGTTCAATGGGTTTTAACATTTTATTTTATTTTATTTTTTGAGACAGAGTCTCAAGCTTGTCCCCGGGGTAGAGTGCCCTGGCATCACAGCTCAGAGCAACCTCAAACTCCTGGGCTCAAGCGAGTCTCCTGCCTCAGCCTCCCAAGTAGCTGGGACCACAGGCGCCCGCCACAACGCCCGGCTATTTTTTGCTGCAGCTGTCATGGTTGTTTGGCGGGCCCAGGCTGGATTCGAACCCACCACCTTAGGTGTATGTGGCTGGTGCCTTAGCCACTTGAGCCACAGGCACCGAGCCGGTTTTAACATTTTAATATTTGCATCTGTATAAATATTAACACAATTAAGATGTAGAGCATTTCCATCGTCTCCTAAAATTTCTTTAATTCTCCAGCAGCAATTTGATATAAGAGGAAGAGGCTCCAAAATGTATATTTGATTTTTTTTTCTTTTGAGACAGAGTCTCACTATGTCACCCTCAGTAGAGTGCCATGGTGTCACAGCTCACATCAACCTCCAACTCCTGGGCTTAAGAGATTCTCTCGCCTCAGCCTCCCAAGTAACTGGGACAACAGGTGCCCACCACAACTCCTGACTATTTTTTTGTTGTAGTTGTCATTATGGTTTGGCAGGCCCAGGCTAGGTTCGAACCTGCCAGCTCCAGTGTGTGTGGCTGGCGCCCTAGCTGCTGAGCTACAGGCGCCGAGCCCAAAGTGTATATTTGAACAAGATTTCACTTTCCTTAAATCTAACTCTTGCCTCTGTTGGCAAATTGAGACTACTTTGTAGAACACCACTTAGCACTTTCTGCCCATTAAGCCCTGTTCCCAGGCCCATTCAACATAGGGTTTTAGTTATTGGTGTCCAGTAGGAGCCTCTGCACTCATCTTGAGAGATTACCCAACCAATTACCTTCCCAGCATTACTTTTTTCCACTTCTGAACCCTCAGCCATAACCAGACAAAAGCATAACTGCCCTTTAAATGCCCCACATCCAAACTCAGCTCAATGCAACGTCTGTGCATTTGTTCGTGTGAAGTTGCAGCCTGGACAGCTGTTCCTCCGAGGACCAGCTCAAGTCCTACCTCTCTGAAAAGCCTTTTCCAGCCAGCTCAAACCTTTGGAGCTCTCCTTCTCTCCAGAGCAGCCATATTATGCACTGCCTGGCACTCATAGCATCATATAGCATCTCAGGTGTGTCCGTCTGCTCCACAGCTGGCCTATAAACCCCTCAGGGGCAGGGACCTCTGGTCACCCCAGCAGTGCCTAATACCCAGGAAATACTCACTGATGGCTCAGGCTGTGAGGCTTTTCTTGAAAGAATATATGTGAATAGGCCCCCCCAACCACTTCTTGATAAGTGAATATTTATCCCAATGCTGCTTACAAAATTAAAATCCGTAAAACAAAAGCTATGTTCTTTTGTCCACTATATATCTCCTCTCTTCCCCTTCCTTAGGAGGTAAACTGTTATTAGATTGATGTATATTTTCAAGATCTATTTATATATATATATATACATATAATATAGATAGCTATATATACACACAGCAAAAATATGGTATTGAAATGGGATTGAACTGTTCACATTGAGTTTTTTAATTTTCAAAATATTAAGGGGATACAAGTGTTTTTGTGATGTGGATACCTTTTATAATGTTTAAGGCAGCTTTTACTGTGCCCATCACCTGGATAGTGTTCACATTGTACCTGGTAGGTTTTTATTCCTCTCCTCTTCCCCCATCCCCTTCTTGACCTCCTATGACCTTGACATCACTTTGTGCCTGTGTATGCCATTGATTGGCTCTTCCTCAACATTATTAGAGAGTACATGTGGTGTCTGTTTTTCCATTCCTGAGAAACTGCATGTGGGATAATGGTCTCCAATTCCATCCAAATTGCTACAAAGGACACTATTTCATTCCTTTTTAGGCCAACTAGCACTCCTGTTCACATTAATTTGAACTTGCTTTTTTTTTACTCAAAAATATTTTGCAGAGACAACAGTCCCTACCTGTAATCTTGACTCTCAGTCTCAGCTAAATAAAAACCAGAATTTGGTCACGCCACTCCTCTAATTGAAACCTTCCGTGGCCGCCCACGTTACATACAGGTTGAAGTCCCAACTGCTTAGCATTTCCTATAAGGCCTTAGCTACCTTCCCGGCTGCTGCTTCTTCTCATGCCTTCTATCCACCCCAGGATCCAGCCACATTAACCATGAGCCGTGATGTTCTCTCTTCAGGGGTCCCCACCACCCTTGTAGGCTCTTTTTCTTTTTCTTTGCAGTTTTTGGCTGGGGTTGGGTTTGAACCCGCCACCTCTGGCATCTGGGGTCGGGGTCCTACTCCTTTGAGCCACGGGCGCCACCTAGCTCTTTTCTTTCAACATACAGTTCATAACCTGCCTGTGCAAAACTCCCTTTGAGAAGGCTGCTCTCTCCTCTGTGCTTCCACAGCACTCTGGCGCCTGGTACACAATCCCATTGCAGCACTTAGCACGTAGCATGATAATTATTTTTTCTCTTCATTGTTCTCCCTATTAGACTGTCATCTTTTTGAGGACAGGAGCTGTGTTTTATTTAAAAAAAAATCCTAGTAATCTCTGGCATGTTTAAATGCACTGGAGGAGTCCATCTAATAACTGGGTGTTTAAAGATGATTTCAGCCGACCTCTCCCACTATCTCTAACCTTGTGTATTGTCTCCATGTGTCCTGTGTGCTCTACCTCATTGCAGATACCAGTGGGGTCCCCAAAGAACCTACTCACACCAGAGCACCAGTGAGCCCTGCAGATCTTACCACCAGAGCACAAATAGGAGGAGGGAGAGGGAGAATGATTGTTACTTGACAATATAATTCATTGTAATTTTGGTGCCCAATAAAAGTGGGCATACTCTTTCATCCAACGAAAACACTTTCTAGAACTGAATTCTAGGAGAAATTTACTCCAGAAATCTTACGTGGGAACACTGGTTAACATTATAGTGTTTTCAATCACAGTTCTAAAGATTTAGGTGGACATTCCTTAAATCACCCCTATGCAAAAGCCTCAGTAACAACATTCCATTTTAAATTCAATGAAGGTTTCCTGAGAGCAGTCAAGATAATATACTCTGCATACATCCTTCTGTGATTATCTAATGACCCAAGGTTGATAAATACATTGCATATGTGCAGATACTCTGCTCAGACCGACAGCAGACAGTATTAGTCAGTGATGGCAGATTTTTCTCACTGAGCCTAGATGAAGACCTACAGATCTCAACACAGCAACCTGCACTAGTGGTTTAGACAGGGTTGTCTTAGACAGGGTGCTGCTATGTTGCCTGGTCTGAAGTTCAGTGGCTATTCTCCAGCCTGACTTAATAGCTCACTGCAGCTTCAATCTCCTGGCCTCAAGCAATCCTCCCACATCAATCTCCTGAATTGTTGGGACTACAGGTACTTGCCACCAAGCTCTGCTCTTTATGCTTATCTAATCTCATTTTGTATCTCCCGAGAGTTACATTTTTGGATGTGAATGCTATAGGGTACCACATGTTGTACTGCAGAACTAAGGCACTAATTCTCTGCCAAGAAAGTTAGCAGCTAACAGCTCA
>NW_003852397.1:4505112-4513953 GCF_000181295.1 Otolemur garnettii | reverse complement strand
GAGGCTGAGGCAAGAGAATCATTTAAGCCCAAGAGTTCGAGGTTGCTGTGAGTTGTTATGCCACAGCACTCTACCAAGGGCAACACAGTGAGATTCCATCTCGAAAAATAAAAAATAAAAAAATAAAAGTAATAAAAAAGCAAAAGCAAAACAAAAACATCTCAGAACAACCAAAGACAGAATTTGAGTTGTTGACTGATTGATTACGGGTTGAAACCTGGGATTTGGCTATACAGTGCAAAGAGATCCACAGTAGGCCACGTGAAGGTCTTTATAAGGTGGCCTCCTCTACTGAATCAAGGAACTCTTAAGTTCCTACTTTTCCAATAGATTTTAATCTTTTAAAAGTCGGTGTCTCTCTCAAGCCTGATAATGTTCTTTAAGTTTTGCACACAAGGCTGGCGGTGGCTCACCCATTGTGCTGGGTCTTTCAATATAAAGGAAACTTTATTTGTTTCCTTTATTTATTTGCCTTGCCCACATCTCTTGACAGTTAGGGGGGTGTACTACTAATTCTCCTTGTGACTTTTGAGATGTCTTGGAGAACAGAGTTGGTTCCTTTTGTAAACTAGTGACTTCCAGTGCTGACTGGCTCCCAGGGAGCCTTTGACCTACTTAGATCTAGGCTTCCCACGCGCTGATCAGGCCTCTTGCTTTCGGGCTGAACACCTCCTTCTTCAGGGACAGTGTACCTCATTGCTTTCTATAGTCACTCATTTCTACTTACAAAGTCTTTTATTTTTAATCTGTGCTTTATAAACCAGTACCCAAATATGATAACTTTTATCAAAATCAATGAATATGAAGTCAATCCCATCATATTTATTGTTCTTATTATCATTGTCACAACAGATAATAAATAAAATAAATGAAAAGTAGCAAAAGTATCTTTTGCTGCTTTCTAAAGAATGTTTCCCCTTTGATTATAGATATGCATGTTCAACTAAATAACTATCACACCACTACTAACTACTACTACTACTAATACTTAAAATTGGTGTTATTATTTTCTTTCTTTCTTTCTTTTTTAGAGACAGAGTCTCACTTTATCACCCCTGGTAGAATGCCATGGCATCACAGCTCACAGCAACCTCTAACTCCTGGCCTTAGGCAATTCTCATCCCTCAGCCTCCTGAGTAGCTGGGACCACAGGCACCCACCACAATGCCCGGCTATTTTTTTGTTGCAGTTTGGCCAGGGCCGGGTTTGAACCCGCCACCCTTGGTATGTGGAGCCGGCGCCCTACCCACTGAGCCACAGGTGCCGCCTGGTGTTGTTATTTTCTAATGGTCATATTATCACAGGCTGGCCCCTTTCAGTTGGCTTCCTTTCCTTTCAGAACTATCTTTGACATCCCTGTTTTCTTCAAAGAATAGCATACACCAAACAAATACACAGTTTTTTAAAATGCAATTGGCTGCTCTCTATGACATCCTGATCCTGTTCACTTTTAGAGAACAAAATCTGGGTGTGGAACGTGCATGAAAACACTGGTGGGAGATTAGAGAAGTGCCCCCGCAGGGTCACTTTCAGAGCCAGAGCCAGGATGATATTTCCTTTTTGAGTTAAGGCTTCACTTAAAAAAAAATTTAATAATTATGTCTGTATCTTACTTTTCTTATTGAAATTTTCATTAACCTATGGCACCTACATAATTTGGGTGCTGTCAACATTGTAGATTTGAATATTTACCATGAAAAGTGTCTGGCAGTTTCTTGTTCCAAAAAACTCAAAATTTTATG
The DNA here is from genome assembly GCF_000181295.1 of Otolemur garnettii. Taxonomy (NCBI): domain Eukaryota; kingdom Metazoa; phylum Chordata; class Mammalia; order Primates; family Galagidae; genus Otolemur; species Otolemur garnettii. The sequence goes on along the minus strand of NW_003852397.1, from coordinate 4,512,211 downwards.
ACAATTTTAAAATAGATATTAGAAAAGTCTCTTAAATAAGGGGTACTGTTTTTTTCTAATTTGCCCATAGGCAGCCCTACATTGGCCACCATGAGTTTCTACTACACTGATGGGAAATAGAGATGGAGCTTAGAGAACTGAAAGAAATAATGGTTAATTAGTCCTCACATAGTAACTCTTAAACAACATATAATTCAGTGAGTTTTGGAGGCTGGGCGCCCGTGGCTCATGCTTATAATCCTAGCACTCTGGGATGCTGAAGCAAGAGGATTGCCTGAGCTCAGGAGTTTGGGCAAGAGCAAGACCCCACCTCTACTAAAAATAGAAAAATTAGCCAGGCGTGGTGGTCCACATCTGTAGTCTCAGTTACTCAGGAGGCTGAGGCAAGAGGATCCCTTGATCCCAAGAGTCTAAGGTTGCTGTGAGCTATGACACCATGGCACTCTATCCACGGGATAGAGTGAGACTGTCTCAAAAAAAAAAAATGAGTTTTTGGTAAGTGCTGAATTCTGCTTAAATCATACCTGCATTTTCTGGTGATCATTGATTAAAGTGAGACCTGGTATTACACTGTGGAAATTCTAAAGCTGGATTAGTTTTCACATTTAACCTAGTTCTGCATAGATATGAGCCAGTGAGGGCCTTCACATGTTCCATATAATCTAGATTGCAGTTGTTTTACTTTGTGGGGATTCAATCCCAAAGAGAGTGGGCAGAGTGAAAATGAAGAGTCAAAATTAACCTGGAAGATTTTTGCTTCTGTTAACGAAGGATTAAACACTACAGAAATTGCCCTCCTGCCATTAACAACTAGAAAACCAGATGAGATATTTGAAACAATAGTGTCCAGTCATTGGACAACAGGAAGTGTAGGACTGTAATCTCCAAGAGCAGAGAAAGGAACAAGGGAAGCATTGTCAGCGCTCTGGCTCGTTGTCTGGAGGGCTCCCTGTCCTTCACCCACTGACGTCCTGAGTCTTCTCCCATTCGCTCTGGTTAGCTATTACTGGCTGTTGTTACTGTTTCAGGTAAGAGGGTAAATCCAATCTTTGTTACTTCATCATGGCTGTCAGTATAAGTCCTAAAATCTCCTCTAGATTTGCCCTGACAAAACTTTTTAAAAGTTGGAAGGCTCATTCTGACTTTCAAATAACAGCATGTCAGAACAAAGCTTAAAACTCTGTTTTTTTGTTTTTTTTTTGAGACAGAGTCTCACTTTGTCACCCTCGGTAGAGTGCTGTGGCTTCACAGTTCACAGTAACCTCAAATTCATGGGCTCAAGCGAACCTCTTGCTGCAGCCTCCCAAGTAACTGGGACTATAGGTACCTGCTACAACACCTGGCTATTTTTAAGAGACGGGTCTATCTCTAGCTCAGACTGATCTCAAACTCCTGAGCTCAGGCAATCTGTCCACCTTGGGCTCCCAGTGTGCTAGGATTCCAGGCGTGAGCCACCATGCCTGCAAAACTCAAAACTCTTTAAGAATACAACAAACTTTGGCCAGGCACAGTGGCTCACTCTTGTAATCCTAGCACTCTAGGAGGTCGAAAAAGGAGGATCCCTTGAACTCAGGAGTTTGAGGTTGCTGTGAGCTGTAATGAAGTAGAGACTCTGATTCTAGCTTGCTGCTTCCATAGGCTGGCTATGTGACCCAGGACAAAACCTCCTAGAGCTGATGACATCCTGTCTGATACTCCTTTCTGTTCTCTCAGTCTTAGCTACTCAGGAGGCTGAGGCAAGAGGATCTTTCTGTTCTATATCCTGAATATCTCCTAAACCCATGTATATGTCTCTATCTCAAATGCCCAATCAACTCGTCTCTCCCCCAGGCAATGGCAACATGTCTCCCAAATTCCCATCCTAACCCCCCACCTAATAATTTCCCTTGACGCAGCCTCTCTCTTGGCCTTTCCCTGCCCCTGGGATGAAGTCCACAGTCTCTGTGTAACGGCGCTCCTCGGGGGAAGTCTGCTCCCACTCTGCTTGCCCCCTGGAGCTCCTCTTGGAACCACTTTCCCTTCCCCCATGCTTCTACTCCAGCCCTTTCATCTGGAGGCTTCCTGCCTGGACCATGTCCCCCAGTGACTTTTTATTCAATGAATAGCTGATTTTTCATTAAGTTCCCAGCGTACGGACTGCTTCCTCAGGGAGACTTCCCTGCTGCTCCTGCTGTGGGCTCTCCTATTTCTTTGATTCCCTTTACCTTACCTTATTGTAAATTCTTACTTGTCTCTCCCCATCCCCCCCCCACTGTGCCTCTTCCCCATTGTATCTGGCACCTAATGCAGTGCCAGGTTCTAAAATGAATAAATGACTATTCCACATAATATATTCTATCTCTGCTCCTTCTGTCCCCACCCCAGAGTCCTGTGCTAGGCCATGCATGATCCTCTCACACCTGGATTTCTGAATCAGCCTCCCTGTCTCAGGGTCTCCTTCATCTAATCCACCCTGCTCACTGCAGCGAGAACCATTGTCTTCAAGCATCATTTTGATCATATCCCTCTCCTTCTTAGAAGCCTACAATAGCTCCAATTGCCTCTTGAATTAAATTAAAACTCCTAATCATGGGCTTCAAGGGTCCCTACCAATTAGCTGGCTCCCTGCCCCTTAACTGCCCTCATTTGTGCACAGGCCCTGGAGCATGGCTTCCCCCCTGCCCTGCAAATCTGCTCCTTGTTCTAAGCCTGCCCCTCTGGCACCTCTCCTCCTTTTTCGGCTTTCTCTCCTCTCTTTCTCTCTCCCCAGTCATATTCCTTCCCCTATTTTGAAACTGTTGCTCAAAAATCGTTTTCTTCATGAATGCTTCTTACATTAACTCTATGTGGTTCTATCCTCTCTCTCATAACTGGTTTTCAAGTGTGTGGAATATTTGTGCTTATACATGTGCCGAGAGTCTCCCATGTCCTGTGGCTTCTGCTAACTTACTTTTTGGTTCTGTCTGCCTCATTAGGGTCTAGCAACTCCAAGGACAAAGATGATGTCTTTTCATCACTTGTGACTTCCTGTGATTCTCGGGCACAAAGAGATGGATAGAAGACTCGGACATGAGAATTTCTAAAGGAAACCTGTTTTTCTTTCTTTTTCTTTTCTTTCCTTATCCTTTTAATTCATTCATTAATTAATGTTTTAGATATTTTCATTCTTTTGCCCCGGGCTACAGTGCCATGGCATCAGCCTGGCTTGCAGCATCCCCAAACTCCTGGGCTCAAGTGATCCTCTGCCCCAGCCCCCAAATAGCTGGGATCTGCCACAACGCCTGGCTAATTTTTCCATTTTTAGTAGAGACGGTGTAGCACTCTTGTTTAGGCTGATCTCAAACTCTGAGCTCAAGGGATTCTCCCGTGTTGGCCTCCCAGAGTGCTAGGATCAGAGTCGTGAGCCCCTGCACCCAGGTAGGAAAGTTATTTTTCTTCAGGCTTCCTGGATCAGACTTTGGGTTTGTCTGAGCAGGTGCAGCCTCACCTGAGCAGTTGATAGTTTGTCCTTAGCGTGCACATTGTGGGGTAATCTTAGTGTGTTGGTGGGGAAGAGGCACAAAAGCAAATATTTCTGAGTGCTCACCCTGTACTGGATGTTGTGCAAGGAGTTTCACATACAAGGTGGACATAAAGTTCATGTGCAATTTTCCATGTTAAACATTTTAAATTGCACACAAACTGTATATTTCTTTAGTGCCTCCCAATAATCTGATGAATTAGGAATTACTATTCCTGATTTAGAAAAGTACATTAGGAATCCAAGAGAATTTGTATAATCTCCCCAGGTCTTTCTGGTTCCAAAAGACGTATGTCTGTTCTCACACTAACGAAAATATGTTTCTGAACAGAATGTCAGAACCAAGTCTAAACCAAAATTAAGACACCTCGTCCAGGTGCCATGGCTTATGCCTGTAATCCCAGGGCTCAGCTTGAGGCAGATGATCACTTGAAGCCAGGAGTTCGAGACCAGCCTGGGTAACACAGTGAGAACCCCCACCCCCACCCCCACCCCCCGCCAAAATAGCCACGTATGGTTGTGTGCACCTATAGTCCCAGCTATTTCAGAGGCGGAGACCATAAGACCACTTGCACCCAGGAATTTGAGGATACAGCAAGCTGTGATCATGCCACTGCACTCCACTCCAAGCCACAGACTGAGGCCTTGTCTCTTAAAAAAATCAGGACACGTGCTCTGACCATGATGCACGTCTGGCTTCAAATCTGAAGACAGTGGTTACTCTGCATGTACCGCACGGCTGTGCTGACCCTGTGTGCTTGTCTAACCCTTGTGAGATAAGATTCTTCTCATAAGTTATTACTTTTAAAATTTTGATTGAACATTCCCTTAGGAATTTTCACGAGAGCCATGGAATTGTAATAACCGAGCCCCCAGCCCCTAGCCCCCCCAAGACCAGTAAGGAGTACAACAAACTCTGTACACTTGAAAAAGGAATTTCTCCTAAGCCTTTTGGCCTCGGCCCCCACAAGGGAGGAGAAGTTAAGTTCTGAGAAGAAGCTTGAGAAGATAAGGGAAGGAAGGGAGGGAGGGGTGAGCCCCGGGTGAAAAGGGCTCAAGTTGGTTTCAGGCCCGAGTTGTTCTCGGAAACTTACCCAATACTGGTTTGCACCCTTTATTGGATGAATTGTGAGTTAATGTACCTTAAGTTAGCATGTACCGCCACCCTGAATTGTGTAACCCTTTATGATATACCCCATCTTATGATGATGAAGTCATGTGTTCGTGATGTATCTTGTGATTTATGAATCAATACGTACCCTCACTTAGCGACCCTGCTCTGACTGCTATGATTGGCTTTTGTATTGCGCTTGCTGATTATGCAGAATAACAGTATAAAAGGATTAAGGATTTTATAACAGGCATTTTTTAACAGTATAAAGGATTTTATACTGTTTATGCAGCTATTCGAGGCTGCATGCCTCTAAGAAGGTATCAGCCCCCTGCAGGTGTAATAAATTTTATCAATTATTGCATCAAAGTGGGGTCCACCTTTCTATCTCCACGGCTCGGTTTCTTTTCAGAATCTCTCCTCAGAAAAGGACAGAAACACACAAGTGTACCTGCAGGATCAGGGTATTGGCAGACACTTCTTCCCTCACTTGTATCCACAGTCCCCGGGTTACAAAGAGAACAACATGAACGTCGCTGTTCTTCCCCCTCACCCCTCCTCTGCTTTATAGAATCCAGAACCTATTACAAGTGAATTTTTGAAGACTCTGGGTCAATATTAGTTGTGTATGTGTTTCATTTCTGTGTCAGTCATGAATTATTTAAAGGTGCAAAGTCTACCTTTAAAAAGGAAAAACCTAAAGGAAATCTAGGGTTGAAAAGAGGTCTGAGAAGGGGTTTTTGAGACTATAAATTGGAATGAGCCTCCCTTCTGGTTATGCCGTGTCAATCTGTGGCCCATACTGTTGGTTTTAATCACAACGCCTTTATTTCCACGTGGCTTCCATCGTGGTTGCAGATAACACTTACTCTGTCTCAGCTTAATTATGTTGAAGCCTCCTGCCTGAGACTGCTCTAGTGTAGGCATCTCCTCTGTAAACAGGAAACTCACTTTCCTGGAAAACTCTTCCTTTGTAGTTGAGGAAAAAGGAAAAAAAAGTCTTTGGGGAGGCGGTTTGAGGCAGAATAGCACCATCTCTGGGTGGGGAGAGGGAAGGGACTCTTTACCAGGCACTTTTTTTTCTCTCTGAGACAGTCTCCCTTTGTTGCCCTGATAGAGTGCTGTAGCATCATAGCTCACAGCAACCTCAAACTGTTGGGTTCAAGTGATTCTCTTGCCTTAGCCTCCCAAGTAGCTGGGACTACAAGTGCCCGCCACAACACTCAGCTTTTTCTCGTTTGTTTGTTTTTTAGTGACAAGGTCTCAATCTGGCTCAGGCTGGTCTTGAACTCTTAAGCTCAGGCAATCCACCCACCTCCGTCTCCCAGAGTGCTAGGATTACAGGCATGAGCCACTGCTCCTGGCCCTTATCAGGTACTTTTAAATGAGACAGTAAAGAGATCCATCATGCATGCCTTCAGAGAGGCTGTGATCCCTCTGAAGTTGTTGGCAAAATTTGAGGTTGTAAAAATATACGATTTTCTGGGGGAAAAAAAAAAAGAAAGAAAGAAAAAAATCCTCCACCGGGTTCTCAAAAGAGTTCTGTGGTCATGAAAAATTAAGGTGCATAGGACTGGGCCTCTATTTTCTCAGCATTGTGGTTGGAAGAGTATTAGGGAGTTTGTTTAAAACTCAGATTTCAGGTGGGCGCAGTGGTTCACACTTATAATCCTAGCACTCTGGGAGGCCAAGGCAGGTGGATTGCTTGAGCTCAGGAGTTAAAGACCAGCCTGAGTAGGTGAAGGCCCTGTTGCTTTCTTTCTTTCTCTTTCTTTCTTTTTTTCTTTTTTAAAAAAGCCAACTCAGATTGCCCAGATTATCTGAATTAGAATCTTTAGGGGTGTAGTAGACTTGGGACTCTGAAGTTTTAACAATTTCTCAGGTGATTTGGTGAAATTTCTAAATTAGCTGAGAGGTTTCAATGGTTTCACATTGGAATAAGATCAACAATTGTGATATAGGAAGTGCTCACACTTGTCCAAATAGGCCTGGATCCAAATCTCAGCTCAGCTGCTTAGTAGCTGTGTACCATGGGCAAAGTTTGGATTTTGCTGATCCTTAATTCCTTTATCTGAAAATATGGGCTGAGTAATTCATCTATCTTGAGATAATATTGCCTAATACACAATAGGAGTCCAAGAAATATAGTTTACAGTTTGTAGTTTCCCTTAAATACTGAATATCCCCCAAATTCTTCAGGTTCTGTTTCTTTGTTTCTTAAAGTTCTTTGTTAGGCGTTACCCCTGTAAAGTTATTGTCAAACAAAACAAAACAAGTTAACCATTTTCTACACCCAGTCACAGCCGTCTACGAAGGGGTTTTATTGTGTGATCAAATATATCTGAACTGCAAACTATGAACTGAAATTCTCTTTGTCTTATCCTAACTGAAAAATAAGCAATATTATTATAGGATTGTTGAGGCTCTACCACACATCAGTTCCCACTGTAGGCTTAGAGACAATTGTAGCAAACAGAAAGCAAAAACAC
>NW_003852397.1:4503150-4504548 GCF_000181295.1 Otolemur garnettii | reverse complement strand
CAAAGAACATTTACCTTGGCTCAAAATACGAGCAGAACATCTAAGGGAAATACAGTGCCTGAAAATCCCAGCAAACTCTACTAATTCATTTTCACATAGGATAACCAAATTTCCATTTGATTACCTAAAGAATCTAAGAATTTGTCTCTAGTGATCTTTTTTTTGAAGTGAGATATTTATTTTAGTTGCTGGAAGAAGAAGATGTGTTTGGAGAATGAGAAATTGTGTCTCTGTAAACAACTGGTATTTAAGAGGTAGAATAGAATGGTATGCTTAAATTTCTCATTTTGGCTGGGCAAGGTGCTCAGCCCTATAATCCTAGCACCCTGGGAGACTGAAGCAGGAGAACTGCTTGAGGTCAGAAGTTTGAGACCAGCCTGAGCAAAAGTCAGACCCCATCTCTATTAAAAACAGAAAAATTAGCTGGGTATGGTGGCTTGTGCCTATAGTCCCAGCTACTCAGTAAGCTAAGGCAGGAGGATCACTTGAGCCCAAGAGTTTGATCTGAAAGAATAAGATCAGATCATTAGCTTTCAATATAGTCGGAGCACAGTTACCTGGAGAAATATGGATTTCCCAAAGTGGCCATACAGAATGTGAGCTATGATGATGCCACTGTACTCTACCCTGGGAAACAGAGTAAGACTCTCTCAAAACAATTTTTTAAATCATTTTATCATTCTTAAATCTACCCAAATCTTTAATAGGATAATCTCAGATTTCATATTCCTTGACTGCCATCTGCTGGTAGTCCTCCATACTAGAAAATAAAAATTCCCAGGAAGACTGCAACAACTTGATTTCAATAGTTCTTGCAACTCCAGAGAGAATATTTTTAATGCCCCAAACAACACAAGACAGTCAGAGACGAAGTGCAGGAGAGACATTATTAGGTAATGACGACAATAGCGATTATGGTAGCTAACTTCATTCACTCAGCAAATATTCACTGAGCGTCTACTATCATCCAGATTCTGGGGATACAGAGATAAATAAGACAGATAAAAATCTCTGCCTTCCCAGAGATTCTATTCTAATCAGGCAGAGAGTAAGCAAATAAGTGATTATGCTGTCTAGTAGCTTAGAAAAATAAAGCAGGGCAGGGGACTAGAAAGTAATAGCAGAGAGGGGGCACTGTTTTAGGTAGAGAGATCTGAAAAGGCCTTTGGGAGGTGACATTTACCTAGAGACTTGAACAAAGTGAATTTCATTGAGTATTCCTCTATGTAGCCCTGAGCCAACAGTTTCATAGGCAGTGCATTATGCAATGCTCTTAACAACCTATAAGGTAGGTACTACTGTCGTCCATTTTTCTGATGAGCAAGTTGAAGAAGAGAGAGACGGAGCTAGTATGCAAATCTAGGTGTTGTCCTTTTCCTGCACTGCGTAATTTTTCAA
>NW_003852397.1:4493670-4503127 GCF_000181295.1 Otolemur garnettii | reverse complement strand
GTCCATTTTTCTGATGAGCAAGTTGAAGAAGAGAGAGACGGAGCTAGTATGCAAATCTAGGTGTTGTCCTTTTCCTGCACTGCGTAATTTTTCAAAGCTCTTTTGTGCAAATGGATAATACATGCAAAAATGCTTAATGGATGATAAAATTACTATGCAAATGTAGATAATTATAAGTATTTTAGTGAAATCTGATTTGACCTTCATGGTATCCCTGTAAGAGAGGTAAGATATAGCATATCTTTCTTTTTTGTTGCTTTTATTTTTTATTTTTTTTTTATTAAATCATAACTGTGTCCATTACTACATTTATGGGGTACAATGTGCTGATTTTATATACAATTTGGAATACTTAACATCAAACTGGTTAACATAGCCTTCACCTTACTTAATTGTTAAGATATTTCCACTCTACTCTTAATAAATTTGACATGTACCCTTGCAATATGCACAATAGGTGAGGTCCCCATATCTTTCTATAGACCAAAAACACATACAGCTGTGAAGTGCAAAGTAAAGTGACTTGTCCAAGTTCACAAAGTTAGTTAATGGTATCTTAACCAACTAGAACCTATGGGGTTTTTTTTGTTTTTTTAGAGACAGAGTCTCATTTTGTCACCCTCAGTAGAGTGCTATGGCATCACAGCTCACAGCAACCTCCAGCTCTTGGGCTTAGGCGATTCTTTAGGCTATTCTCAGCGTCCCAAGTAGCTGGGACTACAGGCACCCATCACAATGTCTGGCTGTTTTTTTGTTGTTGCAGTTTGGCTGGGGCCGAGTTCGAACCTGCCACCCTTGTTATATGGGGTTGGTGCCCTACTCACTGAGCCACAGGCACTGCTCTAGAACCTATGTTTTTAAGGAGCATTATTTTAAAGTTTTGCACTTTCCTCTCTTGAGATGACAAATTATACTAAGTATTTTTCTTGCCAAGCTTATTTATAAGTATGTTAATCATTAGAGTTAAAAACAATTCAGCATTCAAAGATAAGTCTTTGGGTTCTCCTCCTACTGTATCTTCAGTTCCGCTCACCCCACAGGCTGCTTCGTTCTCCTCTGTCCTTTCTTCATTCCCTAATTCTCACCAACACTGACTCCCCTCAACACGCACACTCCAGTGAGCTGTCCTGGCTTCACTTCCCTCTTAGCTAATAGAGGGAAGAGGCGTTTGTTCTTCTGAAAGAATGAGATTGGATCATCAGCTCTGAAGATAGAGAGTTGAAATACAGTTACTGGGAGATACATGGATTTCCTACGGTGGCCAGACACGGTTTGGAAATCATCCTTCCAGGGGATTAAATGTGCTGGATTTTAGATGCTATAGGTCAGAGGCAATGAACAACATCCCCAAACTTAAGAACCATTAAGAACAAATGGTAGCATTTACTCTTCTCAGGACCTTACTGGCCATTAAAGGCCAATGCTGGAGGGCATGAGACTGTCAGATTTCAGAAAACTGCATTGTTGGGATTCGGTTTATAAATGGTGCTGGTTACGAGGCCCGAGCATACTTAACCTTAAACTGTCCCGCCCCTGCCTCCATCCCCAGTAAAGCTTGGTGCTGGACTTTTCTAAAGTTTTGAGTAAGTTACTACTTAAACCTTCTGTAGGGATTGGAGGTTGTATTTAAACAAAAGGAGTTTCTCAGGAGAATCCGGTGAAAAAGATAGAAATAAATAAATAATGAAAGACAAGAAGCCCCCTTGGCATCGGCATGAGACCCTCATGACTAGCAGGGGTGATTTCTATGATGTTCTACCTGAAAGAGCAGCTAGAGTTATCCCATGAGGAACAGAAAACAGAGGGGCTGACAGCGTGTTATATAAACATGGCAGAGTCATCCGTGTTTCAAAAGAAAAATTCTAGCAATCGGCTTTCCCTTAACGGCCCCCCATGGCACTTCCTCCAGCTCTCATCCCTATTCCTTCCCTTCCTGACAGGGCAGTGCAGAGCTGGGCCCCTCTCTGCCCCCGTCTGTGCTTCCCTTTCTAGTCCCTACACTGGCTGCCTCAATCCCAAATACTCCATTCAGACTATTCCTGATAAAGCCACCCACTGGTGGCATCAATATTCCAAAAAAATAATAGAACAGCATTTCCCACAGATAAAGGAGAGAGACAGAGTCTCATTTTGTCAGTAGAGTGCTATGGCATCACAGCTCACAGCAACCTCCAGCTCTTTTATTTAGGACACTAAACTGTTTTTATCACTAATCATTAACATACTTATAAAGGGCATTTTTGTAGAAGACTAGACCCTTGTGCCCATTTTTTAAAAAGGAAGCAGCAGTCGGTCAACTTGGGAAACCCCACGTCCCACACCTCATCTTGAAGACTTACAGGCCTGCTAATATGCTAAGGACTTGGGAGAGGGCATCTCTCTTTTCCTTATTCTCTCTCTGCCTGATTCCAGCTTCGAATCCCTTCATCTGATTCCTACAGTGAGGAGTGGGTCGTGGCAGCTATAACATTGTATATGACACCTCAGTTATTTCTTCTGTTTGCTTATTGGAGATGGGCCCCTGTATCTGAAGCACCCTGGGCTGCTTTCACACTAGTGTTGGAACTCATAGTCTGCAGGAAGTCTGAGTGAATGAACTTGAACTTAATTTTTTTCTCCCTTTTTAATTCTCCTTTCCCCATACTTTATATTGTTGTACCCAAATGCAAGTGGAATTATAGAGAATTACACTAGCACACTGAGTCTGATTGAGTTTTAGGGTCCTTTATTTAGCTGGCACCAAGAGGGGGTTCATACCCAAAGCACTCTTGGCAAAAAGAAGCAGGGGAGCAGGGTTTTTAACATGTGCTTTCAGCTGGGGCATGGGGTTCTAAGAGCAAAGTGTTACAGAAGCAAAACTTACCAGATTAGAGTCTATAGGAAGGGGTAAGTGGGCATAAACATCCAGGCATTGCATCCAGACTGGGAGTTTTCAAGGTCTTACAACTCTAAACTTATCTTTCTGTCCCTGTAGGGTGTACGTGCTCAGGGGCCTGTAATAATATGTGAAGGGAGGGGCAGTGGGGGTTGCAAAATTTTAAGCCATGTATGAGAAGGAGTCAGCCAGTACAAAATGGGCTTGGTCAGGCTCCACAATATGAATGATGTAGTCACAGAATTTGCCTATAAAGTCCAGATGACTTAGTTCAATCTTCAAAGCCCTTTACAAACTGGCTCCATTATTATCAAGTTTTTTTTGTTTTTGTTTTTGTTTTTGAGACAGAGCCTCAAGCTGTCCCCCTCGGTAGAGTGCTGTGGCATCACAGCTCACAGCAACCTCCAATTCCTGGGCTCAAGTGAGTCTCCTGCCTCCACCTCCCAAGTAGCTGGGACCACAGGTGCCCACCACAATGCCTGGCTTTTTTTTTTTTTTGGTTGCAGCCATCATTGTAGTTTGGCGGGCCTGAGCTGGATTCGAACCCGCCACCATAGGTGTATGTGGCTGGCACCTTAGCGGCTTGAGCCACAGGCACCGCTCCCATTATTATCATGTTAATCCTATACTGGGTGACTTTGCTGGGCTGGAACTGAGATTCAGATACGGCCGGTGGGTGGAGCCTGGTGACTCCATCTTGGAGCTATTTGTATTCGCTGATTTGTATCAGAATTGAGGAGCTCTCTGGACAAAATACTGAACACTATCCACAGTTGGGGTTAAGACATTGATTATCTAGGGAGTCCCATATGGAAGCCAGGTTTCCAGGAAAACAAGCTGATAAGAAGAATCTGGTACGGGGAGTGGAAAAGCGAGTGGAGCATCTCTGGGAGTCAGAATGCCTGGATGCAAAGCCTCTACTGTTCACCTCCTGTGTGACCCTGGGTATATCCCTTAATCCTTCTAAACCTTTTTGTCATAAGAAAAATACGTGCTGTTACAGTCCTTGCTTCATAGGAAAGTTTGAGGGCGAAATGAGCTGAGCTGGTGTAAGTAAAGTACTCAGCAGATGTCACATTATCGGCCACAAGGCTTTATCATCAGGGAGAGGCTAGTGAGCAGAGTGGAGGTCTACGCTGAAACTTCCCCTTCATTTGTGTGCTGTGGGGAGAAAATGGCTGTTGTGTGAGTTGGAGGTTCTGCAACCTGTTGACACAAAGAACCCTTTCTGTGGGCTTCTCTCCCAGCCCCTGCAATCTACTCTCACTCCAACTTCACAGAATACCCTCCTGCCATCACCCAATTCTAGACAAATAACATAGGTATTACTTGGGTATATTCATTTTGCAAGAGCAATGTCATGGATTTTAACAATCAAGATGCAAAGACTCTTGTATTTTGGCAGCAGCAACAGTGGCGCAGAGGGAAACAGTCACAGCCTCTCTGGGTTCTGTAGTAGTCTGAGCCTGCAGGGTTATAACCTAGTCAGCCACTGCAGGCAGCAACAAGAAAGTCCAATGTGGGCACCCAAGAGAGCCCCACACCTCCTCTTCCCCCTTATTTGCACAACTTCTGCATCAGATTGTATTCCCTGCAGTCTGTGAGCAGGGCTGGAATGCCATCAAGATTGGATGACATATGATAGTTGAAGCCGAGACACCTGGGCTGCATTTATATAGCAACAGTGATCATATAGTAAGGACCTCCCATTGCCAGGCCCCGACTGAGCACTTTCCATGTTAATTCACTTACTAAGGTACAGAACTTTAGAAAGGATCGTCAGAAGTGGCTTAAAAAATACTTTATAGAGTAGGAAAAGCTAGTCCCATTTTATGGAGGAAATAAGTAATTTGCCTGAGGTCATGTAAGAAGTAAGTAGTAGAGGCAGGTTTGAATTGTAATCCGATTGGAAGCCCCTGGTCTTCCCTGTGCTCCTCTGCTTCCCGCATCCACCCCCGACCGTGTCTTCAGTACCGTGGTAGGCACGCTGGAGTGTGACTTCCACCATCTCACTTGTGTCTCATCACTTTGGTCTACAGCTCTTTCCATTTTATTTCCTCAAGTACTTTTATGCCATTCAATAGGTTTTATTGTATCTTGCCTACCTCACAGTCACAATTTCCCTTAACTGACCCTGGGTTTGGGGGAGGATCCTCAGCTTTGCTACTCAAAGTGGACTTCATGGTCCACCAGCAGAAGCATTGCCGGCAGCTTGTTGGAAATGCAAGAATTACAGAATCCACCCCTGACCTGAATCAGAACCTTCATTTCAATAAGATCCCCAGGGGATTCATAGACACATTAAAGCTTTGAGCAGGATCCCCAAAGCCACCAAACTTTGGGGTAGTTCCTCATCCCTTACAGAGCTTTCAAAAGCTGCTGGCCCCAGTTGATCAAGAGCCCTCAAGATCACCTCATGAGACCTCCCCCTGCCTCCTCAGCTCTTAAGCCCCCAGTGCTTAAGTAGGAGGTAGGTTGTCATGGTGATGGGAGGCCGTTAGGACGGGAAGAGACTGTGAAATGTGCTTCAACCTGAGGAGGAGCTTCACTTATGCAAATGATTGTTCTGGTTCTAAAATTTGGTTGCCAGTTGGAATCACCTAAGGGAGAGTCTACTATAATTGGTAAGGAGTGGCTTAGGCATTGAAAATATTTTAAATTCCTCTGGTGATTTTTACGTGAAATGGTTTCACAAAGACTACCATTGTGAATACTTTCTCATTTTGGTTAGTTCTGGGGGCTCTGTTGTATTCAAAGATAGTTTTTTGTTTTGTTTTGCCTTATTTTTGAGACCTAGTCACACTCTGTTGCCTAGGCTAGAGTGCTATGGCATCATAACTCACAGCAACCTCAAACTCTGGGGCTCCAGTGATCCTCCTTAGCCTCCCAAGTAGCTGGGACTAGTGGTGCTGGCCACAATGCCTGGCTAATCTCAATGTTTTGTAGAGACAAGGTCCTTCTGCATTGTCCAGGCTGGTCCTGGCCTCAAGCAATCCTCCTGCTTCAGCTTCCCAAAGGGCTGGAATTATAGGCAGTCCTTGAGTTACAAATATCCAACTTATGTACAACTTGCACTTATAAATGGAGGCTATTATAGGTAATAGGTAAATGTTCCAACTTACAGACTAATTCAACTTATGAACAAACCTACAGAACCTATCTCATTTGGAAACCAAGGATTGCCTATGCAAGCGTGAGCCACCACAGCTGGTCTCAAAAATAGTTTAAAACACTATTTCCCACATGTCTTTGATTGTAAGGCTTACCCAGGGTACTTTCTAAAATGACAACTCCAGGCCTTCCCTTAACTCATTGCCTCAGAATCCCCATGGGCTCAGCAGCTGTTCTTTTAAGCTGCATCCGGATGGTCTGTTCCTTCTCATAGGGGATGTTTGGGAAATATTACTTTCAAAGACCAGCTCTAAACCCAGCAGCAGTTGCCTGTTGTTTTATTATCTTCCTCTTTCTGGAATGACACCTGATCCTCACGCATCAAATGAATTAAATGGTTTTTTTATTAATTTTTTTTTTTTTTGAGACAGAATCTCACTCTGTTCCCCAGGTTAGAGTGCCATGAATCAGTCTAGCTCACAGCATCCTCAAACTCCTGGGCTCCAGTGATCCTCCTGCCTCAGCCTCCCAAGTGGCTGGTACTATAGGCACTTCCCACAATGCCCAGCTAGTTTTTTTTCTTTTTAGTAGAGATGGGTTTCCCTCTTGCTCTGGCTGGTCTCAAATTCTTGAACTCAAGGGATCCTCCTGCCTTGGCCTCTCAGAGTGCTAGGATTACAAGTGTAAGCCATGGTGACCTGCCAGGAACTAAATGGTTTTAAAGGGACAGAAAAATGGTTTCACCATTTTTTTATAGCTTTCTGAAGGGAAGGGTTTTTTTTATTAAATGCTCAGCTAGCTTTAATCTAGAGCCTAGCACAGCTCCTGGCACATGGCCTCAAGTAAGTGAATGATTGAGTAGGGGAACAACTCTGAAAAGGAGCACCAGAGTGTCTGGAAGACGGAACCCACGAGCAGGATACCTCACTGAAGCCTTTAGTTCTGACCTGCATGGACACAAAATACATTCACACGTACCCAACCAGTACAATATACTTTGCTTCAGTGAGCTTGACATATGACCCACAGATAAGTTAGGAATTGACTATCCACTGTGCAAAAGGATTATCCAATTTACAAAAATGATGGCCTAGAACAGTTTGGTTTTTTCCCCAGACCAACAGCATTAGCATTTCCTGGAAACTTGCCAGAATCAGAAAACAAGGAGGGGGCAGATATTTTCATTTTAACAAGCCTTTCAGGTGATTGTTATGCCACTGAATTTGAGAACTTCAGAGGAGTTATTGAGATGAAAAGCTTTCCCCCATAATACAAAGAAGGTTCAAGAACACACGAAGGTGACCTTATCTACATTTATGTGCTTTTATGATTGAAAAGTACTCCTATGTACTTTCAGAAAGCTGAGACTGTAATTGTATATTTCTTTAATAAAGCATTTTATATATTAATATGTATAATTTATGTATGTTTCATATAAATGTATAGAATAAGATAGAAAGATATCACAGTACATTGCACGTGGTAGGGGTTAAGTTATGGTACATATTTTCAGTAATATGATGAACCATAATGTAAACTATATTCTTGTTATGAACAATGGTTAAGCAAAGGTTCGAAATGTACAGGTCATATGGTGCTGATGGGAGGCCCAGTGAAGAAAGGAAAGCCCCCTGAACTCATCAAGTGGGTTCCTGGCTTTGCACAGGAAAGAATTTGGAGCGAGGCAACTAGTTACAGGAACATTTTATTGAAATAAAGAAAGACAAGACGTTCTATTCCACAGACAGTAGGGGTCCTTTCCTGAGCAGGAAGGGGACCCCTCCTAGGGCAATGGTAATGTTTTTTAAATGTTCAAAAACTCTGTTGGGAAAAGGGGGCCAACATATATGACCAGCATTGTTCTGTGGACAGGCCATAAAGGCTAATCATAAGCTGCTGTCACAGAAAGATAAGCACAAATAGTTTGTAAGGCATCCTGCTTAGTAATTCACCCAACCTGTGGTGGCCTTGGGCCTGCAACTTGCTGGCAGCTTCCTTGTTCCGGGTGGTCAGGGTCTGGTATTGGTCAGAGTGACTGCACTTAGGTTTGCCTGACCCTCCTCTTTTCCCTTATCCCTACGTTAGTACTGGGTTTGGTAGTTGCTATTCATTCTTAACAAAAGAGAATGATGTGCAAATAGACATACAGAAGGGCTAAGTATAAAGGTCAAATCAGTAATCCCTGCTAATGAAGAATATTCCTGCGGTTCTAAAAAGCCTCTTTAGCCGGGTGCTCATGCCTATAATCCCAGCACTCTGGGAGGCTGAGGCAGGTGGATTGCTTGAGCTCTGGAGTTTGAGATCAGACTGAGCAAGAGGGAGACCTGTCTCTACTAAAAATAGGAAAAAACAGCCGGATGTAGTGGCAGGCACCTGTAGTCACAGCTACTTGGGAGGCTGAGTCAAGAGGACTGCTTAAGCCCAGTTTGAGATTGAGGTTTCTGTGAGCTATGATGTCACAGCACTCTACCCAGGGTGACAGAGTGAGTGACTCTGTCTCAAAAAAAAAAAAAAAAGCCTCCATATTTTTGTGGTCCAGACTCAAATTCAGGCAGTCAGCCTGAGTCTCAGGGTTGTTTTGTTTTGTTTTTTATAACAGGGCATGGGCTAGAATGCAGTGGCATCATCATAGGTCACTGCAACCTCTAACTCTTGGGCTCAAGTGATACTCTAACCTCAGTCACCCAAGTAAGCTGGAACTATAGACATGCACCACCATGCTCAGACAATTTTTCTATCTTTTGTAGAGACAAGGATCCCACTTCTGCTCAGGCTGCTCTTGAACTCCTGGCCTCAAGTGATCCTCCCACCTAAGCCTCCCAAAGTGCAAGGCATACAGGTGTGAGCCACTGCACCTGTCCTTCAGATTGGTTGTTGTCTGCTGTTTTTCTCCCAGAGTATCTGGGTTTGGGTAAGAGAAGGTAATAGCTACTTGGCAGACCAGTAAGATATTTATGCTGCAATACTAGTATGTATGTAATGCCATACTTGACAACTGTTAAGAGTAATTCACTTAGCATTTACCCACCAAAGAAACAGACAAAGATCACCCAAATGAGAACAAACAGGTGCTATTTATCCAGGGCTTATTATAGCAAGGGATTCTGCCATCATCACTTGTATTGGCAGAGACTCAAAGGCAGGCAGGGGAATGGGAAAGCTTTAGAATGAAAAAATAGGAGAAGGCTCTAGGTATGCTCTGATTGTAGGTTGCCAGCATTATTACCAGCCACTGTTAACCTGAACGGCCATTTCATGCAGGGCCCTGCGGGTCAGGTCCTAACAAGACCAGATGGCCTATGTGCTGACATCTGGAGATTGTTTATTCACTTCTAAGGCCTCCTGTTCTAGATAGGTTGGGAAACTGGACTCCACAGTACTGGTCAAGGATGCAGGGTGCCCTTTGCACCCAGTGTTGACTAACTATAAATTTAGTTTAGAATAAAAATGCTTTAAAGATATAACCACTTT
>NW_003852397.1:4488465-4493343 GCF_000181295.1 Otolemur garnettii | reverse complement strand
TAAGATGAGTAACAATATTGCTGATGTTCACTTTTACTGTGAGAATAAAAAGTGACAAAGGCAAAGAGGGGGCAGAACAGTTGAGGAGATACCCTCACTCTTCTCTGGAATTGCTGGCTTTTCTGTAAATAAAAGTGAACCTGTTGATCGCTCATCTGCTTCTCTGTTGATTGGCTTGGGTGAGGTGGGCAGACTCCTTGGTCCAGCAACAGCATGGAGAGCCTGGAGGCAGGCTAAATAGAACTAGGGTATCCCATGGGGTTGTTTTATCAACTCTATTTGGCTGGAGGATCCTGATTTAGAAGTGGGAGCAAAAAATTGAGAAACTGGTAGTTATTGACCAAGTCCTGTTCAAGGCGAATTTCTGTGGAGGTTGTGGTTGGGCTCCCTGGACTGGTTACTGTAAGTGTGGTGAGTCCATTTATTGAGTCCAGTGGTTTTATTGTCATATAGTTCTGGCCATTGTCTCACTACCTGTAGGGCAAGTTCATTTGTACTCTCTTGCCAACTTGTTTGAATCTAGTCGATGTGTAGGTCATAGGTCAAAGTTTCCCTCTCCCAATTCATCAGTTAGCATTGGTGGGGATGTGCTTACCACATCAGTCAGGATGTGCTTACCACATTCGTATTGCCAATGTGCCTTTACTGGACTGTGTCAACACAAAAAAACCCCCCAAACTCTGTAAAATAATTTAAAGAGGTTTATTTTAAACCTGAGCCAAATATAGGATGGCCATAAAGTCCAAGTGTTATGGCCACCCTGTATGTGTGACCATGGCTCAGAGAGCCAGGTCCAAGAAGCCTTGGGCAAGCAGACTCCCTGTGGTTGGGTACAGTTTGCTTTTATACATTTCAGGGAGACAGGAATTATATGAAAAGTCATAAGTCAGTACATGGAAGTTGTACATTGGTTTGGCCTGAAGAGGTAGGACACCTGGAAGTGGGAGTTACAGATTATATGTGGGTTTAAAGATTCTTTGATTTGTGGCTGGCATGATAGCTCACAGTCAGCAATACAAGCAGTCTGGGAAAACAAGGCTGGAGGATTGCTTGAGCTTAGGTGTTCAAAATCAGCCTGAGCAAGAGTAAGACCCCATCTCTACTAAAAATAGAGAGAAAAAAAATAGACACACATTTTGGCAGGCACCTGTAGCCCCAGCTACTTAGGAGGCTGAGGAAAGAGGATCACTTGAACTCATATTAAATAAACTGATGGCCTACCGGTGTGGTTTACCTTTTGTGGTGCATGATCTTAGACTTGTTAATGATTTTGTATCTTTTTTGTTTGTTTGTTTGTTTTTTGAGACAGCGTCTCACTTTGTTGCCTTTGGTAGAGTGCCCTGGCATCACACCTCACAGCAGCTTCAAACTCTTGGGCTCAAGCGATTCTCTTGCCTCAACCTCCATAGTAGCTGGGCCTACAGGCACCCGTCACAATGCCTAGAGATAAGGTTTCACTCTGGCTTAGGCTGGTCTTGAACCTATGAGCTCAGGCAATCCACCCGCCGTGGCCTCCCACAGTCCTGGTACTAGAATTACAGGAGTGGGCCACAACACCCAGCAATGATTTTGTATCTTATTGTTATAAAATATAACTCCAGGCCTGGCATGGTGGCTCATGCCTGTAATCCCAGCATTCTGGAAGCTCACAAGGTCCAGACCAGACTGAGCCAGAGCAAGACCTCGTCTCTAAAAGTAGTCAGGCATTGTGGTGGGTTCCTATAGTTCCAGCTATGCGAGAGGTTGGGGCAACAAGAGAATCGCTTGAGCCCAAGAGTTTGAGGCTGCTGTGAGCTGTGACTGCATGGCACTCTACCAAAGGTGACAAAGTGAGACTCTGTTTCAAAAAAAAAAAAAGAACTCCAAAAGGGACGGGGTTAAGTAGGTGTGTCTGATCTCTTTTTTTCTCATGGCTGGCAGCTCTGCTTTTAGGTTTAGGGGTGTGTGAAAAGGTCTCCTTGGATCAGGAGGCGGTGCATTCTGTTAGCTGCAGGGGGAGGCTTAACATTTTATTTTAGGGTGGCCACGGTGGCTCGCACATGTAATCCTAGCACTCTGGGAGGCCAAGGCGGGTAGATTGCTTGAGCCCAGTAGTTCAAGACGAGCCTGAGCAAGAGCAAGACCCCATGTCTACTAAAAATAGAAGAAAAGAAAAATTAGCCAGGTACTATGGCATGCACCTAGCTGTTTGAGAGGCTGAGTCAGGATGATTGCTTAAATGCAGGAGTATGAAGTTGCTATGAGTTAGGCTGATGCCACAGCACTTTAGCCTAGAGCAATAGAGTGAGATACTATCTCAAGAAAAACAAACTCAAACAAGATTTTATTTTAGTTCATAACTAAAAATGCCTGTTGATGTGGAAACTTCCTGACTGGTTACCAAACAGTTCTACAGTGGGCTAATCTGATGTCCAGTCCTAGATGTTACGGCTGATGTCCCAGCTCTCATGCCACCCATAAGAGCTGCAACTCTTGGAGAGACTAGAGCTTCACTTCTCTGGAGTTAGGGAGAGATATTTATATGGTTTATAATTACTTTCATGTATAGTTTTTACCATTTCCAGGAACACTCCTTCCCATGGGGCCAAACTCATCCAGCTTTGTAACATGAAAAGGTGATATACCTTGATTCATCATATGAATATATATATACGCACATTTAAATATTTAGTTTTAGAGATAGGAGTCTCACTATGTTTTCCAGGCTGGCCTTGAGCTCTTGGATTCAAGTGATTCTCCCACTTCAGCCTCCTGACTAGCTGGGACTACCGGCCCATCCCACTGCCCTGTCCTTTCAGTATGACTATATTCCCTGGGGCCTAGGACCTGAAGTATGTAGTTAGTGGAAACAAAATGCTGTCTGAAATGGACAGAGTCAGAAACTACTCTGTGGAAAATTTTTCCACCTATCAGATGCTAAAATTGTTTTTTTTTTTTTTTTTTGGAGACAGGAGCCTCCAGCTGTCCCTCTGGGTAGAGTGCTGTGGCATCACAGCTCACAGCAACCTCCAACTCCTGGGCTCAAGCAAGTCTCCTGCTTCAGCCTCCCAAGTAGCTGGGACCACAGGTGCCTGCCACAATGCCTGGCTATTTTTTGGTTGGAGCTGTCATTGTTGTTTGGCGGGCCCAGGCTGGATTCGAACCTGCCACCTTGGGTGTACGTGGCTGGTGCCTTAGCCACTTGAGCCACAGGCGCCGAGCCCAGATGCTAAAATTGTAAGCAAGAAGAGGTAGTTCTCTCTTTTTCTCTGTTTTTTCAAGAGATAGTGTCCCACTCTGTCACCCAGGCTGGGAAGCTGTGGTGCTATTATAGCTTGCTGAAGCAGCCTGGAGCTCCTATTTTCAGGCAATTCTCCCATTTCAGCCTTCTGAGTAACTGGGACTATAGGTACGTGCCACCATGCCTGGCTAATTCTTTTTTTTGAGTGCCTGGCTAATTCTTAAATGTTTTGCAGAGATGGGGTGTTGCTATGTTTTCTAGGCTGAATTTGGTTCTCTTGATTGTGCTTTAATCAAAAAAGCAAGACTTTCCTGACAAGAATGTACTCAATATGCAGTGTGTACAATAATAAAAGTCCAGTTTTTTTCTTTTTGTAACATTTTCTCATGAAGTGAGATTTAAAAGTCCCACATTTAAAAAAAAAATTTTTTTTTTTTTTTTGCAATTTTTGGCCGGGGCTGGGTTTGAACCCACCACCTCCGGTATATGGGGTTGGCACCCTACTTAAGCCACAGGTGCTGCCCCTAAAAAATTTTTGATAGAAATCACGCAAAATGGAATTTAACAGAATTCTTCTGTTTGTAGAACACAGATCTATAGCAGTTATAATATATTATAAATAAATATTCACATTTATATCTAATTTTATAATCATAATTTTATATTCATTTTATTAATTATGATCCCAATATTATAAGCTTCAGGACTCAAAAAAATTTTGCTTTTCAACAAAATTATTTAAACAAGATGAATGATATTTTCCTTGAAGTTTAAGTTCTTATCCCTATGGAGAATTATTTTTTCTTCTTATTCAAATATGTACTTTTGAAATTATCCATAGTAAATTCTTCCATTTATTTATCACTATTCTCCCAAGTTATATTTTGATCTGGGTGGGAAATTTCATTACATGCTATTTTATGGCTTAATGTATTATGTCAATCGTTATTTTTTCATCAAAGGATTTACATATGTAGGTACTATGTTTCACTGAAAATAAGACCTACCCCCAAAATAAGCCCTAGCAGGATTCCTATGCATTTGTTAAATATAAGCCCTACCCCAATAATAAGACCTAGTGATGAGCGTGGATATGCAGCGTATATCCTCCTCAGTAGCTGGGACCACAGGCACCTGCCTCAAGGCCCAGCTATATATATATTTTTTTAATTTTTTTTTTTTAATTTTTTAGTAGAGATGGGGTCTCACTCTTGCTCAAGCAAGTCTTGAACTCCTGAACCCAAGCAATCCACCTGTTCCAGCCTCCCAGAGTGTTAGAATTACAGGTGTGAGCCCCTGCACCCAACCCCCAATTTTAATACTATGACATTGGCAATTAAGTCTCAGCACTTGAATGTTAGAGGGGACATATTCAAACCACAGCAGTTAGTAATGAATAAAATTAATTAAAAAGACATGACCTGAGTTTCTTGTGTTATCATTGGCAACCAGTTTGGAATCATAAAACTAGGGATAGGAAAAGAATAATATTAACAAGTCCAATATACTCATGGAAAGAGAGATGTCAAAAATATATTATTAAGTACAAAATGTCCAATTTCCTTGAACAGTCATATACTAATGGAGGTAAAAGATGGTTTCTTTTCCTATGTCCCTGATCCACCCCCCACATTGTTT
The DNA here is from genome assembly GCF_000181295.1 of Otolemur garnettii. Lineage (NCBI taxonomy): Eukaryota > Metazoa > Chordata > Mammalia > Primates > Galagidae > Otolemur > Otolemur garnettii. The sequence continues at coordinate 4,488,485 of NW_003852397.1, read as the reverse complement.
TGTGACTTAAATGCTAATTG
>NW_003852397.1:4470871-4488276 GCF_000181295.1 Otolemur garnettii | reverse complement strand
GAGTAGCTGGGACTACAGGCACCTGCCACAATGCCCAGCTATTTTTTTGTTGCAGTTTGGCTGGGGCCAGGTTTGAACCGGCCATCCTCAGTATATGGGGCTGGCGCCCTACTCACTGAACCACAGGCGCCGCCCACATCCTTATTTTTCAAATGCATGCTTTGCCTTCTGATTCTTGTTCAAAAAAAATTTTTAAGTAATTTTTGGAAACCATGGATAAGTCAAAAAAAATTGTGTTATTTCTGTGTAGTGTTCCATCATGGAATAAATGCAGGGCAGACAGATCAAAATCTCAAAGATGTGTTCGGGGAGGACGTGGCTAATGAATGCACAGTGTGTCGATTGTTTGAGAAGTTCCATTCCAGTGATTTTAGTCTTAAAAATGAGCCACATGGCTGACCTGAAACCGTGGTAGATAATGTGAACTGAAAGCTGTCAATAGACGCTAATCCATCTTAACCTACATGTGAATTAGCAGCAAGGTTTGATGTTGCTATTCTAACAATTTTGGACCACTTGAAACAAATTGCTAAGGTAAAGAAGCTGGATAGATGGGTTCCTCATGAATTAAACAAAAGTCAGAAGAGAAATCATCTGGAAGCTTGCCTTTCTTTGGTGTCACAACAGAAAGGCAAATCATTTCTACACTGTATTGTTAGCATGTGATGAAAAATGGATTCTTTTAGACAATCCTAGTGTTTAGCACAATGGTTGGAGAAAGAAGTGCTGATACACAGTCCCAAACCAAATATTGATCAGTAAAAGCTGGTAGTGTCTGTTTGGTGGTCCAGTGCTGGTATTTTCTGTTACAGCTTCATGAAACTTGGTGAATCCATTACAGTGGGTGTCTGCTGCAACCAGCTGGATGACGCGATGAGGATGCTTGTGACTAAGCAGCTGAGTTTGGTTAGCAGAGGTAGGTCATTCCTCTTGTAAGACAACGCTGTGCTCACAAACAGGTGCTCAAACTACAGAAGCGGGACTCAGAAACTCTGTCATCCATTATATTCACCAGACCAGCTGACTACCACTTCTTCCAGGATTTGGATCACTTTTTAAAGGAAAAGTATAGAATTCTCAACAAGCTGCGGAAAACACCTTTGGTGTGATTTCATCACCACTTGCTCTCGGGCTTCTTCACTGCTGGCATATGCAAGCTACCATTAAAATGGCAAAACTGTGTGGACAGTTTTGGCGCATCCTTTATTTAATTGTATTCTTCTTGTTTGAGATATAATAAACAAAGTTTCGATTTGAAATCAGATATTTCAGATTTGAGGACCAACACAAACCTGCTCCCAACACTAAAGGACAACTACAGTCCTTAATTCTCTTTTCAGAAATGTTTTCATGGATTCAGAATTGACTTTACTCTTACTGTCTTTCCAAATCCCACTTTGCTTTACCTACATTCTCTCCAGGTATGAGACTGCAGTTTTGTTGGGTCTGAAGGGTCTTAGTGGGTTAGGAAATGAAAGGATTGCAATGACTAGCTTTTACCTAGTCAGAGTTCTAGCACATACGTCACGATTTGAAATTTCAACTGGAATAATGTTGTAGAAGACTTTTGTAGATTACGTGTTGTACGGATGTTACTTCATTGATGTTACTGTTCTTATCATGATGGCAACAACTTCTCATTTTTTATGAAGCACAAATAAAGAATTGGTCCGAGAAAATTTAGCCTCTTAATGAAAATAATCCTGACTCTAAAACATGCTCCTGAGGGTTTTAATAATATAGATGATTTGATAGGTTTTGGCAGTAAAGGCTATGGTGTATTGTAGTGTGGGGGAAGGGGAAGAAGACTGAAAATAATGGCATGTACCTATTTAATAATTCAGTTCCTCCCAGTTTCTTTGACGCTAACAGCATGAAGCAGATAATTGAATCATGTTGATTATGGGTACACAAATGTATTTTGATATGTCTATAGGTAAGTCAACACTAGTAGTACAGGGGCAATATATAAGAAAGAAAAGAAATCACTCTAAGGAAAAAATCAAAGGAACCTAAAAATAGTCAGGTTTTCTACACTTGAGATGTTTTCCTAGGACTGAAATGAAATAGATTAAAATATTCACTTACAGACACATATACAGACAATACTAAAATGCCTTTTAACATGTGACTAAGAACAAGATGTGTTTGTAGCTCTGCTTCTTCCATGTTCATTTATTTTTATGAAATATTTCATTTAATGATCTCTTCAAACAATTGTGTTGTGTTAGAAACATCACAGTAATAAAAAATCGTGATGAAATTAATTAAAGCTATGATTTAGATTTGCTTTGGAGACTATTTGGGTGGTCTGAGTTTATCTGTATTTAGTAATGTTATGTTCTAGAATAAAATGTATTCATGCTTTTGAAAACAGAGGACACAGCTTCAAGTTTTTGGCAAAGAATTCATATTTCAGATTGGTTTGGAGTTTAGCAAATTAATATGATTTGTTCAAAGTATTATTTCATGGTTAAGTTTGGTTCAAACACTCCCATGCATGAGCTTAAAGCTGCAGTGAAGAGATTACTCTTGCAGAAAGAAAGTCAAAAGGAGAATATTTATCATTAATAATTTATATTGCCACAAGGTTATAAAACCGATATATTAACTTTACACAAATGCTGAATATAATTGGAGTAATAAAAAGAAAACAGTTCAACATTATGAAGGCCTGGGAAGACTTAATAACAAATTGAATAAATTCAACATAAACAAAAGGAAATTCGGGATCCTACTCATTTCAGTTGAGCCCAGTTTGTGACTATTTTTTCTGGGTATATCCGTGTTAGGTGAACATAATGCTGTGTTGACTTCAAAGTCCAACCTTTCCTTTAATTATCTGTTTTATTTACCTGCCTCTGATACAGCGTTGGGAACTTTACCCAGAGAACAGGGAGGTGGGAAATGATGAGAGAAAACAATGGTTAGGAATTTTCTTTCAAAGTGTGTAGACATGAAACATGAAAGAGAAGACAGTATACATGAGAACATAAATCTATTATAAAGGAAAGCATTACTGCTCATGGTAAATGCTAGTTTTGAAGACATGAAATAAGAGAGACCAGATTTCTCTTCCGATGATGGAAGGAATATTGAACAGCATTTACTTAATAAAGTTTAAAATGAGTCTTAAAAAATATACTGTAATATTTGGCATTTACCTATTACATATTTTTTTTCCTTTGAAAAGTATTTTCACAATTGTTGCCTTTAATCTCCACAACCAGGGCAGGGTATCCTTTTGACCCACAGAGGGGTAAAGGAGAGGCTGAGACAGGCCCCAGCCAAAGCTACTGCCATTAGGAGATCAGCTCATAAGCCCGGCTCCCTGCCTGGCTGGCTAACCCTGGCTTCTGGGATCCCACAGCCGGGGAAGGCAGAGGCTCCCAAGACTGCGGGCAGTGTGCTATCCGCTCTAAGGAAACGCTAAGGTCCAAGGTAACGAACTTAGCGATCAAGGGCACCAGCATTTCTGGTGTCAGAGTTGTGTGGCTTTGAATCCCTAGACCTTCTCTTACCGTGCGTGACCTTGGACAATCTCTCTGAGCCTTAATTTCCTCATCTGTAGAGAGGGCATGCTTGGCTTTATTCCATGGGGTTTACTGACGATTACGTGATACAAAGTTCTTAGCCTACGGCCTGAGTCGTGCGGGGCGCTAGCTAACTGATGGCTGTTAATATTAGCAGCTCTGTGATGCGGAGGGCACCATCCTTTGGTACCGGCTTGGGAAATCTCCATCTGCAAAATGGGCGCAGCGTAGGTCGCAGTTGTTTCAATAGCAAACACAACTACAACAACCCTTTCCCCCTTACTAAATGACACTTGTTTCCAACCTGGGGGGCTGGAGAGCGGATCCAAAGCCTAAGGAAACAGGATTAATCAGGGCAATTAATTGAGAGGGCAGGTCAGACTGGAGTAGGGAAGGGAGAAAGGCGGAGGTAAGGAAGCCTCAGTTCTGTTCCAAATAGCTCAGACCCCAGTCTCATCCAGATGAAGTGCCCGCGCCTCCGGCTAGTCGCTGAAGCCTTCGCTGGGACCCTGCACGCAGGATCGGGATAGGTGGCCCAAGAAAGGCAGCTGAGGAGAAAGGGGGACTAACTGTGGGGCGTGGGGCTAGGGGCGGGCCCCTGGGGCGGGGCTAGAGGAGCTCGTGGGCGGGACCGTGTCTTGGGGCGGGGCCAAGGGCGTGACCTCGCAGAGTTCTACTGCTGCGCGCGCCACGTCTCCCTTAGCGAGCGCGCTGGGGACAGGCAGGGGGAGGAAAAAAAACCGAGCGGGGCGGGAACTATTTCCTCTCGCGAGAGCTGGCGACGGCTGTAGCGGCGGCGGTAGCGGCGGCGGTGGCGGCGGCGGCGTGTCCGTAAAGGGTAGCGTGGGGGCGGGGAGGAGAGGCGGCGGCGGCGTCCGAGCTACGCCACGCAGGGTTTGGGCGTTGAGAGCCGGAGTGCAGAGCGGGGTCGTGGCGGCGGCGGAGAGGACACTGTGGAGGAGGAGGGGGTGCCATGGCCGGGCAGCAGTTCCAGTACGATGACAGTGGGAACACCTTCTTCTACTTCCTCACCTCCTTCGTGGGGCTCATCGTGATCCCGGCCACATACTACCTCTGGCCCCGAGACCAGAATGCTGGTGAGTCCCACCGGCAGCTGCTCGCGGACCTGAGCAGGCCCCGCCAGCGCCTCCGGGCCCTGCGGCTCCCGCCCGTCCTGGCCCAGCCCAGCCCGCGGCGTCCGGGGTGACACCGACCACGGGTCCAGGCCTCGAGTCCAGGAGTTCCCCCGCTGGCCCGGCCCGGGCTCAGAGGCGTTTCCTTCGGTGCCTTTTCGCCTCCTTTCATTGTCCTCAGGAGTTTGGCTCGTACCGTCTTCCCCATTGTTCCGGACGCTCCTTGCATCCTCTTCTGGCCTCTTTTGTCTACTCTGCCTCTGCTTTTATTGGGTTATTTTTCTTTATGAAGGGAGCGGGATGGGATGGGGAGGTTGGGAATCGGGTGGTGAGAGAAGAGTTTTGAAGGGAGAAACGGAATGTGCAGGCACAACTCTGAGCCTTCCTCCGTAAGTCACGGCCCTCGGTCCCCGACCCTCGCTTCCCTGTTGCAGCTATTACAGACGATTTGGGGCATTCTGTGCTTTGGGTGGCATGTTTAGGACTCCAGCTGAGCTCACCAGCCGCCCACCCCGTCACTTCCTCCCGTTGGTTTTTCATTTGTTCACTCCATGTGGGGGTTGGAAGCAATGCTGTTATTCCTCTTAGCAAAAATAGGCTTTTCTCCATTTCCTTTTCTTTGGAGTTTCCTGTTTATGACGGGAAAAGTGCAAGTATTAAGGATTAAGTCTCCTTTAATTAATCTTGTAGGTAGCCTGTGAGGTAGCTTGTGTCTTTTTATATTGCACAGCGTCACAAAAAACAGATTCCTTTCATATTCATTTTTATGTCAGGGTAATGTTGCACTCTACTAGGACATATGGCAGGTGACATTCTTAAAACTGATGAAACTTGGGAGGAACTAATGGGTTATCTATGGGTTATCTATCCTTACTGGGATAACAGTAAGGAGTAGGTTTTGAGTATTAACATCTAGGGAAAACTTTATATTTCACGAAAGCTATGCTAGCTTGCTTAAATATCTTCTCCTAGATTGGATGTGGAAATGGCTTAGGTTGTTCAGGTTATGCACTCTACTTTGAGAACATTGTTAACAATGAACATCAAACAAATCAGCACAGAACTTTATTTTTCTTTTAGAAGAATTCAGTGCCTTGTAATCTTGAAGTGAGACTAAAATAAGTTGCATTTTGGATATATAGCAACAAAGGATTCCATCATTTTGTAGATCTGACAAAAACTTTAAAAATCCATTAAATGCAAACATTTGCCCAAAGTTACTAGTCTTAATTGTTTTTTTATTCAGTAAGTAGTTAATGAAATTTGGAGTTTGGACTGTTGTGCCTTATTTCCTAAGTGCATTTAAACTATGGGAGTTCTTTAAACAGTGATTATGTCTTAAGTGATGAAGTGTAAATACTGTAATGGATTCTCTTACCTGCAAAACCTAGGCCTTTCTGCTGGCAGTTGTATTTAGAATTAAAAGGGTCCACTTTTCAGTGTAGTAGTTTATTTTCGCTTACCACCTATCTGTGTGTGCAGTTGGTTGTGTAGAAGATGATAGAGTATTAGAAGAGTAGGCTTGATTACAGTGTGTTTTGAGAAGCTGCTCTGATTTCAGAAATTAGCCATCATTTTAGTATACACTGGGTTTTTGTAATTTGGAAGTTACATTTTTGTGCTGGGTTTTGCTGACAATTTACAGGCATGACTTACTGACCCCCTTCAGCATATAGGTGGTCTTTGGAGAAGTCTAAGTAGTTCTATAGGAGAGAGTACTATATATTTCTAAGTCATGGTCTTCAAATGATACTTTATTTAACATTCTTAAAAATTCAGTGAGATAGGTGCTATTATTATCCCCATTTTATAATTGAAGAAACTGGGGTATGTTAGACTATGCATATAAGTAATTTTCCTGTGTGGTTGAGCCTGGGTTAGAACGTTGATCTGTTTAGTTTCACAGCCTTATGTTGTTTTCATATTGCTGGAGAAAAAGCTGGGTAAACCATGGCATTAATTTGCCCTTACTTTATGTTTGCCTCTCTGCTTCAGATTTGGATTAATTGGTAAATAAGCATATGTAATGGTGATGTATTTGTTTGGTCTTGCCCAAAATTGCCTTATGGAAATTAAGGGTGACAGGTAAATGCTGTTCAAACCATTAAGAACATTGTGGGGCACTACTGGACCTTTTTCATGGGGTTACTCTAATAACTTGTTTCTTCTTTTTTCCCCCCTGTTCCCCTGAGTTGTTTCTTTAGAATTACAGTCGCATTAAAAGAATGTTTTCATCATAATAACCTTTTTCTGAAGCCTAATTGCAATGTCTTGAATATCAAAGAGAAGTCCAGAACTACAGGTTCATCTAAAGCTCTTGAAAAAGTTTTTTCATCTCACCTTCTCTGGCTGTGGAGGGAAAAAAGTTTTTTCAGATGTTTGATGCAAAATAAATTTGTTGATTTGTACTGAGAGGAGGGTACTAAATATTCATCTCACTTTGGAAATAGTCATGCTTTGCTCTTGGAATATTTGTTTTGTTATTGGGCTGATTTAGACCCTAGGACATTTATCCGGCCCGCCGTGTGTTTTTGCCCCCACTGCCTATCCCACTTAGCAGCCGACTCCTCCTGGGGCCCGCAGTCCGGCCCTCCAACTGTCTGAGGGACAGTGAACTGGCCCCCTGTTTAAAAAGTTTGAGGACCCCTGCTCTAGGGAATGTTTGAGTATGAACACTTTATTATCATTCTAAACTTAAAAAAATTCTGAAGCACATTTATCCTCAAGAGTTTTGAATAAAGGATAGTAGTAGTATTTTTGAGTACCAGAAGAATGTATTTTAATACTTGCTTGTAAAGCTTCATAGTTTTCCTGTGAAACTGTCAAGTAGCCAAATATAAAAATGGAGGCATGAGTTTGAATTTCAAAGTTCTGACAATCTTGACTGTTCAGTGATATACTCTACATGAAAGCATGACAAGATTTGTTTTGCCGGCAATTGTACAACTATAAAGTTTGGTTTAAGTGTGTTTATTTAATTTTTTTTCTAATGACACCTAAAGGGCTTTCAGTTTTCAAGGTTGAGAGTTGTTTCAGGGTGGTTCTGTGGCTCTTACAAATTATTGGGCTCTGGAGTGCATCAGGAAGCATGGTGCCACTTCACTGATTATAAAACCTAGGGTTTGAAATACCTTGAAAATACCTTGGTCATTGGCATATTTCACATATTAATTGAACTTACTGTGTTGCCCAAAACATTATTAGTGGAATTTTTTTTCTTGATTTTTATCAAATATATTAGGTTAAGTGTACTTATAATACCCTTTTAGTGTTTGAAGGGTCCTATTTATCTTATTCTTTGGTTGTTAACAAATTGGCTGAATAAAATGAATACTTTTTCAGCCAACTAAGGATAAAAGCTCTGTGTAAAATAACATGGAATTCATATTTCCTGAGAACAGTATTTCTCAACTCTGGCCACACATTGGAATCACTTAGGGAGCTTTTAAAAACACTTGTACCCGTCCCCAGATATTCTGATTTAATTGGTAGGAAGTAGGTGCCTCGTATTGGTATTTTAAAAGGTCTGTTTTTGCTGTTTGACAAGTCCTGCTGCTTAGAGGAGAACTTCTTTCAAAGTCTTTTGCTAAAGTTGTCTCTTGGGAGGTGGTATATTTGTTTTGGTATGTGTTGTTTGCTAAAAACAAAAAAATTTAAAAACTAATGTCTTAGCCTTTTTGTTTACAAAGCTAAGAAGTGCTTATTGTGGAACAGTGCTTCAAAGTTCTGGTAGTAGAAAACCAGATATTTTTGTCAAAACAACTTTATACATAACATTGGTTTATAACCAATTTATCATAGTCGTTTATTAATGGCTCATAGTATTTACCATTGTGCCGTGATTGGAGCCCTATGTATTTTGGATAGTTATCATTTTGAAAAAAATGCATATGATTACTTTACTATTACCCAATTTTGATACTGCCCACAGTATCATAGTCTTCTGTGTGCACTGCCCACTCTGTGCTTTCTTGGTGACTATTAAAGTTGGCCTTGCCCAGGGCTTTTAAAATGACAAGTGTTCTTAATGTTTATATGTAGTTTTAATCTGACCATTATTCTTAAGTGCATAATTTTCTTTGACACAATAGAAGAATGATTACTTTAAACATTGTTTATCATTAGGCTTTCATTAGGATATTTGACAAGAGAAAATAACTGCTTGTAATTACTAGAATTTCCGATTATTAAAAACAGTTTTACTCTTTCCATAGGTTAAGGATTATAGATCTTTTGAATTGATTTAAAAAAACATTTTTTCCAAGTTTTTGTTTATTTTTTGACTCCTTGACCTTCTTTTTTCATAAAACGAATGCAGTTTGACTATATTCTTTGACCTTAGTTTTTCAGAATTGTATAGTTTTGAAACCTAGCTCTGCAGCTTACTGATTTTAAACAAGTTTAACTTCTGTGTGTTTTAGTATACTCATCTGTAAAATAGAGACAGTAATTTGTTTCATAAAATTAGTGAGGAGGCCAGGCGTGGTGGCTCATGCCTGTAACCCTAGCATTCTGGGAAACTGAGGCAGGTGGATTGCTTGAGGGTGGTTTCAGGGTGGAAACAGGTTCGAGACCAGCCTGTGCAAGAGTGAGACCTGGTCTCTACCAAAATAGAAAAACTGAGGCAAGAGGATCACTTGAGCCCAAGTGTTGGAGGTTGCTGTGAGCCAACATGCCTTAGCACTCTACCCAGGGTGATAGCTTGAGACTGTGTCTCCAAAAAAATAAATAAATAAATAAAATAAAGTGAGGATTAAACAGTGAGCTGTATGTTAAATGTTTAGAATAGTGTGGTGTGTCGTGACATCATTAGCGCCACTGTTTTTGCTGATTCCATGGACTTCATAGAACAATTTGATTTGGTACTGAAGTACTCAGATTTTTTTTCATTGTCTGAAAAGTTCGATGAGCTTCTAATAAAAACTGATTTTCTTGATTCTGCTTTGCTTGCTCCCTCTCAAACAGGGTAGAAATGAATCAGCTCTCTGATTGGGAACGTGAGTAGGAGTCTACTTTTGGTGCCTGGTGTAATACACCTCGCAAGAAAACTCTGAATTTGGAAAGTTAGAAGTTTTGGTGTTTCACCCCAATCTCTGGGCGGCACCTGTGGTTCAGTGGGTAGGGCGCTGGCCCCATATACCTAGGGTGGCAGGTTTGAACCTGGCCCCGGCCAAATTGCAGCAACAACAGAAAATTTTTTTTTCATCCCAATCCCTGTTTAGTTAACCATGAACTCTCAGCCTTATTTTCTAGGGGCAACAATGATAGCCCCACTCTGTCTACCTAAGAAGTGACCATGACAAGCAAAGAAAGAAATGCATGTAAACATGCGTACTAAACACAAAGCAAAACAAAAAAGCTGAACACACTGTAGAAATTCTTCCAGTTAGCAGATATTTATAGAACATTAACTTTGTGCTACATGCTGCTTCTAAGTGATGGATCAGATTTTCTTTTTTTTGCAGTTTTTGGCTGGGCCTGGGCTTGAACCCGCCACCTCCGGCCTATGGGGCCGGTGCCCTACTCCTTTGAGCCACAGGCGCCGCCCGAGTGCACGTAACTTTCTTACTAAGTTGCATATACCTCATGGAAAAAAGCAGGAAGGAACAGAACAAATTGCTTGTAATTATATCATCCAAAGATGATCAAACATTTTGGTGTATGCACCTGTGGGGATGATTTGAATGTAAGAATTTATATAAATTTCCCCTGAGCAGTACTTTTACTGCGTCCCGTAAATGTTGGTATTTTGTATTTTCATTTTCATTCATCTTTGAATATTTTCTAATTTCTCTGTATGGTATTTAATTTCCACAATTTTGTGTTACTTCGAATGGTTTTCCTTTTGTTATTGATTTTTAATGTTATCTTGTGGTCAGAGAAGATACATAGTATGATATCTGTCTTTTAAAATATGCGTGACTTAATTTGTGGCCTAACAGTATGCACTTGAGAAGAATGTACGCTACTGTTGTGTAGCACGTATACCTGTTAGATCTAGTTGGTTTATTATATTAAGCCCTCTGTTTCCTTTGTTTTGGTTTTCTGTCCATTTGGGGGGTGGGTAATGAATTCAACTATTATTACAGTGCTGTTTCTCCCTTCAGTTTTGTTTTTGCATCATATACAATGTTTTGATGTTCATTAGGTGCATAAATATTTAAACATCTTGTTGTATTGAACCTTTCACTAATATGTAATATTCTTTCTTTCTTTTTTTTTTTTTTGCAGTTTTTGGCCAGGGCTGGGTTTTAATCTGCCACCTCTGGTATATGGGGCCCGTGCCCTTCTCCTTTGAGCTACAGGTGCCACCCTATTCTTCTTCTTGTAGGATTTTTTTATTTAAAGTCTTATTTTGGGCTGGGAGAGGTGGCTCACACCTGTAATCTGAGCACTTGGGAAGGCTTGGGTATGAGTATTGCTTTAGGCCAGGAGTTTGAGACCAGCCTGGGCAACAGTGTATTGAGACTATTGAGACCTCTACAAAAAAAGGGAAACAGTTAGCTGAGTGTGATGGTGCTCACCTATAGTCTAGCTACTTGGGAGTCTAAGGTGGGAGGATTACTTGAGCCCAGGAGTTGGAGGCTACAGTGAGCTGATTGCACTCCTGTACTCTAGCTTGAGCAACAGAGCATGACCCTGTTTTTTTAAAACAAAAACAGGTGGGGCACTTGGCTCATGCCGGTAATCTTAGCACTCTGGGAGGCTGAGATGGGTGGATTGCTGGAGCTCATGGGTCCAAGACCAGCCAGAGCCAACAGTGAGACTCCCTTTCTAAAAACAGCTGGGCGTTGTGACAAGTGCCTGTAATCTCAGCTACTTGGGAGGCTGAGACAAGAGAATTGCTTGAGCCCAAGAGTTTGAGGTTGCTGTGAGCTATGATGCCATAACACTCTACAGAGGGCAATAAAGTAACACTGTCTCAAATAAATAAATAAAAATAAAATAATAAAGCCTTACTCTGTTACCCAGGCTAGAGTGCCATGGCATCAACCTAGTTCACAGCAACCTCAAACTCTGGGTTCATGCAATCCTCCTGCCTCAGCCTCTTAAGTAGCTGAGACTATAGGTGTAGGTGTACACCACCATGCTGGGCTAATTTTTCTATTTTTTTTTAAAGATAGGAGTTCTCATTCTTGCTCAGATTGGCCTTGAAACCCTGGCCTCAAGTGATCCTCCTGCCTTGGCCTCTCACCATGCTGGGATTATAGGGCATGGCCTCCCAGAGTGCTAGGATTACAGGTGGGAGCTACTGTGCCTGGCCAGTTTTATTTATGAGAAAATTTAAAAAGCTAGAGGAGGTAACCGACTTCCCTAAAATCACATAGCTAGCTGGTGGGAATCACGTGTTGGGCCCAGATCTGTGTGCCGGGGCTTCTCTTGTTAACTGCTCTGTACTGCCTCTTGTAATTAAATAAAACACAATGTTAAAATGGCTAGCAGAAAGTGATGTGGGAGCAAGAAGGGGGAGTAAACAGCTCTGTAGTTACGGGATTTGGGAAAATGTTTCTGGCAGAGAAGGTGATTTGAGATAGATCTTAAAAGGTAAGTGGGAAAAGGTCATTCTGTTTCCTAGGGCAAAGCAGATGCAAAAGCATGGAGGTATGTCATAAAGATTTGAATATGATTGGTACTGAGGACCAAGTCAGCTATTTTAAGAATACTTTTTCCTGTAAATGATTTGGTAAACACTGAAGGTTTTTTTTTGAGACAGTCTCAATGTCACTCTTGGTAGAGTGCTGTGGCGTCACAGCTCACAGCAACCTCAAACTCTTAGGCTAAAGCGAATCTCTTGCCTCAGCCTCCCAAGTAGCTGGGACTACAGGCGCCTGCCACAACGCCTGGCTATTTTTTTTTTTTTTTGTGGTCATTGTTTTTTAGCAGGCCCCGGCTGGTTTCAAACCCAACAACTCCAGTGTATGTGGCCAGTGCCCTAACCACTGTGCACAGGAGCTGAGCCAACAGTGAAGGTTTTTAAATATGGTCAGTGACCTGGTCAATTTGACTTTTGTGGAGCATTGTGTGGAGAATGGTTGGTGGGTGGAATAGGAAGTAGTGATTGCTGGGTGAGGAAAAACTAGAAGCAGGAAGTCCATTTTAGAGGCTCATTCCTTTGGTTTGTTAGGAGGATGTATGGTGATGGCTGGAAAGGAAAGAGAATTCTAAGGTAGGTTGGGCTATCTATGGAATATAAGTACTGAGGAGAAAATGAGAGTGGAGTATAGATTTTGCATTGCCACTCATTTCTGTCATTACTTCTTTCTTGTCCTGTTAAAAATTGTTTGGTGATTGGCCCCTAATTATTATCAGTTTTGGGAATAAGTATAGGGAAAAGAATGGGGATGAACATTTTACGAAAATTCTTTTTAGTTTTTGAGACATAGCCCTACTCTGTCATTGGTGTCATCATAGCTCACTGCAGCCTCGCTGCCTCAGCCTCTCAAGTAACTGGATTTGCAGGTGCTTGCTACTGTGCCTGGCTAATTTTAGGGATGGGGTTTTGCTATGTTGCTCAGGCTAGTGTCAACTCCTGGGCTCATGAGATCTTCCTGCCTTGGCCTCCCAAGGTGCTAGGATTACAGGTGTGATCCATAACATCTGGCTGGGGTGAAGCTTTTTATTTAAAATAAAATATTGGGCTGGGTGTGGTAGCTCACACCTGTAATCAGCACTTTGGGAGGCTAAGGCAAGAGGATCATTTGAGGCCAGGAATTCAAGACCAGCAGTGAAGACTAGTCTCTACAAAAAAATAGGAAACATTAGCTGGGCGTGGAGGTGCTTGCACATAGTCCCCGTTACTTAAGAGGCTGAGGTAGGAGGATTGCTTGAGCCCAGAAGTTTGAAGTTACAGTGAGTCATGGTTGGGCCACTGCATTCCAGCTTGAATGACAAAGTTTCCATTTCTTTAAAAAAAACAAAAAACAAAAAATTAGTCTTTATCTACTGATTTAATTTATATAGAGTTGTAGTTTTACAGTGGTATTGGTTTTTTTTTTTTTTTTTTTGGGTGGGGCTGGGTTTGAACCCACCACCTTCAGCATATGGGGCAAGCACCTACTCCTTTGAGCCACAGGCGCTGCCCATGTGTTTTTTTTTTTTAACTTGAGAAAAAACTGATGTGGTGACTTAGATCTGTAATCACAGCTTGTTGAGAGGTCAAGGTGGAAGGGTTGTTTGAGCCCAGGAGTTCAAGACCAACATGGGCAACAAAGCAAGATCCCATCTCTACAAAAAGTTGAAAAAAATTAGGCGTGGTGGCCCATGCCTGTAACCTAGCTACTCTGGGAGGCTGAGGTGGGAGTATCACAGGAGCCCAGTAATTGGAGGTTACAGTAAGCTGTGATAGTGCCATTGTACTCCAGCCTGGGTGACAGACCCTCTCTCTTATGAGAGACAAGAAAAGAAAAACATTATCTGGTATCAGTGCTCAAAGGGTATCTTATGAATGTTTGTCTTTAGTTGGGGCATATAGTCTAAGACTTAAGCTCTTGAAGAGATATTAGAGATCTGAGAAATGTTTGAACTGTTTTTCTTTTTTTAAAGGTCAATCCTTTTGTGTTTTATCCTAACAGAGGTTGGTATCAGATAAGTAACATATACGCACCTAGTAACGATACAGAGGAAACCAGCTCAAACTTGGCAGTAGGAATTACGGCATGACGTGTAGTTTTGTAGAGGTGGTGACTAATGTTGGATTAGTAACTGCATTATGTAAAATTGCTTTTATTTAAAGGTCATGTTGCATACCTGCTTGATCTTAGGAGAACCTGAAAAATAAAGATAGGCTTATTTTCATTTTCTCAGATGTTTATTCTTTTAATTGTATTTTTAATTCAGCTATAAGGATGGTCATTATGGGATATATTCACATTGTGTTTGGATTTCCTTTTTTTTTTTTTGAGACAGTCTCAAGCTATTGCCCTGGGTAGAGTGTCATGGCATCACAGCTCACAGCAACCTCAAACTCTTGGGCTGAAGGGATTTTCTTTCCTCTTGCTCAGTCCCACAAGTAGCTAGGACTACAAGTGCCCGCCACAACACCTGCCTATTTTTTTCTTTTTTTGTTGCAGTTGTCATTGTTTTAGCTGGCCCCGGCTGAGTTTGAACCCACCAGCCTTGGTGTATGTGGCCAATGCCTTACCCACCAAGCTACCGGCACTGCCCTGGATTGCCTTTTAAAAGCATTTCCTATTGTTACCGGATTTTATTGATGACAAATGTTGTTATACTGTTTCATCATTACATTGTTCCACTGAATGATATGGTTTATTGTTTTGAAAGGATGTCCTTTACATTTGGAATTGTGTTTGTTTTACTGTGGATGAAGGAGTTTGTAGATTGCAAATCTTTTTGGCTTTTGATCTTTCTTGTTTGGTTAGGTCTATAGTTGTTGATTGTAGTGTTCACTATATCTGTACTAGGTACAGTAGATGATACAAAGATGAATGTAATATAAACAGTCTTGTTTTGGTAGTTTATAACCTGGGTGGGGTTGGAGTATTAAGATTAGGTAAATGCATGAATTAATGTATCAGGAACATAACAAAGAAAGTATAAGAGAAGTACAAACAAGTGTGTGGAGGTTACCTGGATAAAGTATTTACATCTAATTGGAGATGACGTGAGGATTGGTAGGTCAAATAAGGCTTTGCAGAGAGGTGGATTTTTTATTTGTTTATTTTTTTTCATTTTTGAGGATTCATTGAGGATACAAGAAACCAGGTTACACTGATTGCATTTGTTAGTTAAGGTCCCTCTTACAATCGTGTCTTGCCCCCAAAAGGTGTTGCACATACCAAGAGCCCAGCCCCCTCCCTCCTTCTCTCTGCTCTTCCTTTTCCCCACCCCTTCCTCCTCCTTTCTCTTTCTGCTCTCCCCTTCCCCTACCCCCACCATGTCATTAATTGTCACTAATTGTCCAGAGAGGTGGATTTTGATAAGACTTTTAAGGATGAAGGAGACTTTAATGGGTAGGCGGAGGAAAGAGGGTAAAAGAAGAACTAGCATGAGTATGGGTTTGTTCAAAGTATAAACCGGATCAATTTGAGCCAGTGTTCATAGAGTGGTAAAATGTGAGAAAAGGCTAAAAAGCAGATTTAAGTCATGGAGAACTCTGTATGCTCAGCTGAGGAGTTCGTATATGATTTTGTTGGCAATGTATTTGGACAGTTTAGAAGATAACTAAACAGAGTTACTGTTTAGTCACAGCATCTTACAGAATGAGAAAGAACATAGATTAAGATATTGGGGCTGGCCATGGTGGCTCAGACCTATAATTAATACTTTGGAAGGTGAGGTGGGAGCATCACTTGAGCCCAGGAATTTGAGATCAGCCTGGCCAACATAGCTAACCCCTGTCTAAAAACTAAAACTAAGGGCGGCACCTGTGGCTGAAAAGGGTAGGGCGCTGGTCCCATATGCCGGAGGTGGTGGGTTCAAACCCAGCCCTGGCCAAAAAAAAAAAACACCAAAAACTAAAAGTAAAACTCAGCCAGGCATGGTGGTATGTGCCTGTAGTCCCAGCTACCTGGGAGGCTGATTTGAGGGGCGGTGGTGGTGGAGGGGGAGTTGCTTGAGCTCAGGTGTTTGAAGTTGCTGTGAGCAACACTGTGCTCTAACCCTGGCAACAGAGCAAGGAAAATAAGAAACAGGGAATAATGGCCCAAACAGTGGTGGCTGCAATAGAAGGCAAAGAACATGCTGCTCAGGTAGAATCTTTTTTATTTTTTTTAAGTTTCATTGTAGTAAAATATATCTAACAGTGACTTTAATCATTTTTAAGTGTACAATTCAGTGGCATTAATTGTATTTGCAAAGTTAATAGCTGTTACTGCTATTTGTTTTTAAAACATTTTATTCAATTTCAAAATATTAAGGCAGTACAAATGTTTTTGGTTACGTGGATCACTTTTGTCATACTTAAGCGGCAGCTATAGGTGTGCCCATCACCCAGGTAGTGTTCCTTGTGCCTGTAAGATAGATGCTTGCCCCTCCCCTCCTTCTCCAGTTCCCCTGTTTGATTTCTACTGAATTTTATGTTCCCTGTGCACATGTGTGCTCATCAGTTAGTTCCAATTTAATAATATAGTTATTAATAATAATTTAATAATACATGTTTCTTTTTCCAATCTTGAGATACTTCACTTAGGAAAATGGTCACTGTTCCATCTTGTTATAAAAGGTATTAATCCTTCTTTATGGTTAAGTAGTACTTGATGGTCTGTATAAATATACTGCATTGTATCAATCCACTCATGAATTGGTGGGCACTTGGGTTGATTGCAAATCTTTGCAATTGTGAATTGTGCTGCAATAAGCATTTAGGTCCAGGTATCTCTTTGATAGACTTTTCCTTTGAGTAGATACCTAGTAGTGGGATTGCTGGATCTAATTGTTGGTCTACTTTTCCAAAACTTTTTCCTTCCTGTGTTCTCCCTCTAATTTATCCCCTGAGTTTGCCAGGTCTAGATGTTTCATATACATAGAGTCATATAGTATATGTCCTTTTGTGTCTGGGTTATTTTACTTAGCTTGTTTTCAGAGTTCATGTTATATAGCATGTATCAGAACTTCATTTTTTTTTTTTTATTGAATGGTAACTACATTAATGCACTTCTGGGGTACAGTGTGGGGTTTTCACACACAATCCAAAACACTTCCATCAAACTGGTTAACATAGCCTTCGTGTCATTTTCTTAGTTATTATTTTAAAACGTTCACATTCTGCTCTTAGAAAGAT
>NW_003852397.1:4468991-4470423 GCF_000181295.1 Otolemur garnettii | reverse complement strand
GTTTAGCTTTTTGAGGAACCACCAAACTGTTTTCCTTGGCTGCTCCTCATTTTCTATTCCGACCAGCATTGTACCACAAATCCAAGTTCTGCACATTCTCTCTAGTACTTGTTATTTTACTTTCTTTGTAATTAGTACCATCTTTGTAGGTTTGAAGTAGTGTCATTATGGTTTTGATTTTTTTCATTTCCCTAATGACGAGTGATTTTGAGCATCTTTTCATGCGCTTTTTGGCCACTTACATATCTTTGGAGAAATGTCTGTTCAAATTCTTTATCCAGTTTTTAATTGGATTTGTCTTTTTCTTGTCGAATTGTAGTTCTTTATGTATTCTGAGTATGAATCCTTTATTTCTCCCATTCTGTAGGTTGTCTTTTACTGTCTTGATACTATTCTTTGAACTAAAATCCGAATGTTTTTGACTTTGGTGGGTTAGTTTATTTTTTCTTTTAAAAAATGATTTTTAGAGACAGTTTTTCTCTGTTGCCATGGTTGAAGTGCAGTTGTGTGATCATAGCTCACTGTACCCTCAAACTCCAGGGCCCATGCAATTCTCTTGCCTTAGCCTCCCAAGTAGTTGGTATTACAGGTGTGTGCCACCACGCACACTGGGCTTGTTTTTAAGTTTTTGTATAGACAGGGTCTGTGTTGCCCAGGCTGCTTGTGAACTCTGGCTCCCAGTGATTTTCCCACCTCAGCCTCCCGAAGTGCTGACATTATAGGTGTGAGCCACTGTGCCCAGCCAGTTTTTTTTTTTCTTTTTAAGTTGTAATGATAATATATACCTCCAGGGTGGTTGAGAGGTCTAAATGAAATGAAGCAGCAAATTATTTATTGAGTACCTTCGGTTTGCCAGTTGTTTTATGCAGTGTAATGTGGGGGTGAACAATCCAGATAGGATCACTTTCTCTTGATCCTTACATTGGGTGTGGGTGGGATGGATACACTGTGTACAAACAAACAAATACCACATGGTGACAATTTGCTGTTAAAAGTGGACTGTTCTTAGAAGGTCTTCCGCTGAAGGTGAATTCACGTTTAGAATTGGGTGACAAGGTAGCCAGCCATTTAAATTTCCGATTTGGTGAGAAATGTGTATTCCAGTCTGAGGAAACAGTTGTGTACAGAAGCTTTTAAGGCAGGAGAGAGTTCCAGGAACTAAGAACAAAGTGGGAGGGATGTGGCAAGTGAGGAGGATAGCTTGGGGTGAAACCAGAGAGAGAGAACTGGGACCCATACCATGTCTGTGAAATAGGAAGCTCGTAAAGAAGTCTTCTCTCATGTCTTAATGAGATAAAAAGTTTTTTGGTCAGCTTGAATATATATCCTTTTAGGGATAAAGTTGTACCTAATTGAAGTGTTCATTTATTAATTTAGTTGGGTATTTAAAAATCACACACCATAAAGCACCTTAAAGTTGTATCTCCTTACA
>NW_003852397.1:4462262-4467688 GCF_000181295.1 Otolemur garnettii | reverse complement strand
CTTTTCTTTATACCCAGCCTTGTGTAGTCTTTTATAATAATTCAAAACAGACATGCTTACAATGACAGCTGACACTTAGAATTGTGAAATATACACGCAGGAATGATTATGTAAATGTAATACCTGTATTGTTTGTTTGTTGTCTTCAGATGACCCTTTAAGTATGTCGTACTAGCGTTAATTGGGATTGTTTTAAGGTGACTTTCCGAAATTTTTTTCTCTTTGGCTTTTTTAGTCTTATTATTTTTCTCTCCCCCCAAATGAATATTGCCCAGACTGGACTTGAACTCCTAGGCACAAGTGATCCTTCTATCCTCCTGAGTTGGCTGGGACTACTGGTACCGGCCATCTTTAAAAATCAGTAACGAAGCTCCCCAGCCCTTCCCCTCTCTGCTTTCCTCTCGGCCCAGGTGTTCTGTTTAAGTACTCAAAAATTACTACAGTGATTCTCTTTTTTCTGAAGGATACTTACAGGGAACTGGGAAAAGATAATTGTTACCTTTTCACCTCTGCTAATTTTTATTCTGCCAACCTTTCCTATCTTCCTTCTCCCTTTGTCCTGATCTTCAGGTCCTATCATTGAACTTCCTGTGAATCCTCTACAGTTGTATGTGTGTACAGGTGTAAATGGGGAGGGGTGGTTTTGTGTTCCAGGAGACATTTAGCAATGTCTGGAACTTGGGGTGGTTTTTTTTTTTTTTTTGTCTCCTCTAGGGAGTTGCTTTTGGTATCTGTGTGTAGAGAGCTACTAAGTGTCCAGTAATGCACAGGATACCCCTCCACCTGAAGGATAATCCAAAATGTTAGTTGTGTTGAGATTGAAAAACCCTGTGCTTATAGTACTTGTTTCAGTACCATAAAAAGGAAAAGAAAATTGAAGTAGGTAATCATGTGCTGCTGTCTGGTCAAGTACCGGCTTTAGGCAGACAGTGAACAGCTTGTGATCAGTTTGAACCACTTTGTTTGTATTGGTTTTTGCTTAGATTATCCAGGCATTGCTCAGGATTGTGGACTTTTATGGTAAAGGGGTGGTTCTGTTCTGATCTAGATTTTTGTTTTTTTTAAGCAAGAACATTTTGAGTTGCTTTCTGAGTTTCCTTCTTCATTACCAGAGGGTGCATAGTGGACAGGTGTCAAATGAAACCAAGTTTTTGAAATTCTCCCAGTTTGGATAATCTGTAATTGTGTGCATTGGGTGACAGTGAGAGTTAATATTATGTTTATTCAAGTAAAGCCTCTATCCCAAATCCAGATGGTTCTGAACTGGCTTTGTGAATGACACATTATGGCTGATAGTTCAGATTCACGTTAAGAACACAACAGAGCCTTTATTTTCTCTTAATTCTAAGTTTTTCACTTCCAAATTATCATTCTCATGCCTTTCCTGTTTTGAAACATTCGGGAAATAAACCACTATTATAGTAAAACTTGTTTTCTTATACATTTTTTAGCTAATAAAAGACCAAACTATTTAAAAATGAGTGAGCTGGTATTATCACTGGTAAGGTAAGGTAAGGTATCTTAACTAGATACAGAGAGATTTTAGGTAGCTAGAAAATTGATATATGATGTCTTTAGACCTTTTGGAATATTGAATATAATGCTTTGATGCTTGTTTTATTTTCTTGGACCTACTGGGGGTTTAGGAATAGTTTTAGGAATCACTGAATTTTGTGACAAAAGTGGTATTTAAGTATTGTGAAATAAATATCATTTGGCTTTTTTATCTTTAGTAGTCTGTATCACAAGATACATCCTAAAATTTATTTCTCATTGGTTTTTGTAACCTCCCAAATATGGGAATTATTTGAAATATTTATTTTAACTGAAAAGTGAATTCAGACTTTTTTCTGATAGAGTTTGATTTGGCTGATTGTTTTAAAACTAAGGAGTGCCTTTGGCCTGTTAGGTTGCCCCGTGTGTATTTCTATAAATTTAATGAACTAATGTGCAACTTTAGGTTTTGACAAAATATACTTGAAGTAGAAGGTAAAACTATTTTACCAAACATTGTGCCATATTGGTCGAAGTTTATTTTTTATTTTCAAAAATAAAAATAAATTTTTATTATTTAAAAGTTTTTTATCCTTTTTGAACATTTGGGATATTTATAAGTTGCATATATTTCACTGTTGTTTTAATAATTTATCAGTCTGTAATATATTTGTTGCCTTGATAACACAAAAAAAAGTAAAGAGAAAATTTAGCACATAAAATCTTATGGATGTTAAACTTTGAGTATGATAGATTTACTCATGTTCTTGGGTGATTGGTACCAAAGTATTTGGAGGTGCAGGGTCTTGATATATGCAACTTCCTCTAAAATAGTTCAGATAAAAATGAGGGGAGAGGGAAGAAGGAAAAAAGCCAAGAGTTTCAAACAGTTACCAGTTGGTGAGTTTAGGTGAAGAGTATTTTATTGTTCATTGTAGTTTTCTTTCAACTTTTTTGATGGCTTGAACATTTTCAAAACACAAAGTTGGGAGAAACTTTGTAGTCACAGGGAATTGTCAGAGTAATTTTAAGAAGTATGTTTCAGTACTATAAGAAACGACTTACCATGATAAAGATGTTACATTAGGGTAAAATTATGTAGGTGAGGTAGAATGGTTTATTCTTGAATATTTGTAAATGAATGATTGTATGAAATTAGTATGGTTTTAGATTTCATTAGATAGGTAAGAAAAGGATGGAGTTATTGTAAAATGTTGATGACATCCTTTGTAACTCTTTAAACTTAATATGAAAAATTTTAGATGCCATCTTAGAAATCTTTAAGAAGGTACATGATTTTTCTTTTGTGGTAAGCAGCTAAACGAATTTGAAGACTTCAGATCTAAGGCTGGGCAAGGAGGCTCAGGCTTCTAATCCTAGCACTCGGGTAGGCCAAGGTGGGAGGATTGCTTGAACTCTGGAGTTTGAGACCAGCCTGAGTGAGAGTGAGACCTCATCTCTACTAATAATAGAAAAATTAGCTGGTGTTGTTGGTTGCGGGTACCTGTAATTCTAGCTACTTGGGAAGTTGAGGCAAGAGGCAGAATGGCTTGAACATAGGAGTTTGAGGGTGCTGTGAGCTAGGCTGATGCCTGGGCAACAGTGAGACTCTGTCTCTAAAAAACGACTTCAAATCTGGCTAACATTCCTTCAGTTCTCTGGGTTCAGCAGATATGGTGCTAAGAGTTCATTCACTCAGTCAGTAGTGCTCCGGACTGGCTGATCATCCTGGTATCAACAAATGTGACTGAGCAAAGGCACTAACTACGTGTATATGGTTAGGAAGCACAGCCCAATCCAGACCTGGGTTGCCCTGCATCTTTACTAAGTAAGTTCAGCTGCTGACAGTGATCATGATGAGTTGTTTTTTCCTTTCTATATTTTCTTTACTTTTTGATAGGCAGGGATACCACTGTAGAAACAAGGATGATATATTGTTTGTAATGTTTCATGACCTTAGAATTTCCCTTTTCTGGAATTGTGCATAATTTCTTTTAAAACCAATATCATAAATAATGATATTCCTAGCATAATTTTTAATAGCCATGAAACTAGTAATTCTATAAACCAGAAGTTTATTAATGAACTTCTCTTTAGTTTTCTAAGTGTCTTATTAAAAAACTGCCAGGCAGTGAGATGATAGTGGCTCACACTTGTAATCTCAGTGCTCTGGGAAGCTGACGTGGAAGGATTGCTTGAGCCCAGGAGTTTGAAACCAGCCTGGGCAACATAGAGAAATACCATCTCTACAAAAAATAAAAATAAAAAATTGTCTAGAAGGACTTTACATGTGATAGTTACTTTGACTTGAGGTCATTCATGTAGAGATTTGGAAGATTCATTTATGTAGACATTTAATTGTGCTAGAAATTTAAATGCCACCATGCCAGTGTGTAAGCCATACCTTGTAGGGGTATTTATTGACTTAAATATTATCTTGAAAGGTTAAGATTTAATTTTTAGGTTGGAGCATGCACACATTTTATAAGACGATGGGGTCTGAAAACCATGTGTACTTTTTCTTGACTAGGGACATCAACACTGTTTTTATAAAATCTCATCAGACATTCCCTTGATTTGATATTTAAAAGTGGGAGACAATAGAGGCTTTAATTTAATAAAACACAGATTGAAAATCGCCAGTGGTCATTTCAAAAGTGTTCATAATTTAACCATGAAAATCAGAAAATTAACATTACTACCATTTCATTGTCAGAGCCCATTCAGATTTTATGTCTCAGTGATGTTCTTTAAAGATTCTATTCAAAATCACACTACATTTAGTTGATGTATTTCTTTAGTCTCCTTCTATCTTCCTTTACTTTAAATATTACAGACCATTTATTTAGTAGAATGAACTTGAATTTGGGTTGTTTGGTATCTTCCTATATAGGATTAGATTCAGGTTGTATATCTTAGGCAGGAATTTCACAAAACTGATGCTGTATTCTTTTTCATTGTATTCTGTCACGTATGATTTCAGGTTGTCTTATTATTGGTGATGTTCACTGATCACTTGGTTAAGGTAGTGACTGGTAGGGTTTTTGTATTTGTTTCCTATTGTGTAATAAATTACCCCAAATTTAGTGGCTTAAAATAGCACAAATTTATTCTCTTACAATTCAGGGGGCCAGAAGTCCAAAATCGGTTTCACTGGGCTAAGGTCATAGTGTTGGTAGAGCTGGTTCATCCTGTAGGCTCTGGATAGAATGTTTCCTTGTCCTTCCAGCTTCTAAAGACAGCCTGTATTCCTTAGCAGCGGCCCCTCCCTCGTTTTCAAAAAGGGCATCATTCCTGCCTTTGCCTTCATTGTCGTATCACTGTCTCTGTCTTCAACTCTGCTCCCTCCTTTGATTTTATTGGTCCCACTAGGATAATTGCTCCATTTCAAGATTCTTAATTTTGTCATCTCTATAAAGTCTCTTTAGCCATTTAAGACAATATATTTCCTGGTTCCAGGTATTAGATTCTAGACATCTTGGGCAATTACTCAGTCCACACCACTGTAAAGTCATTGTTTTCTCCTTTATAATTAATATTTTGTTGGAAGATACTTGGTAGTATCCCCCCTGCTAGTGGGGAATGGTACTTAGAAGCCAAAATTTGGGGTGCTATACATGTTCACTGCTACTGGGATTTTGTTGTTAGGCCCAATCAGTAGACAGAGCTAAGAAATACGTGTATTAGTATATGGAGCTGCTATATTTTTATGTTAAGAGGTATTCATTCATAGTGATACCTTTGATTTCAATCAGACAGAGCAGGTTTCATTCTTTTCTCTTTTTTCATATTTGTCACTCCTTTCTCTGACAGTGAAAAACGGACTCCAAGTATCTTTAATATTTTAACTTATTTGATCAGTTCTGCATGTTCCCAGTCTCCTTTTCTGCTACCACTTCCTTCCCTCCATGGAGCCCTATTTATCATACCTG
>NW_003852397.1:4436713-4461848 GCF_000181295.1 Otolemur garnettii | reverse complement strand
AAAAAAAAAAGAAACCATTGTGGTAACAGGGTGGTTGGATTTCTTATATGGTGGCTTTGGAACATTCTATAATGTGTCTAATCCTTTTACTTACCTGACGTGTCGTTTATAGATTTTTTTTTAATATGCTGAAAATATTTATATTTAGAATTAGCCAGTTGGACTCAGTTTAGATGATCGCAGTTTTGTTGGCAACATTCAAAACATAGTCAGGAGTCAGTCAAATGTATGCTGTATTCTTCTTGATGGCCCACTCAGTAGTGGAAGAACTTAATGAAGTGATGGTATAATGATAGGGCTTTGTTTTTCCTGGGGTCATTCTCCCTAGGATAGTTGAGTGACCTTCAGGGCTACCTTGTCTTGGGCAACTACCAGGTGGATGACATGCAGGTTTTTTGTTGTAATTTTTGGTTATTTGTGTGTGTGTGATTGTGAATGCCTTTTACCATTGCCTTATTGGCTTTCAAAGCTTTTGCTTGCACTTTTGGCTTTGGGATCAGCAGGGGTTTCCTACTTTGCTTTTGATGTTATGTTCTTGGAAAGGTAGGTTTTTACTTTAAAACTTAAATTTTAAATTTTAAATTTAATTTTTTTTTTTAACTTGGGATATTGAAACCAAGTGATTGTGGTGAATTTAATAAAGCAATGTGTATTATTTTGGCTTTGTTTAAATTTCTTTTTAATTGAACTGCAAATTTTTCTTGGGAACTAAAATAATAGCTTTGTCACAACTCTTAGGTAAACTTGTCTGAGGTTCTTATGGGTTTGGGAGACTTTTCCATTTTAACCTAAAATACAGTAGTTTCATGTTTGAAGAATATCATTTTTGCTTAGCTTCCTTAATAAACCATATTTTAACTGTTTTTGCTTTTTGTTTCTTCTGTAGCAGAAGGAAAGGGGAAGAGAATTTCTCAGAAATTACTGATTATATGTGACTTTTTGGGTACAAGTCAGGTTTTTATATTTTCAGTGAGTTAAGTCACCTGAAAAATGAAGTTTTCCATACAGGGCATTTGTTCTAAATGACAGAAAATTTAACCTATCTTGTAAATTTTTTTTAAAGGTTATTTGAATAGGCAGTACTTTTATGTTCTAATAAAATATTAGCATGCTAATGAAGATGATTATGATATTAAATGGTTTTACCTTTATTGTGAAAAATGGTTTAATTCATGTTATTTTTCTTTCTTGACAGAGCAAATTCGATTAAAGAATATCAGAAAAGTATATGGAAGATGTATGTGGTATCGTTTACGGTTATTAAAACCCCAGCCAAATATTATTCCTACAGTAAAGTAAGTAATGAATTTCAATAAAAAAACATACTTAGTGCTTACTCTTTGCTAGATGTCATACAGAATTTGGGTAAAATGAAAAAGATGTTGCGTGTATACAGAGATTGTAGCCTGTGTGTAGTAGAAGAAATAATTAGTAAATTTGAGAGCTTTCTGAACAGAGTGGTTTAGAAATTCAAAGGAGGGAGGGTGTACTTCAGAGTGGGAGAAGGAGGAGAGCGATTGGTCAAATCATGAAGGAAGACCTTGTGCACCTTGTGTCGGAATTTAAGTTTTATCTAAAAGGGACCTGGGGAATCTCTAGCTGGGTGTTAGGGTAGGTACCTATAGTCCCAGCTACTCTGGAGGTTGAGGCAAGAGGGCAAGAGGATCTCTTGAGCCCAAGAGTTTGAGGTTGCTGTGAGGTATGGTGATGCTGTGGCACTCTGCCTCAAAGATTAAAAAAAAAAAAAAAAAAGAGTAGTGGGGAATCTGACATCAAGTGGCTCTCATGCCTGTAATCCTAGAATTCTGGGGGGCCATGGCGGAAGGATCCCTTGAGCTCAGGAGTTCTAGACCAGCCTGAGCAGGAGTAGCACAATCTCTATTAAAAATATAAAAATTAGCTGGGCATTGTAGCAGGCACCTGTGGTACTTGCCAGGCTGAGGCAGGAGGATCACTTGAACCCAGGAGTTTAAAGTTACTATGAGTTGGGTTGATGCCACAGTACTCTAGCCTGGGCTAACAGAGGGAGGCTCTGTCTCAAAAAAACAAAATTGAAAAAACCCAGCATTAAGGAATCTATAAAAGATTTCAAAAGAGGTCACCTGGGGTCGGGTTTGTAATTGTGGTGATAACTTAAAGCTTATTGAAGACAGATTGCTGTGCTGGCTTCGGCAGCACATATGATAAATTGGAAGTAACACATACTGCTTACCAGGTTGTAAGGGTTTATATGTTATCTGATTTTATGTTAACTTCACAGTAGATGTTTTTGCTTTTTCTCAGATGAGGAAACTGAGGCAAAGGCAATGAGGTATAATTTGACTAAGGTCATGTGGCTAGAAGTGGTGGAGTAGCTGCCTGGGCATCC
The DNA here is from genome assembly GCF_000181295.1 of Otolemur garnettii. NCBI lineage: Eukaryota > Metazoa > Chordata > Mammalia > Primates > Galagidae > Otolemur > Otolemur garnettii. The sequence continues at coordinate 4,459,480 of NW_003852397.1, read as the reverse complement.
TTTATTTTGGCAGGCTTGTCTGCTTCAAGAGGCCGTTAGTGTGTTAAATGGGAGCGGGCAAGCCTGTTTGATTTGGTGAGGCTGTGGAGCGGGCTGGTTAGGAGGCTTTGGACCTTCATTTACCTGAAGCCACAAATTTAGAGGTAAAAGATGAAACTGATAGGAAGTGAGAGCATTGCCATTATTGGATGACTATATCTTGTGAATTACCTACATTTATCTATTGAGTAGATAGGAAGAGAGGACCTAGCAAAGGAAAGGAGAGCCAGTTATTTTTAAGTATTAGTTTAAATGATGATAGTTTTCAGCATATCTCTGTGATTTCAGGGCATTTAAATAGTTTTTATTTGTGAGGTTGGACTTTGCCTAGGTAGTTCCTTTGTAGGGAGAGGGGAAGTTTATTTAGGTTTGGTGTCAGGAGTTCTTTAATAACATGAAACTAAAGGCAAAGTTAGTTGGGATGAGAGTAGTTTTATATTCACTGTTTATTCTTTGTTGTTGGTTCTCATTTTAAATTAAACTTTCATTAAATAGCAGGACAAATATAATCTCTACTCGGTATCCATGGGTATTGCCTGGGCAGATTCAACGAACTATGGATCAAAAATACTTTGGGGGAAAAACAATATAGTGATAAACAATAATATAAATTTAAAAATACAGTGTAACGATTGTTTACATAGCATTTACATTGTTCTAGGTATTGTGAGTTATCTAGATGATTAAAGTATACAGGAAAATAAGCAATTACTACACCGTTTTGTATTGGGACTTAAGCATCTGTACATTTTGGAATCTGTAGGGTCCCGGGACCAACCCCCTATGGATACTGAAGGACAACTGCATTTTTAGTCTCCCAGTCTTTTTTTTTTTTTTTTTCTAGCTTTGTTTAATGCTGAGCTATTCCAGTTTTTAAGAAAAACAAAACCTTTACAAAGTACTTTTCAGTGGTTAATAAACTGATTTACTTAAAATATAGATTAAGGGATGTTTTAGAAAGATTAAGTAGGGCGGCGTCTGTGACTCAAAGGAGTAGGATGCCATCTCCATATACCAGAGGTGATGGGTTCAAACTTGGCTCCAGCCAAAAAAAAGGAAAAAAAAAAAGAAAGAAAGATTAAGTAGATACTGAGAACAATTTAGATAAGGTCATTTGAAGCCATTACAGTTTTTTTGCTACCTAATCTTGAAGTATTCTTTCAAAACAATTGGTCGGTGGGTCAGTTGGTCAGTTGTGTAATGCTTCTTTTCTGACAGCATCCCTGAAATGAAGGTGTATAGTTTCTAGACGTTGCTTCCAAAATGACATTTAAAATGTATTTAAAGAAAAAATGGAAGTCTTCACAAGTCAAGTATTGAAGCTATGTGCAGAGAAAATGCTTATCTTTTTGGAGGAACCAAATATGCTTTTAAAAAGGAGAGCACAGAGCATGATGGAATATTATGTTTCCAACTTTGCTTTTCCTCTCGGAAAACTAGAGTGTAGTTTTATTGGTTGTGGTAATTTTCATCTCCATATAAAGCATCAGATGTTAGGGTCTAGCTGCTAGACTCTGGCAGATCCTAGGTGTTCTGTTCCCTTTCCCTTGTTTGGTTTTAAATCTTGGTTTTGTGGTTTTCAGTTGCATATTTTTTTTTTTTTTAGAGACAAAGTCTCACTTTGTTGCCCTTGGTAGAGTGCTGTGGTGTTGTCATAGCTCCCAGCAACCTCAAACTCTTGGACTTAAACGATCCTCTTGCCCCAGCCTCCAGAGTAGATAGGGACTATAGGCTCCTGCCCCAACACCAGGCTATTTTTAGAGATGAGGTCTCGCTCTTGCTCATGCTGGTCTCGAACCCATGAGCTCAGGCAATCTACCCACCTAGGCCTCCCAGAGTGCTAGGATTACAGGCTTAAGACATCGTGCTGTCCTTCAGTTGTATTTTTTCTTTGTTTTGTGAGCTTGTTTGTTTTTTGAAGGAGTCAACAAAACAATGTGGAATAAAGGATATTTTCAAGTTTAAAAAAATTGTTTTAGCATATTGAGAAACCCTGGGTTTGAGTTAAGCATTTGCTGTTATAAGTTATCTTCATTATTTATTCAACAAGTAGTTATTGTGTGCTTACTGTGTGTCAGACATCATTACTAGATGTTGGATATACTTAACAAAATATATATGACTCAGTGACTTACAGTTTGGGGGAATACTGGCAAGTAAACAGGTAATGATAATAGAGTTTGTAAGGGCTGAAAGAGGGGTGTCAGCCCTTACAAGGTCCAAGGTCTCCTCACTGGCCCAAGACAGAAAAGGCTTTCTTGAGTAAGATTGAAGCTAGGAGCTGAAATTTGGGTAAGCATTTCTAATACAGCACATAACTCAAGTGTATTAATTGTTTAGTATCTGTTAGGCACTTTGTAAATATTTTATTTACCTAACCTCATTTATTAATTCTCAAATCCATACTGAAATGAAAGTTGGAGGTATAAAAGGTTAAGCAACTTGCCAGGTGTGGTGGCTTATGGCTGAAATACTGTCACTGAGGCAGGAGGATTGCTTGAGCTCAGGAGTTCAAGACCAGCCTGAGCAACATAGTGAGACCCTAATCTCTATTAAAAAATTAGCTGGGCATGGTAGTGTGTGTCTGTAGTCCTAGCTACTTATCTCAGCCCAGAAGTTTGAGGTTGTAGTGCGCTTATGACCCTGTTTCTTTAAAAAAATAATAAAACATAAAAAGGAATATATGTCAAAGTCTCTTCAGTTAATAAGCGGTGAGTAGGGAAGCTGGGAGTTGAACTCAAGTAGTTTTGTTCTGGATCCTGTGTTCTCAACTACCTCTCACTAGACAGCCAGGTAAAAGTGGGGGAAGTGTTCCATGAAAGGATCTCTCTCTTCTGTGGTCAGAGATGGTCACATAAGTGCTATAGAAAGCAGCTTGATGTTATAGGCCTTTAATAAGAGTTAGAGTATTATTTTGGTCAAGTGGAAAGAAATTTATCTGAGTGTCAACTGTGTAAACGACTCCAGGGTTAGTCAAAACTGAGATCTGTCCGTGAGATCAAGGAACTTAGGGTGAGTCAGAGGAGAAAAGTCGTGATTTGTGCTTCTTTGTGGCTATAACCATTTCCTTCTGATGAAAGGATCATCTTGGCAGGTTAAGGATTGCTTTATGGAGGATATATTGTTTGAGTCTTGAAAGATAAATAGAGTTAGTATTGGCAGAAAGGGGGTCATGTACTTCTTTAGAGCTTTTTGCGAGATACTCCTTCAGAGTTGCATAAAGGTGTGAAGAATGGGAATGTTAGGAAAAGCTTAGGAAACATTGGGAGTGAAGGATTTGTTTTGTTTGAAAAGTCAGGTGGTAAAAATAAGTAGATAGGTTGGAACTAGATCTTAGAGCTTAATCCATATGGGAAAGTTTTTTATTTTTTAAAAACAGATGACTTCAATTTTGTTTCATTTGACCTATGATTCATTTTATGTCTTCGTCTTAACTGTTCCTGCTCAACATAACAAATGGTCATACAAAGGGTATTAAAAAAACCATTCAATTTCATCACCTAAAGCTAGCATAGTTGGTTACTTTACATACTTTTTACACTTACAAAAATAGGCTTTATTATATACATACAATTTTGTATGTATATATTTACTTTGTAAATTTTTATAAATTTAACAGTACAAGGTAGACAATTATTCATAACAAATATTTTTAGTGGTGAGAGAGTATTTCACTGTGTGGGTATACTGTTAGTTTATTTGTCCAATAATCTATTGATGGATATTTAAGATGTTTATTTTTTGGCTATTACATCTCTGCTACTCTTTTAAACTTTATATACTTAATTCTAATTTCTTTCTTTCTAAATTATTTTAAATGGCATGTATTGAAGAAAAAGGGTTATGTATTTCTTTAGGGCTTTTTATGAACTACACCAGAGTGCATAATGTAGGAGATATTTTCTTTTTTCTTTAGCCTCTCCAACACCAGTAGTTTCCATCTTTTAAATATTTTTACTCTACAGAACATATTGGGGGAAAATAAATTAGTTTTCAAATTATATGTTCTTTTATCTTTTCTTAACCTATTATACACATCTTTCTGTATCTGTATTAGCTATAAAATGTTGCATTATGTGGCTGTATCACAGTTTATTTAATTAGTCCTCTATAAATAGTTTATTTAATTAGTTCCTTATACCTAGACATTTAGATTTTACAGTTTTTATAAACAAGGCTATTTATTCATCTTTGCCCAATGACCAGTTATTTTTATTGGTTTATTGAAGCTATCAAAGTGTAATTACTAGGTCAAAGCTATTCTCTTTTACATTAAATGTTTACTGAATATTTACTATTTATATATTTTGATGTAATTTAGTGGCTCTAATAAGTTGAATTTAGTTCTGTATTTAAAATTCTGTAAATATGTAGTAAATGAGAACATCTGTTACACGCAAGGCATTGTACTAGATTCTAGAGAATTCAACGGTGAAGAGACAGTGTCCTGGCTGGGACACGAGTTTACATGTGGTGCTTGTAGAATTTGAGCCAGTAGCATAGTGATAAAGATCTATCTTAGATTATTATATTCTTTGATCTTTCCATAGTATCTTTAGACTTTTAAAGGAAAGACGTTTAGATGTATTTATTTATAATTCACTTATCTTTTTCCTAAACAGGAAAATAGTTCTGCTTGCAGGATGGGCGTTGTTCTTATTCCTTGCGTACAAGGTTTCCAAAACAGACCGAGAATATCAAGAATACAATCCTTACGAAGTATTAAATTTGGATCCTGTAAGTAGTATGTTTACATGATGCACATTGGCTTAATGATCCCATGAAAATATTATAGGTCCACATCCTAAAAAAATAGTGACATGCCAAAGAAATAAGACTTTGGTCAGTTAAATTTTTATTAAAGTAAGATATCTAATCCATTATCATTCCAATGTATATGTTTTTAAGCAACAGCTGTTTATTGCTATGTTGTTAAGAATTGGGCTGTGTGCAGTGGCTCATGCCTACAGACTCAGCAACTTCAGAGGCTGAGGTGCAAGGATCACTTGAGGCCAAGAGTTTGAGATCAGCCTCTGCAACATAGCAAGACTGTGTCTTTTTTTTAAAAATGAAAAAAGCCACGCAGGTGTGCCATGACCTATAGTTCCAACTATTTGGGAGGGTCAAGCAGGAGGATCATTAGAGCTTGAGAGTTTGAGGCTGCAGTAAGCTATGATTATACCACTGCACTTCACCCTGCTTGACAGAGTGAGATTGCTTTCAAGGGCAAAAAAAAGCTGTGTGTTATATCTAGGTTGGGGGCTATATGAAGAATTAGTGTCATGGTCACAGAATTTGAGGTTAACCTTGAGTGTGCCCCTGAGGCCATCTCCTGATTGAATTTATTTAATGGGTCACAGTAGAATATTAGTCTTAGTGGTAGAGATTGTCTAGGCTTTTTTTTTTTGGATCAAGGAGTATAGGTTTTTTTTTTTTCTTAATAAGAGGAAATGAAGCCTACAAAATTTGTATCTTGTGTAGAGCCCCAAGTTTGTCATTAGCCAAGCTGAATCTAGTGCTCTTTTTGTTCCTGCCCTCCCCAGATACTTTCTTTGAGTCTCTGCTCAGTAGATGGCTTGATCCATAGGTTCATGTAATATAAAGTAGGGAGAGTTTTTATCAGCTGGTTTTTCTGCTTTGTATAAGAAAGTTGGCATATTATGTAATTTTTCTTACTGTGATGGTCATGGTTATTGAGAGATTTTCTAAGATTAAAAAGCAGTATAAAACTTATTAATAGAAATGGAAAGTCTTTTTGAACTGGAGCTGCCTGATTAAAAAAAAATTAGAAATTGAAACTAATTAAGAAACAAGGTGAACTTACTAAATGTTTACTTAATATTAAAATAGACAAGCGGCTCAGCACCCGTAGCTCTGTGGTTAGGGTGCTGGCCACATACGCTGAGGCAGGGGGGTTTGAATCTGGCTGGGGCCTGCTAAACAGCGGTGACAACTGCAACAAAAAAATAGTTGGGCATTGTGGCAGGCACCTGTAGTCCCAGCTACTTGAGAGGCTGAGGCAAGAGAATTGCTTAAGCCCAAGGGTTTGAGGTGCTGTGAGCTGTGATGCCACAGTACTCTACCGAGGACCATATAGTAAGACTCTGTCTCCCCCCCCCCCAAAAAAAATAAACAAATAATTAAAACAGACAAGCAGCTGAAACCAGGTATTCCTCAGCTTATTCTTTGGAAAGTTAACCTTTGATTTGAGGGTTCTTTGAGCCAGACTTAATTTATTGTGATTATTTTTTGATATTTTAAATGTCAGTATTCTTTTATTGAAATGTAGCATTATGTGGTTTCACTTTCAAATCTTCGGTGCCTAGTGTACTGCACATAATAGGTGCTGAATAAAATACAGGTATTAGACATAATGGTATATTAATTAAAATATATGGGATGAAGTTTATGGGAGAAAGTAACAGGATGAAAACTTCATTTTTCTTGAAATTCTAAGTAGTTCATGTTTTAAGATCAAAGTAGAACGGATTATTTCTTTATAGAATTGAGCTTATTTTTACTAATACAAAGTTTTTCTTTTAGGGGGCAACAGTAGCAGAAATTAAGAAACAGTATCGTTTGCTGTCACTTAAATATCATCCAGATAAAGGAGGTGATGAAGTTATGTTCATGAGAATAGCCAAAGCTTATGCAGCGTAAGTATCGTAGGACCCACTGTAGATTCTTAAGAGTGGTAAAGGTGGTCTTCTATTTTAATAAACTAGTAAAATAGTTGTCATATACTTTTATTAAGTGCTGAACTGATAGTTTGAGTCTTTTTTTTTTTTTTTTTTTGCAGTTTTTGGCCAGGGTCAGATTTGAACCCACCACCTCTGGTATATGGGGCCGGCACCCTACTCCTTGAGCAACAGGTGCCGCCCCGATATTTTTAGTCTTAACATTTATGGAACTACCCCCCAGCCCTACAGTGGTAATTTAATTAAACCTTCATTTCTAAGTCAAAGAATTGACATGAGTGAATGAATTTGATTAATTTAAGTAGTGAGTTATAAGTTAATGAGCTTTTTTTTTTTGGAGACTGAGTCTCAAGCTATCGCCCTGGGTGGAGTGCTGTGGCGTTACAGCTCACAGCAACCTCCAACTTTTGGGCTTAAGCGATTCTCTTGCCTCAGCCTCCTAAGTGGCTGGGACTACAGGTGACTGCCACAACACCAAGCTATATTGGTTTGGGTTGTCATTATTGTTTGGCAAGCCTGGGCTGGATTCGAACCCACCAGCTCCAGTTTATGTGGCTGGTGCCCTAGCCATTTGAGCAACAGGCCCTGAGCCTAATTGAGCTCTTTTATTAGCATCCTGATTACAAGAGCTTACACTTAGACCTTGTTTTTATCTATAGGTTTTTTAAATTAGGTTCAGTCTATTTTTCCTATTCGTCCATATAGGTCAGTGGTTCTTAACCTTCCTAAGGCCTCAGCCCTTTAGGTTTTCTCCTTTAGCTACTTAAAGACAAGTTTAATTTTCACTTTTAAGTTCTTCATTTTTGGCATCTTTTTCTTTTTAGAATTTCTTTATACCAGATTATTGCTAATATATTGTTAATTACTATTATTATTGCATTGTAGATTAAGGTCTCCTATTTTAATGATCAGAAACTTTCTTCAAGTATTTTCAGAACTTGGCTGATTTTCCTTGTTGGTTTGGATGTAAACATAGGTGAATTTATTTGTTGAGGTACATATATTTTCACGCATCCATTAATGCACAGACATATCTTGCATTTATAAACTTTGAGGAACATTTGTCATACTTTTTTGGGAAACAGAATAGATTATATAAAATTGGAATTCATTACTTCTTGGATATTAACATTATAAGAGATAAAAATAAGCTGGATTCTTTAGGACTTAAGATAGGTGCATCCCCGCACAGCTCTTATTTTGAATGAGTAAGTAAAATATATGACTATTTTTTGATGACTCAGTAATGTATAATTTTGTGAGCTTATTAAAAAAAATTAATGCAACTAAAGAGAGGCATACCTGAGACATACTGCATATTCTGTTCCAGACTACTATAGTAAAGCAAATATGATAAAGCAAGTCACACAAATTGCTTTTATTTCCCAGTGCGTATAAAAGTTATGTTTATATCATACTGTCATCTACTAAGGTGCAATGGCATTATATCGTAAAAAAAGGTGCACATAATCTTAATTAAAAAAATACTTGCTAAAACATTTTAATTCCCTGGGCCTTCAACAAGTTAAAATCTTTCTACTGATGAAGAGTCTTGCCTCAGTGTTGTTGGCTGCTGAGAGATCAAGGTGGTGATTGCTGAAGATTAGGGGGACTGTGACAATTTTAAAAAATAAGACAACATTGATATTGACTCTGATTGACATTGGATCAATTGACTCTTCCTTTCATTGAAGTTTTCTGTGCAACATGCAATACTGTTTGAAAGCATTTTACTCACAGTAGAACTTCTTTCAAAATTAGAGTCAATCCTCTCAAAACCCCTGCAACTACTTTATCAGTTAGGCTTATGGTATATTCTAAATCTTTTGTTGTTCTTTCAACAGTGTTTACAGCATCTTTACCAGGAATAGGTTCCATCTTAAGAAACCACTTTCTTTGTTCATCCACAAGAAGCAACTCATTATCTGTTCCCAGTTTGATCATGAGATTGCAGCAATTCAGTCCCATCTTCAGGCTCTACTTCTAAGTATAGTTCTCTTGTTATTTCTCCCACTTCTGCAGGGACTTCTTTGCTGAAGTCTCAACCCTCAGAAACTTCTGTAGTATTGATGTTGTGTTTTTTCAGAGATAGGATCTTACTCTGTTACCCAGGCAGGAATCCAGCAGCCAATCATAGCTCACTGGGTTCAAGGGATCCTCCTCTGTCAACCTCCTGAGTAGCTAAGACTATAGGCACACACCACCACACCTGGCTAATTAAAAATATATATATTTTTTGGTAGAAGTGGGGTCTAGCTATGTTGACTAGGCTGGTCTTGAACTCCTGCCTTGGACTTGAAAAATTCTGGGGTAATGAGCATGAGCCGCTGTGCCTCGTTTAATGTTGATATTTTGAACAACTCCTGTGAATCATGAGTATTTTTTGTACTCTTTAAGTATTCATTAAGAACATTCATGATTCATGGGAGGAGTTCAGAATATCTCATAGAATGGTGAATCCTTTCCAGAAGGTTTGCATTTACTTTGCCCAGATCCACCAGAGGAATCACTGTCTAGCCTTACAAAATACATTTTCTTGAATAATACAACTTGAAAGGTAAAGTTACTTTTTGATCTATGGACTGCAGACATATATTGGCAGGCATGACAAGCACATTGATCTCCTTGTACATTTCCATCAGAGCTCTTAGGTGATCAGGTGTGTTTTCAATGAGTAGTAATCTTTTAAAAGGAGTCTTTTCTTTGGAGCAGTACTATGGGTTTAAAATAGTCAGTAAATCATGTTGTAAATAGATGTGCTGTCATCCAGGATTTGTTGTTCCATTTATAGAGTGTAGGCAGGCTAGATTTAGCATAATTCTTAAGGGCCCTAGGATTTAGAGGGGCAAATGAGTGTTGGCTTCAACTCAGAGTCATCAGCTTCTAGAAGGTCAGCCTGCCCTTTGAAGCCTTGAAGCCATACGTTGACTTCTCCTCTCTAACTGTGGAATTCCTAGTTGGCATCTTTTTCAAATATAAAGCTGTTTCATCTTACACTGAAAATCTGTTGCTTAGTGTAGCCACCTTTATCAACACTCTTAGCTAGATCTTCTGGATAACCTGCTACAGCTTCTCTGTCAGCACTTGGTGCTTCACCTTGCACTTTTATGTTATGGAGATGGCTTCTTTCCTTATTAAACCTCATGAACCAGCCTGTGCTAGCTTCAAACTTTTCTTCTGCAGCTTCCTCACTTCTTAGCTTTCATAGAATTGAAATGAGTTAGGGACTTGGTGTGAAGTTAGATTTTGACTTCAGGGAATGTTGTGGCTGGTTTGATCTATCCAGACCACTGGAACGTTCTTCAGATCAGCAATACAGCTGATTTGCTTTTTTTTTTAATGAGACAGGGTCTCCCTTTATTGCCCTCAGTAGAGTGCTGTGGTGTCAACACACCAATTCCTGGGCTTAGGCAATCCTCTTGCCTCAGCCTCCTGAGTAGCTGGGACTACAGGCTCCTGCCACAACACCCAGCTATTTTTTTGTTGCGGTTTGGTCGGGGATGGATTTGAACCCACCACCTTCGGTATATGGGGCCAGCACCCTACCCACTGAGCCACAGGCACCGCCCTGATTTGCTTTCTTATCATGTATATGTTCACTGGACTAGCACTTTTAATTTCTTTCAAGAACTTTTCCTTTGCTTTCACAACTTCACTGTTTGGCTCAGCCTAGCTTTGGGCCTGTCTTGGCTCTTGAAAAACTTAATGATTTCTTGCTTTTGATTGAAAGGGACACATTTGAACTCTTTTCGCTTGAACATTTAAAAGCCATTGTGGGGTTACCACATATTAATCGGCTTAATTTCAGTATTGTGTTTAGGAATAAAGGTACCCAAAGAGAGGAGGAAAGATGGAGAACTGGCTGGGTGGTAGAACAGTTAGAATACACATGTTTATCAATTAAGTTAGTGTCTTCAATGGGTATAGTTCATGGTGCCCTAAAACAATTACAATAGAAACATCAAAGATCACAAATCTCAGATCACAGTAACAGGCATAAAAATAATGAAAAGGTTGCAGACAGTGTGAGAATTACCAAAATGTGGCAGAAACAAAGGAAGCACTTGCTGTTGGGAAAATATTGCTGACAGACTTGATTGTCACAGGTTGACTGCCCTTTCAATGTGTAAGAAACCGTATCTGCAGGTGCAATAAAAGGCATACCTGTGATAGGATACTGGATTATAATAGCAAACTGTGAAAGTGGCGTGTGAATGACACTGTGGGAAATACTACCTTACTCATTTCGTACTTAATAAAATTATTGACTGTTTTTGTTCTCCACCTTTTTTGTGGCTTATTAGTTATGTATGTGAATTACTATATGATTCTGTAATAAAGCAATGCCATTAGGACTTCTGAAGTGTGCGTGACATTTTCTGCATAGCAGACATTCTCCAGATTGCCGTCTTTCCATCGGTGCCGTCTTTCCATCGGTGTCGTCTTTCTCTTTTTTTCCAGTGTGTCTCCTTGAAGCATGTACTCTCTTTGGGCAAACATTGATGTCCCTTATTTGCTATCTTAGGTAATTTAAGAAGAGCAGATTCCAGAGAAAGTTAGATAGTCAGGATTAATTAGTAGCTTAAATTTTTAGTGCTTTTGGTGACTTTTTTCCCCCTTAGTTTTTAAGTAAGTGTTCTAATAACATTTTCAAGTTTGTCATTATTGTTGTTGTTGTTGAGACAGAGTCTCACTGTATCACCCTGGGTAGAGTGCTGTGGCATCATAGCTCACAGCAACCTCAAACTCTTGGGCTTAAGCGATTCTCTTGCTTTAGTCTCCCAAGGAGAGTTTGTGATTTTTGTTGTTAAGTTGCTAGGACTCTATGTTTGTTTACTATTAAAAGTGCAAAGAATAGTTTTAACTCAAATACATGATCAAGCTGTAGGATATTTTATATATAGCATGTCTTAAATAATTGATTCTGTAAGACCAATGAAATAGTGAAATGATTTTGGGACCCATAACTTTGAGATATTATAACTTGCATGAGTATAACTAAATTAGACAAAAGTGTTATTTATTAAATCCAAGTTCTAAGTGATTGAATTGAAGTTGCTGTCTTATGAATATCTCTAGCAGCCTCAGTATAACTAAAGCAACCTGTAGAATGTGGTTATGTAGGCTTTTATCTATAATGCATTTTAGAATTTGCTTTGGTTATTTAGGAATTTTCTCTCCCCTTAATTGCCTATTATAATATGCCAGCTGGGCCATTACTCTTTTTTTTTTTTTTATCAGATTCTAACTTAGAGGAGAGAAAATGTGGTTATTTGTAAGGAGTTAGACCATTGAATGCTCTGGTTCATCTGTCTAGGTACAGTTGAGATTTGGGTTTCAGGTGTAAATTCCTGCCTTTAAGCTGCTTTATAGCATGTGGGTGGCATAGTTATTACCTTAAAGATATTTTAATTTTTGTAAAAGCATGTGTTTTCATGTGTTCCTATACATAACATGTAACTTAACTCTACATAGCCAACTCATGATCACTCATATATAATTTAATGAAAGGATTCTTTAAGACAGAATTTATAATGTGGAGTCCCTAAAATTGTATATGGAATTTATGTCTCTTTATAATAATGCAATTTTCCCAGAGCAAAGGGCAAAAATAGATTTCACGAGATTTTTTTTTTTTTTTTTGAGACAAAGTCTCATTCTGTTGCTCAGGCTATAGTGTTGTGATATCAGCCTAGCTTACAGCAACCGCAAACTCCCAGGCTCAGCTGATCCTCCTGCCTCAGCATCCCAAGTAGCTGGGACATGTGCCTGGTTAAGTTTTTGTATTTTTAATAGAGACTGGAGTCTGCCTCTTGCTCACGCTGGTCTCAAACTGGTGAGCTCAAGGGATCCTCCCACCTTGGCCTCCCAGAGTGGTAGGATTATAGGCAGAAGCCTGGCCCTTATTAGATTTTTAACAGGCTCATAATCCTCTTCTCTCTCATTTCCCAAAAGTTAAGAAATTCAATCATGTTTAGGAAATTACACTCAGTGAATTTTTAAAAATTGTATTTGTAACATTGATCTTAACTTTGTTGTATATGAATTATACTGAAGTCCCATATCTTTTAAGTACTTTAACTCTTTGGAATATTATTTTACTGAAATACTAATAAGTAACAAAACATCATTTGCTTTCTTAAAATGACTTTTAAAAAGTTAATGACTTCTTTAATTTGTTTGAATCTGTAATATGGTTCCTGTTACACAGCAATTGTGCAAGTCTGTTTAATGAATGAGTTAATGTAATTATAACCGTGTGTACATGCAGGTTGCCAAACCAGTGTTTCTATAATGTGAGCTGTGCTTTATTTTACAAATTCTGAGAGCATGGATAGAGAACAGAGGGAGTTTGTACTATAATAAATCACAGAGAGAGGGGGCCAGAGAAACTACTTGGGTGAAAACTCTCTGTTTAAAAGAACATGGAGAGAAACAATGGTTGAAGCTCTGTGTTGGGTGAATAGTTGTACAGAGAAATCAGGACAAAATATTTTTGAGAAACATCCTCCCTCAGTGCTAGAAAAGAAATCTCAGCACTATTGCTTACTAATTTGCAAACCCCTCTAGTAATGCTGTTCATTGCCTTCTATATTTTCTGTGGTCTTAGGTCAAATGATGTGAGTGGAGCTAGGTTTAAATAAGGACTAAAGACACCAACGCACTCATTTTTGTAAATGACTGAATTGATAAGTTGAAGAATATTTTCTTGGTTCAGCACCCATAGCACAGTGGTTTTGGCGCCAACCACATACACAGGAGCTGGCAGGTTCAAATCCAGCCTGGACCCGCCAAACAGTAATGACAACTACAACCAAAGAATAGCTGGGCATTGTGGCAGGCGCCTGTAGTCCCAGCTACGTGGGAGCCTGAGGCAAGAGAATATTCTTTTTTTTTTTCTTTTTTGAGAGTCTCACACTGTCACCCTGGGTAGAGTGCTGTGATGTCGTAGCTCACAGCAATCTCTTGGGCTCAAGTGATCCTCTTGCCTCAGTCTTTCTATTTTTAGTAGCAATGGGAGTTCGCACTCTGGCTCAGGCTGATCTTGAACTTGTGAGCTCAAGCAGTCCTCCTGCATCAGCCTCCCAAAGTGCTAGGATTATAGGTGTGAGCCAACATGTCTGGCCAAGAATATTTTCAAATAATTGAAAACTGATGAATGAATGAATGCCCTTTTTGCTGTTTTATGAAGGTATTTCTGTCCCTACTTGGAGTTTTGCTGAATAGAAATTACGTTATCTCTTAAGTTTTGGGAAACGAAATATGGCTAACATTAGATGGAAACATAAGGAGAATCTTTTGCCATTTGGTGTCCAAAAATGCCTTCTTACATTATTGGTCTTTTGTGTATGTGTATATGGGGGGGGCGGGAGTTCCTGCTTTGTCTTCCTTAGCCTCATTGTAAAATTTTTGTTTTATTTTTATTTTTTTGAGACAGAGTCTCACTCTGTTGCCCTCAGTAGAGTGCTGTGGTGTTGCAGCTCACAGCAACCTCAAACTCTTGGACTTAAGCGATTCTCTGGCCTCAGTCTCCCAAGTAGCTGGGATTACAGGTGTGAGCCATTGAGCCCTGCTACATTGTAACATTTTTGAAGGAATCAGAATTTCTTTTAATGTTTTTAACATTTTCACTGGAACTTGGAATAAAACTACTCTCTTTGCCTTGAGCCATTGTCCAAGCCAGGGATTACATTTACATTTAGGTGTTTAAAAATCACTCTGTCGGGTGGTGCCTGTGGCTTAGTGAGTAGGGCACTGGCCCCATATACCAAGGGTGGTGGGTTCAAACCCGGCCCGGCCAAACTGCAACAAAACAAATAGCTGGGTGTTGTTGTGAGCGCCTTTGGTCCGAGCTATTTGGGAGGCTGAGGCAAGAGAATCGCCTAAGCCCAAGAGCTGGAGGTTGCTGTGAGCTGTGACACTACAGTACTCTACTGAGAGTGAGAAAGTGAGACTCTGCCTCTAAAAAAAAAGTAATAATAATAATAAATAAAAATCACTCTGTCACTTTTATATTGCCTGGGTTAGGAAGCTAGAAATTGTGATCTCATTATAATGCAAATGACCTTTTCCACAGCAATGGGTAGAGTTTTAGAGTATTACAGGTGATGTTCATTTGTTTCTTTGAGAAAGTGATGCTAGTGTTTTGTATTAAATTTATATTAAAAATATGTATTTATCATTATTAATGTATAAACATGCTTATTGAAGAAAGTTTGGAAAATACATGAGAGTACAAGGAAAATAATAAAAATCGCCTATAATCCTGCTTGCCTTCTCAGAAAATGTAGTGGCCTTTAAAATTTCATCTGGTTTGAACCGGCTAAACCTGGGCCAACTAGGACTTTGTATTCAGGCGTAATGGTTAGCACTTTGTGTTAATGTGGCGTTTCTTGTTCCTCCTTTCCATCTTTTTTCTGATTTCAGAGAGATTTTTCTTGACTCCCTGAGCCACTGTCTTTTATGAAATGAATTGGTTGGTTAATGTAGTTAGTCTGTGTGGGTACTTACTCTTCAGATATGGCTTTCTAATTTTGCAATTTTGTTTTTTTGATTCTAGTTTAACTGATGAAGAGTCCCGGAAAAATTGGGAAGAATTTGGAAATCCAGATGGGCCTCAAGGTGTGGTAAATGACAATTTAAAAATATTGGTGATATGGTATATATTATGCAAAAGTTAATTTAGGTAAAAGGAATAGTTTGATTTTCTTAATTTATGAATAGAAAATTAATAACCACAGGGAGTTTAAACAGGTAAATTGACCCCCATTCATTAAATTTTACTTTTTTTTTTAAACTAGTTTGAAGGGTAGAACTTAGGTTGATTCAGGGAAAAGAGTAATTACTATCATTAATATTTTTTTTTTTTTGAGATCGAGCCTCAAGCTATCTCCCTGGGTAGAGTGCCATGGCATCACAGCTCACAGCAACCTCCGACTCCTGGGCTCAAGCGAGTCTCCTGCCTCAGCCTCCCAAGCAGCTGGGACCACAGGCGCCCACCACAACGCCTGGCCATTTTTTGGTTGCAGCCGTCATTGTTGCTTGGCGGGCCCAGGCTGGGGATTCAAACCCGCCACCTTAGGTGTATGTGGCTGTCGCCTTAGCCGCTTGAGCCACAGGCGCCGAGCCAATATTTTTTAATTATTGATGAAAATTTGATGGAAAAAAATCTGTTTTTCTTCACTGACTTCACACATTTCCCCCTATGTCCGTATTGTTTTTATAAATTCAGGACACATAAAGAATTTAGGTTTTCTGGAAGAAAGAATTCCACAGGGCTTTTTTTCCCCCCCTTGAAAAATTTGAAATTTGGGATATATACCATATCCCTTAACTTTTGTGTAATGGGCGTCCACTAACAAGGTTATCTTAAAGTTTTGGGGGGAGTTGAGATTTGGAGATATAAATAAATAAAACTAAGTAGATACTTCAGAAACTCTAATGTTCTTTCTGTTTCAGCCACAAGCTTTGGAATTGCCCTGCCAGCATGGATAGTTGACCAGAAAAACTCAATTTTGGTGAGTATGTTTAAAAAAGAGAGATAACATATTTGGTGTAATTCGTGTTATGTACATGTATCTTGGTAATTTAAAGAGAACTATTATAAAGAAAATACTGGTATGCTATTTTTAACTTATTAGGCTGCTGCTTTGGGGACAGTGTGTTCCAAATGGAGATTTTTTTTTTTGTTTGTTTGTTTGTTTTTTGAGACAGAATCCCTTACTCTGTCACCCTGGGTAGAGTGCTATGGTGTCATAGCTCACAGCAACCTCAAACTCTTAGGCTCAAGTGATCCTCTTGCCTCAGCCTCCCAAGTAGCTGAGAAGACAGGCACCTGCTCCTGGTTGTTTTTTTAGAGATGGAGTCTCTTTCTTGCTCAGACTGATCTTTAACTGCTGAGCTCAAGCAGTCCACCCACCTCGGCTTCCCAGAGTGCTAGGTTAAATGTAGTTTTAAAACCTTAAAGTTATTTGACTCGACCTGTACAAAAACAAAGTATGCAAACAAAATATGACCCTCTAATATTCTGAAATTTTAAAAAAAAACCCTTCAAGTTGTGATGATTTCTTTAGTAAGTAGTTTCAGATCGAATCTTACCTTTGGTTTGGGAAGCTATTGTTTTTTATGGTATCTCCGTTTTTCCTAAGGAATACTTAAAATTTAAATGATCTTTTCTTTCATCATTACGTAGGCTAAACTAATTTTAGTGTATGATGAATTAAATTGTAAACATTTCCTATGGCACTTCAGGAGGTAGTGGATGGAATATCAGCTTTAGACAGCAATGGGTGTTGCAGCCCTAAAACATCAGGAATCATCTTGTTGTTCAGGAACATATAATTCCCTCCTTCAACTTCCTTCAAAATAATTGTCTAGGAGCTATCTTTGAAGCAATAAAAGCAGAATTCATGCAGTCTGACTATAATTTGATGTAATTGTTTTGAAAGTGGCTATTAAATGTTATTTTGTACCAGATTAAAATAGATTATCCTTAGGGGTATATAGTTGCTGCATATAAACATATTTGTCATGTTACTTCTGTGAGAGTAGTAGAGAAGAGCTAGTTACTATCAGATTTAGGACCAAGCAGTAGGAGAAAAATCAATAGGTGAGAATTACTAGCAAACAGAACATTACACAGTGGCTCCCTGATATTTGGGGAAAGGAAACAGTGTAGCCCAGGGCTTCTTATTTCATTTATTTCCGAGTCACTAAATACTTGCAGGTTAATATACTTGTGGATAAATAAGTACCTGACTGGAAGAGGAATGTAATTTATAAAACTTTTGCTGGTGTTATCTATATCGTGTCAGTAAATAACAGATTAAAAGATTATTATAATGGATATGAGGGTATGCTCTAGAGCTGAACAGCGTAGGTTCGTAATTCTGTCTCTACCACTTAACTTGCAGTGTGACCTTGGACAAGCTATGTAGATTGTATGTGTTGCAGGTTTCCTACCTACCAAGGGAAAATAATGGTACCTTCTTCATAGAGTTTGAGAATACGGATTAAACAAGATAGTACATGAAGAATGCTTTTAATAGTGGCTCTACCTTTGTATGCCTCAAAGTTAAGTGTTTATGGATGTTGTTATTACTTACCTGATGAAGGCCATAATATTTTCCTCTGCAATTCTAGGTTTTACTTGTGTATGGATTGGCATTTATGGTTATCCTTCCAGTTGTTGTGGTAAGTTCTAGCTCTTTTTGTTAACATCTTTTGGAAAAAGAATTGACATGTTTTGGAATCTCCCTATAAGATTTTGATTTATGTTAGAGTATAAATCAATTGATCTCTGAATTTAAGAATCTACACTTTAAAAGGTCTTCTAAAGGTGACATAACTTGAGTGTTTAATGTGTTTCCTCCCAATCCCACAGTAACAAACAACTGAGTTAATATAGATATATTTAGAATTTAAGAGGAAAGTCTTTCTGCATCACCTCCCACAATTCCATTTCTCTCAGAGATAATCACTGCTAAATTTGGTGTTTTCTCTTTCAAATTTTTTTCTGTATATTTATGTATGCTTTTTTTAACTTTAATGAGATTTTACTGTATATTCTGTTTGTTTGACTTTTTGGCCTAATATACTAGGGGATAAAACATACAGAGTTTCTCCACTTTAAAAAACAGTGATGTGTACTACCATAATATAGAGATACCATAAAGTTTGTAATTTTTACCATTTATTACTTTTGTGAATTGTGTTCTTTCTGATCCTGGAATTCTTGAGTCCCATAATGAACCCAATAATTAAGCTGTTTTGCCTTCTTGGGATTGTCATGAGGATCCAGTTATGTGAAATGTGAATGAAAGTGTCATATCAACTGTAAAATTACTATTATATTTATTTATCAAATATTTATTGAAGACATGCTATGTGTTAGGAACCAGCTTATTATTTATAAGAATGGGTGGTTTTATTCCTGTTTTTAAAACATTTACTTAAAATGTAAATGTTTTAATCATATATATGCAGTGACTTAGGTTGGTGTTTAGGCTTCAGACAATATCTAAGTAAATCATTTGAAATATGTAACAAGGAGGCATTTCTTCTAAAGCTCAGGTATTTTTATTGGCTTATGAATATGTAGAGGATTTGACCATAAACTTAATATGCATCAAACTTAACAATTTAGTTTTCATGCTTTATTTCTTGTTAATTTTGTGTTTCAGGGATCTTGGTGGTATCGTTCAATACGCTATAGTGGAGACCAGATTCTAATACGCACAACACAGATTTACACATACTTTGTTTATAAAACCCGAAATATGGATATGAAACGTAAGCAAACTTCACATTACTTTCTGAGTCACTTAATGTTAAGTTGATATACTCTACTGGGGAAATTCCATTTTACAATTTTATAGATAATTCACTATAACTGATGCTGGAGAAAAGGGCCCTAATTTGTATTTTCATTACTCCTGTTTACTCAGTTATATGTATCTAACATCAGAAATGGTTATGGTTGAGCTTTGGGTATGCAGGTTTTGTAGTAATACTAACTGACATTTATTATCATATGCCAAACATTTTGGGGCTATACTTAACTTATTTCATCTTTGTTAATGCCCCCATAAGTAAGTGCTGTGTTTAAGTAAATCTTATAGATGAGCAAACTGAGGCATAGAACATGCTTGAGGATACACAGTATGTGCCACATCCCAGGGGTTAGCTTAGGCGATCTGGGACCTGAGCCCTAAACCATTATATTGTACTGTATCATTTATGGTAAAAATAAAGAGTTCTTGGTGTTCAAAGAAAACTGTTGGAATATATCATTCCAAGTTCTATTAAAATATTGCTTAGGAATTCACCTTGAGTCTGAATGAGTCAAAAAAAAATTGCTTAAGACAGAAATGAGTACAATTTTAAATACTTTATTTGATCACACAATGCTGACTTTATAGTTTATATTTAAATATGTAGCGTTGCTTTTCAGAATGACTGCTTTGTAGAAATAATAGACACTTTCTCCATCTCTAACCTTTAAAAAATAAAAATGTAAGTTTTAAATTATGCCTCACTGGAGAATGCATTTTTGTTCCAAAATGGAAATGAACTTTTCTGAATTTTAGATTTGGCGATTCTGTTAATTTTCTTGGTAATGAGAGAGAAACTCCTCAGAGTCATTATGAGTCATTATGTTTGTGTGAGAACAGATCTTACATATTTTTGAGGAATGAGTAAATATTACTTTTCCTTATATACATGTATTATTATTCTTTACATAGGATCAAAATGTTAATATAGGAACTGATTCCCTTGTGAAAATGTTTCAGGTTTATAATGTTTTGATGTGTTTCTTGCCTCAGTGTTGTTGGTTTGTTTCATTTCTGAGGGTGGTACTTAGCCTTACACAGTTAATTCTGTCAGAAAAATGTTGCCTAGTTGGGGATTTGTTTATATGTCCTTGGTTATGTTAGCTGTTTTAGGAATGATTGTTTTCATGAAAACATTTGGGCTAGGAGTAGGCTCACACATATATTGTGCTTGCTGTGAATAAGGTATATATGAAGAAACAGGTACAGAGAGAGAAGAGGCCTGGTGTGGTAGCTCAAACCTATAAGCCCAGTACTTTGGGAGACCAAGCTGGGCTTAATGCTTGAGGCCAGGAGTTCAAGACCAGCCTGGGCAATATCAAGACCCCCTCCATCTCTAATTAATACATACATACAACAAAAGAAGTGAAGACTAGTGCCCTAGGTCGTTTAGCTAGGAAGTGACAAAATTCCAGGGACTATGCACCTAACTTCTATGCTGTACTGCCTTTTGTGAATACGTTATATATATTTTCTGCCATATGCTGAAATTAATCACTCTAGTGCCCGTCCTTAAAGAGTTTATAGGCAGCTGGGTGCTGTGGCTTATACCTGTAATCCTAACTCTCTGGGAGGCCAAGGTGGGTGGATTGCTTTAGCTCAGGAGTTGAAGAACAGCCTGAGCAAGAGACAGACCCCATCTATAACAACTAGCAGTGCTTTGTGGCATGTGCCTGTAATCCCAGCTACTTTGGAGACTGAGGCAGGAGAATGGCTTGAGATCAAGAGTTTGAGGTTACTGTGACCTATGATGTCACAGCACTCGACAAAGTGAGACTCTGTCTCCAAAAAAAAGAGTTTGTATAGGCTAACAGGGAATATTAATATATGGCTGCAGGTCATGTGGTTCAATTGCGTATATTTCCATAAACCCATCCAGGTTTCATAATAAAATATTCTGGAAATTATAGTGTATTTTAATTTACCCAAGGCTCTGAGAAGTCACGCACTAAAGAAACTTTTAACTCTTGTTTAACCCATTATTTCCAGCCATACTTAACCATAGCCAGCCCTTCCCTTTATACACAGCAATTATTAGCATCCCATGCTATATTAATACTCTAGAGGTCTAGAAACATGCTATTTTAAGTGATTTTAATGCCTTCAGTTACTTTGCCCTTTTATTTGATGTATACTTCTATCTACTTGTGATAGGTAATACTACACAAGAGTTTGAGGTTGCTATGAGCTGTGACGCCACGGCACGCTACCCAGGGCGACATAGAGAGACTGTCTCAAAAATAAAGAAATAAATAAGAGGAAGGGAAAAACAGAGACAGTGAGACAGAGAAAGGCTCTTTCATTTATAATCGTTAACTAGTAAGACCATCCATTTACCATTTTTGATATGCAGCCTAAAAAAAATGTGTTCCTTGATAACTGGTAAAAATGGAGATGATTACAGAACTATACAAAACACTGGTAACAGAATCACTAGTTAGTATTTCAAACAACTCCAATGACAATGCCTAAATAGTGCTCCTTCATTCCATGATAAGCATCTTACCCCACTACCAATTACTGTGGTGAGATTAAAAGTGAGATTAAAAGTGAGATCTCAATTAAAAGTGAGATTTTTCTTTTTTTATCAGTAGTGGAGTTCAGATGATTTTTAGCATTGCACATAATTAGAAAGTCCTTTGCTTTTAAACTAGTGAAATATCTCAGGAGAAGAAATTAATAGATGAGCAAATTTATTTATTTACCTTTATATTTCTTTTGTTTTCTCAGGTCTCATCATGGTTTTGGCTGGAGCTTCTGAATTTGATCCTCAGTATAATAAAGATGCCACAAGCAGACCAACAGATAATATTCTAATACCACAGGTTAGGCCAATCTTCCAAATTCCTTGATGAACAGTTAAGTATTAAAGTGAATGCTTTTTTTAGTATATATTTTTAAATAATTATTTTATCTACTCTAGCTAATCAGAGAAATTGGCAGCATTAATTTAAAGAAGAATGAGCCTCCACTTACCTGCCCATATAGCCTGAAGGCCAGAGTTCTTTTACTATCTCATCTTGCTAGAATGAAAATTCCTGAGACCCTTGAAGAAGGTATTTGTGATTCTGATATCTACAAGGTTTTAATGGGACCAAAGCCACGATTTTAATTAGACCTCATGGTGCAGTGTTGTTGTCATTATTCTTTTTTGCTCAATCAAATAATTGCTCAAGGACCTTTTTAAAAGAAATCTGTATGCCACGTAATTGCTTCACAAATAGTTTGAAGGTCTAAGTCAGATGTTTTGGCAAATGTTAAAATTTAGTGTTTCAAGGTGAGCGAATGCTTTATAAGAGAAATGTTTAGTTAATTGCAGATTATACAAAATACCAATTGATTTTTTAAAAAGGATTTTTGTAAGCTTTTGGGGGGATAAAAATGGATTTTACGTAAACCATTACACATCTGCTACCATCCACCAGCCCTCTCAAAGAGTGATTATCAGTTTTTGTTTTATGTTTATTTAAAGGTCTGTAAGTACTCGAAGCCATCTCTTCTCCTTAAAAGCAGTGGGTTGAGATGACAACATTTCCAGGGATGTCATTAATTTGAGTGTCATCTTTTACCTGCATTATTTCAATTGAAGTTTTAAGAAAAAGTGATCCTTAGGAAATACATGTTCTTTCTAAATGTAATCTTACTATCCCCTACCTCCTTTAAGCCAATAATGCAACCAAGTGCCTTTGAAAATAAGG
>NW_003852397.1:4435622-4436370 GCF_000181295.1 Otolemur garnettii | reverse complement strand
CTCGTGGGCTTAAGCGATTCTCTTGCCTTAGCCTCCCAAGGTGGGACTATAGGTGGCTGCCACAATGCCTGGCTATTTTTTTTTTTTTTACTGTAGCTGTCATTGTTGTTTGGCAGGCCCCAGTTGGGTTCAAACCCTCCAGCTCCTGTGTAGGTGGCTGGCTCCCAGCCTGCTGAGCTACAAGCACAGAGCCTTACCTCTGTATTTAGTTGGAATTTATTTTCAATCTTAGTCTTTGGATTTATCTGTAAGTATACCTATAGAAACTCAAGGGCACTAGAAGAACATTCTTCAAGTTTTCAAGTATAGCGAAATGAAGATTAAATTAAGATTAAGACCATTCTAAAAAAAGGGAGTTGATTTATTACGTCTGACGCTATAATATTAAAAATTTGCCTTTGAACATCTAATATATGCTAGAGTTTTCTGATTTTTTGAGATAGTGATACTGAGGGGAAACTCTTCCATTCAACCTATGAAATTCTGAGATGGTGTGAAATACTCGTAGGACAACTTAAATTTAGTATTAGTTTTGGGCTATAGGTGATGAAAGATGTCTTAACTATAAAGTTAGAATGATTTGTTTCAGGCCTTTGATTGTTTTGCAGATCAGCAATTTATGCTGAAAAAATGCCCTGCCTTACTTCAAGAAATGGTTAATGTAATCTGCCAACTAATAATAATGGCCCGGAGCCGTGAAGGTGAGGAGGAGACATGTTTAATTACAGTGTGCTTTTTCTTGCAAGCA
>NW_003852397.1:4431340-4435496 GCF_000181295.1 Otolemur garnettii | reverse complement strand
CCACAGCTATGTTTTTTAATTTAATTTTTTCACTGTTTATTTTTGCTTTTCAAAGATTTAAAATAGCGTTTTTCTTCCTCTGGATATTTTTCAGAGTTAGGTTATTCTGCTTTTTAACAGTGAGTGGAATTACTCTTTAACTGATGTTATAGTGATTCACTTGACAATGGAATGTTTTGTGTGTGAAAGGAAAAGAATTGGGATTTGTAGTCAGTAAACAAAAGAAAAGCCCTTTAAAAAGTTTATTATAGGTGATGTCATTTCTTGAAATGGTGTCAATACATTCTTGATACTGATAATGTCTGATTATTTACTATTACTGGATGTGATGCAAAGCATTTTTAAAATTAAATCAGTGGTTGTTGCTGGATAATGTGCATTTGACCAAGTTTGTGTATTTTTAGTGTCTTATTATTTTAAGTACTATCAATACCATGATCTTAAAATTTGAAATGTTGAGGAATTAGTGTTAAGCTTTGTTTTTGTGGTAAATTGTATGCTCTGGAACATGTAAAAAGTCCAGCCCTGTTGTTTTCTTTTCCTGTTCTTTCTAAGAAAGGGAGTTTCGTGCTCCAACTTTGGCATCCCTAGAAAACTGCATGAAGCTTTCCCAGATGGCTGTTCAAGGACTTCAGCAGTTTAAGTCTCCCCTTCTGCAGCTCCCTCATATTGAAGAGGACAATCTTAGAAGGGTTTCTAACCATAAAAAGGTAATTCTTTGCTACTTTAAAGTCAATTTTTAGCAGTTTGTTGTATCATTTAAAGGGAGCATGAATAAAAAAAAGTTTTTCAGACATTTTTACTGTGATTTCTTAGATTTAGAATATTTAAACATTCTAAAATGGTCTCTCAAGTGGTTCTCACATTTTCTTGATTAGATAGCTATTTTATAACATTTTACTACTGTAAGTAAATTTACTATTTGGGGGGTTGGTGTGTTTTAGCAATTAACTTTTTGTTCCTGCTATGCATAGTGGCTCATGCCTGTTATCCTAGCACTTGGGGAGGTAAAGGTGGGAGGATCACTTGAGGCCAGTAGTTCAAGAAAAATTAGCTGGATGTGGTGGTGGGCTGGATGTGGTGGTGGGCACCTGTAGTTCTAGCTACCCATGAGGCGGGGAGGGGGGGGGGCTTGAGCCCCAGGAGTTTGAGCCTACAATGTGCTATGATCATACCACTGTACTCCAGCCTTGGTGACAGAATAAGGCCCTGCCTCTTAAAATAAATGAAGGAATGAATCAAGTATAAATTCAATGGATGCCTTCTAGTCATTTTATTCTTAGGTTAAAGTTTGGGCAGTTTATTGGTTGAGTATGAAAAGAAAATTAAGTATTCAAAAAATAAGTATATCAAATAAAAGCAATCCTTATTTTAAAAATATCAGTACTAAAGACATGACAGTGAATCTTAAGGTACAGAAGAAATAAGTATACATGGAAAACTTTAGGAAATAAAAGAAACTGAACGAAAATCTAGTTCTGGTAGGAGATTTTAGGTATTGTTTTGTATATTACAGCTGATGTGAGCAGAAGATAGACATTGACCTTAGTAGTATACTAAGGTAAAATTAATACCTGTGTATTGGAAGTGTGTAACAGAGTTCTGTTATTTCAAGTAATAATGTTATTCTTACAAATTTTATCATATTAAGTCATAATTAAAAACTTCAGAATCCCAGGGCAGCCCCTGTGGCGCAAAGGAATAGGACGCCAGCCCCATATGCTGGAGGTGGCCGGTTCAAACCTGGCGTGGCCAAAAACTGCAAAAATAAATAAATAATAAATAAATAAATAAAAAACTTCAGAATCTCCAAACCGGAATTTCACATGCCTCGCGGTCTAACTCATGTCTGTGATTAAATGACTAGCACCGAATACCTGGAAATTAAAGAACACTCTTCTAAGTAACCATTTAGCCAAGGTGGATATTACTGCAATAATAGCTATTCTTACAAAATAAAGAAATAGGAATATTGCATGGTAAAACCTGGAGGGTGCAGCTGTACTTTGAGGTTCATTCTTATAGGTTTATTATTAAAAATTGAAAATAAACTGAGGATACCAATTGATAGTAGTTTTTGCTTGGGTCAGGATTCTATATGAATATTGTATTTTTTTCCTCTAACTTTATTTTTTCTAATTTAAAGAAATGAACTTGTATTAAATTCGTAATTGAAAAATCCTTAATTTAAATTTCCTTAGAGAAAAGGGTCATGAAATCTATGTAGATTTATTTATTTTTAATCATAGTCTTGCTCTGTTGCTTGGGTGAAAGTGCAGTGACATCATAGCTCATTGCAACCTCAAACTCCTGGGCTCAAGTGATGCTCCTGTCTCAGCCTCCCAAGTAGCTGGGACTTTTAGGTACATACTACCACACCTGGCTAATTTTCTGGGGGTTTTCTTGGAGACAGGGTCTTGCTCTTGCTCAGGCTGGTTTTGAACTCCTGACCTCAAGCAATTCTTCCGTCTCAACTTCCCAAAATGCCGGGATTACAGGTGTGAGCCACCATGCCTGGCTGTAATAGTTTTATTTACTGCTTTGAAATGCGTGTGATTTTGACATTTTTCTGAAAGTTGCTGGGTTTTGTTCAGTTAACATGCTAATTTTCTTTCTATGAAAAGTTTTGTGGTGAGTTAGAAATTTATTTTCTTCTCCTTTTTTAAAATTCAGTACAAAATTAAAACTATCCAGGATTTGGTGAGTTTAAAAGAAGCAGATCGTCACAGTCTATTGCACTTCCTTGAAGATGAAAAATATGAAGAGGTTATGGCTGTCCTTGGGAGTTTTCCATATGTAACCATGGATATAAAATCACAGGGTAAGTGGGAGGATTCCCTGTTGAAGATTTCTTCTCTTCTGATAGATTGGTTCTCATTTATTTGACTCAAGGTTCTCAAAACAGTTTATTTAATAACATAACTTATAATTACTTTGCAGAACTATAATTTACCTGTCAGATTTACTATGTTGGAAAATGATGTATACTTAATAGTTTTGAGAACACTGATAGAACCCCCACTTTTATTATCCTCATAATAGGATTAAATGTGAAGACTCTGTTCTGTAGTTTAACTTTTAGGAATTTCTTAACTTTTCAAAGAATGAAAGAGATTTCCAGGTGTAATGAAGGACTGAGATGCTTGAAATGATATTTATTAGTGTGAAAGAAATAGCTACTTTAGTTCTAAAATTAATTTTGTTTATTTTTTAAATTACTTAAAACCCAACTTGTATTAATTAAGCCTTGGAAATTACCATGTTTTATGCCACATTATGTGTGTTGTTCTCACTGTACCTGTATATTTGCTATAAGACATAAGAGATTTTTCTAGCTACATAATTGCCCTATTCCTGTTTTAATTTTAAAATCTGAGTAGTAATACCTTACAATACTTGACGGAATCAGAGATCATCTCATCTTCACTGTGGTGTTGATGAGCTGAGCTTTAACTTTCGCTAAGTTACTATTGTTAGACATTCTTATAGGTACCAAGAATACAGGGACATGTAACATAGTGGTTTCTGTCTTTGAAGAGCTTATCGTCTAGTTGAGGAAATAGGATAAAAACAAGAGAATATTTGCTCAGCATTAAGTGAAATTATAGATACTGTGCCATTTATTCATACAATAAATGAGGGCCATGTACTCTCTTGGATGTAGGAAGGCAGTGGTAAGACAAACTTTCTGGTTGAGTTTGTATTTTAGGAGGAATTGGGAAGAGGTAAATGGCTCCCAAAGATTGGGGTGTTTGAGAACGGAAAGCCAACAGTATAATCTGGCTTCGATTTGACTGGAGTATAAGATACTGAGTGTAAGTGAGGAGTTGGGATTTCTTGTGGGGCTGTGAGTTTTCATGTTTTAAAAGCATTAATTCAAAAAATATATTCAGGACTGTACTGTTTAATCAGAAACTGCTCAAATAAATATTTTGTTTGGGACTTGAAGATGCTCTTTGATATAATCAAAAATTGTAAAAAGAATATACTTCTTAGAAAAATGAACATTAAGATATTTGCATGTTACAGAGTTGACAAGGAGTTGATAACTAGAATCTACAGAGAACTCAAACTAATCAACAAGAAAAGAGCCAAGAATTCCACTTATATTGTAAATGGGCAAGTGACATGAACAGAACCTTTTCTGAAGAAGACA
>NW_003852397.1:4429917-4430834 GCF_000181295.1 Otolemur garnettii | reverse complement strand
CAGTAGAAAAAATTCATTTTAGGACATTTGCACTAGAATGTTTATTGCAGCTCAATTCACAATTGTCAAGATGTGAAATCAACCCAAGTGCCCACCGGCCCATGAATGGATTAAGAAGCTGTGGTATATGTATACCATGGAATACTATTAAGCCATAAAAAGACTGTAGCTTTACATCTTTTGTATTAACCTGAATGGAGTTGACCATTCTCTTTAGTAAAGTATAACAATGGAAAAGCAAGTATCCACTGTACTCAATACTGTCATGAGACCAACAAAAAACTTTGTACCCACACAAAAGAAAAAGGCCATTTAATTTGCGTTGGGGGGGTTTTTTCTTCCACTTCAGTTGGTAAGCTCTCACCATATGGGCACAATTAAGGGTGTACAGCTCCCCTGGGTGAAGGGCTCAACTACAACTTGATCTTTGCCTAACAAATGCAAGCAATGTAATCTAATCGCTTGTACCCTCATATTAATCTAAAATAAAAAAGTAAAGGTAGAGGTAGAAGAGATTTCTTAACGTTAAGAGTATTCAGTCTTACTGGGAAACATTAGCATGTGTTCTACTCCATAACATCCTTTTTTTAAATTTCAAAATATTTAGGTGATGTAAATGTTCGTAAATGTGTAGACAGTTTATTATTTTATGTTTTAACAGTCCTGCCTAAATATGGGTGGTATGGTTAATAAAGGAAGAGTAGAAGAATTACAGAAGCTGAAAGGGACATCTGTGGGATGCTTTGCTGGAGACGCACATCTCCTTCCCCACCTTGCTAGGGGCTGTGTAGGGTCTCCTGGAGGCCTTCACTTTAAAGCAAGGACACCAGCCTTTTTTTTCCTCTGCTGCACATTGAAAGAATAAGAATTGTCTTGGGCCAAACATTAAATACATAAATGCTAATGATAGCTGATTA
>NW_003852397.1:4427568-4428874 GCF_000181295.1 Otolemur garnettii | reverse complement strand
TTTTCATTATTTTATTTTGACAGGCATTGATTATACAAATAAAATCTTGTGAATATGAAAGCTTTGAACAATTAGAATTGCAGAACCCTATTTATATATTTCTATGAGAAAAAGCTGCATTGTGGTAGTCCTCACATTATCCTGTGTTTTCAAAGACTTAGCTTTAAAATTTGGCCTGATAATGCAGCTGTTTTGTGAATTTGGGCATTTTACCTTATTTCTGAACTTTAGTTTCTTCTTTAAAGTGGAAATAATTATAAGACTTTGTAGAATTATTTTAAGGATTTAATGAATCAGTTGTTGAAGGCATCTGCTGGACAGCCTTATATTGAATTGTCATTAAATTAGTCTAAAATAATTTTAAATACTCCAGGAGGCTGAGGCTGGTAGATTTCTTGAGCTCACAAGCTCACAAGCCTGAGCAAGAGCCGAGACCCTGTCTCTAAAAAAAAAAATAGTTGTTAATGGTGGGTACATAGAGTTCCAGCTACTCAGGAGACTGAAGCAGGAGGATCACTTGAGCCCCAGAGTGTGAGGTTACTGTGAGCTATGACGCCATGGCACTCTACCCAGGGTGACAAAGTGAGACTCTGTCTCAAAAAAAAAAAAAAAATTAAACCATAATATGCTCAAAATACTGAAGTGCCAAATTGATTTGGGTAAGCTAAGTTTTGCTGTTTGCATTGATGTAGAATTTGATTTTTATTTTTCACTCTATTTTTTCCCTTCCATCTTATAGTGTTGGATGATGAAGATAGCAACAACATCACAGTAGGATCCCTAGTTACAGTGTTGGTTAAGCTCACAAGGCAAACAATGGCAGTAAGTAGTCTGTATTTTATGCTTTAAGAGTTATATGTCAAGGTTTTAATATTTATGTTTCTCATTAGATTCTCAAAGTTAAAACTGTTCTAGTAACAAGATTTAATTTTCCAAGTTCTGTTAGCTGTTTTGAAATTTTAATTTTCATGAGATAATTATTTTCATATATGCTAAGAAAACCCAGGAAAATAGATCAATCCTTGTACGATGATTTGTTAATTCTCTCTAAAACATTATAGTAATAATGTGGGGTATAGCTCTTAAGCTGTAAAGTGCTATACAGAGGTTAATTACTGATAATTGACGATTTATCACCTTTTCAGTCAATTCTTTAGAATTTACTCCTTTTTATTTTAAATTTAAAAATTATAGTGAAAGGCCAGATGCAGTGGCTCACACCTGTAGTCCCAGCACTTGGGAAGCTGAGGTGGGTGGATTGCCTGAGCTCAGGAGTTTGAGACCAGCCTGAGCAAGAGCGAGACCC
>NW_003852397.1:4425065-4427153 GCF_000181295.1 Otolemur garnettii | reverse complement strand
GTTTATTCAGCTAGTGGTAGATTTTAACTAGTGATTTGGGGGTTTCTGCATCTGTAGGAAATACATGCTGCATTTAAATCTCATGTCTAAAATTGCTGATTGGAAAAGCATATTTTCTAGTTGGATGTATCATGTCAAAGATACTGGTTTTATGGTAGCAAATGGTAATGAAACATTTGTGTCGTGGACTCAGGATGTGATGTGCCTCCTTGAAAAAGAAACTCTCAGCCAATGCCAAAATTGGTTTCAGAATCCATATTTACTCTACCCACTTAATTTGCTATTCCCAGCCTGAGAAATGACCAAAAATTTGATCTTAGGCCATTGACATTTCTGGGGTAATTGGTAGAAAAAAAACTACCCTGGAGCAAGGGAAAGAACTGAGTATTTATCTTCCCATTCTTGTATGAACTGTATCTCAGAGTAATCAAACATTAGGACCTGGCTAATAAATGAAGAAATGAGGACGTTATGACAGAATTAGACGAGGGAATGGCAACTGTTTTCTGTAAAGGTTCAGAAAGTAAATATTTTAGGTTTTAACAAGCTGTACAATCTTTGTAGCAACGACTAAACTCACAAATGGACATGGTTGTGTTACAATAAAACTTTGTTTAAAAAGCAGGTGGTCTGCCAGGCACAGTGGCATGCACCTCTCTCTAGTCCCAGCTATGGAAGGCTGAGGTGAGGAGGATTATACCAAGACCTCATCTCTTTAAAAACAAAAACAGTAACTAAAAAAGGTGGTGGGCCATCCAGGGTGTTGACCCCTGAATTAGGCTCTCTCTGATCAGCTTGCAGGGGTGTCCAACCTGTGCCCTCATAGGGCCTTATGCTAATTTTATGAGGACATTTTCTTCTTTTTGCTTATCTGTGGTGTCAGATAGCACTGAAAGTATGCATGGACTATTTTTTGGTTTGTTTGTTTGTTTTTGCTAATCAGCTTTTGTTATTGTTTGTATGTGGTCCAAAACAATTTTGATACTTCCAGTATTAAGCAGAGCAAAATAAATAAATAAATAAATAAATAAGAGCCTAACAATTCTTTTTACTTAGTAGCTTAATAATACCAAGGAGTTCGTTAAATACAGCCCACACCATTTGTCATCTTCTACTGTAGATTCTTACTGGGTCCTTATTGGGATTCAGATTCTAAATTTACAGCTTCTGCACTGATGCTAAGTAGACTAAATGGTTGGTAGATAATGTTTTTAGGATATGTGAGTTTTTTTGGTGATCCACTTTTTAGTGGATCCAGTGAGCACTAAATGAGCACTTTTTAGTGGATCCACTGAGCACTGGATCCAATGAGCAGTTTCACCAACAATAATGAGTAAAGTAATGTTGGTCTTGTCAAGGTTTTAATGTCAGAAAATGTGATATATTAAAATTTTCATAATATCAAAATGTTCATGTTTGATTGCTATTAGAATAAAAGTGAAGTTATTAAAGTGTGAAATATTTTTTGCTTTACAATGTATTTTATATCTTAAGTCATTGCATTTATAAATTTAAATAGACTGTACTTTTCAAAATA
This sequence comes from Otolemur garnettii, assembly GCF_000181295.1. NCBI lineage: Eukaryota > Metazoa > Chordata > Mammalia > Primates > Galagidae > Otolemur > Otolemur garnettii. The sequence goes on along the minus strand of NW_003852397.1, from coordinate 4,425,616 downwards.
TATGTGTGGTCAAGACAGATCTGCGATACTACAGAAGGTAACTACCTGTGTATGGTGCATATTCATCACCCAGTAATTGCTAAGTGTTTCCTCCCCCTTCCTCAATTGTAGCTAGTTTAAAAAAGCTTTTTAAAAATATATGTTTTGAGAGATTGCTTTGTCTAAAAGATAAATAATAGGCTGACAGATTTTATATTTGTCTTCTTGCTACTCCTAGGAAGTATTTGAAAAGGAACAGTCCATTTGCGCTGCAGAGGAACAGCCAGCAGAAGATGGGGTAAAAACTTAAGTTTTCTGAACCTGTCTTTCCTGGTGAAGGAAATGTTTTATTTATTTCTCTGATTGACTTATATTGCTGTGGGAGAATAATTCAGTTTGCATTCAGTTTAGCCATTTCCATCTAAAAATTACTGTGACTTCCAAATGACCCTGCTGCTGTAACTTACGGAGCATGATGTGTGTTGTGATTTCCAGCAGGGTGAGACTAACAAGAACAGGGTAAAAGGAGGATGGCAGCAGAAGAGTAAAGCACCCAAGAAAGCTGCTAAATC
>NW_003852397.1:4424381-4424781 GCF_000181295.1 Otolemur garnettii | reverse complement strand
TAGACTAGTTTTGCCTATTCTTAAACTTCATATAAGCAGAATTATTTTATGTATGGTTGCTTTCTTCCAACATTGCTTCTGTGACATTCCTCTGTATTTTTTGTATGAATATACCACAGTTTATCTGTTCTATGGTTGTTGGTTAGATGTTCATTCTCCACTTACCCAGTAGTAGAATTGCTGGGTCATAAAATAGTTGTATGTTTAACACATTAAAAGGTCCTGCTTTCCAAAGTTGTACCATTTTATGTTCCTATCAGCAGTCTGAGATCCAGTTGTTCTGCGTTCTCGTGATACCCGGTTTCCTGGGTCTTCTATTTTAGCTCTTTAGTAGCCCTTTGTGTGGTTTTTATCTGTATTTGCCTGACATCTCACGGTGCTGAGCAGCACCTTCCACCTG